>NC_069506.1:348869929-349209929 GCF_027579735.1 Bombina bombina | reverse complement strand
CCGCAAGTATCTATCCGGTTAACCCCTCAACTGCCACTAGCCCACCTCAAATATCTATCCTGTTAACCCCTATACTGCTACTAGCCTACCACAAGTACCCATCTAATCTATTAAACCCTATGCCACCACTAGCCCACTGCAAGTATCTTACTAATCTATTAACCCCTATACTGCTACTAGTCTACAAGTACCCTACACTTAAAAAACATCTAAGTTACTGAAAATGAAAAAGTCTGTTACAGAAAATAAAAAATTATAGTAACAAAAATAAAAAAACACCATTATACCTAACACTAACCTATATGCCCATACAAATTAAAACCCACCCAAAACAAAAAAAAACTAAAACCTAACAATAAAGTTAAATTACAATAGCCCTTAAAAGGGCCTTTTGTAGGGCATTACCCTAAAGCTATTACAGATCTTTTGCAGTAAAATTAATTACAACCACCCTACACAATACAATTAATCCCCACCCCCAAAATAATAAAGACTAACTACAAAACCCACCTTAAAAATGAAAATTACAAATTATATTTTTATTTTAAAAAAATACTAAAACCCACCTCAAAAAAGCTCTAACTAAACCCAAAGTTTAAACTCACCATTTGAAAATTCGGCTCCTCTTGATATGACGTTGGGCCCTCTTCATCTCTGGTCCAGGGGCCCATCCTCGCTGTGATAGAGGTAAACTTCCAGGTGGCCTCTTCTGCTGTCTCTGCTCTGCAATCTTCATCCACTCCGGGCCCTCTTCATCCATCTTCATCCAGACGCCAGGGGCCCATCTTCGCTGTGGTATATGTAGACTTCCAGGTGGCCTCTTCTGCTGTCTCTGCTCCGCAATCTTCATCCACTCCGGGCCCTCTTCATCCATCTTCATCCAGATGCCAGGGGCCTATCTTCGCTGTGGTATATGTAGACTTCCAGGTGGCCTCTTCTGCTGTCTCTGCTCCGCAATCTTAATCCACTCCTGGCCCTCTTCATCCATCTTCATCCAGATGCCAGGGACTTATCTTCACTGCATCAAAGGTGGACTACCATGCAACCTCTTTCACTGCTTCTATTCTAAAGTGAAATGGATTGATGTACATTTCAATTCTGGCTGGAATGTCCCTTTGACATCTTTTTATTTGATCTGCTACTAAATCCAAGTCCTGTGCAACCTAACTTTCCTTGTCTTTAGCTAATACAAAGATTGATGATGATTCAAATTTTTATTTTTTTATTGTCTAACTCTTTAGCTCATTGTTGCTTTTTAAAAAAGTACTTCCATTTAAATAATAATTGTTGGGGGTATCTGTAGCGGCGTATGCAAGCCTGCAGCTGTCAGTTATGGATCAGCGGTCATCAGACTGCTGCTTCTGAACCTGTACCCCAGCTCTTAGCTGGCAAATTAAAATCACCCCAGACATTTTCGCCAGCGGTGGTAGACAACTCCTACTCCTGTGCTATTGGGCTAGCGTTAGCAGGAGGGCAGCATTGCACAAGCAGACGCAATGTTAAATGGGGGTCACGGAAACAAAGTTTGTCCATCAGGGCTTTGATAAATGGGGCCCTAACTCTGTACTTTACATGTGAACATTAACTTGCTTGTCTATTTTTTAGCTAAACAAATTTAAATTGTGATGGTAAGTAAGAACCAGAAGGTCCATAAATTCTGCTGATATTTCATTCTGAAGAATACGGATAGTCATAAACATATCACAGACATTCTTGAAATCCTTCACTGTATTTGTCCTTCACAGCCAGTAAAGTCTATTCATTAAATCATCCTCCCTTTCTTTAAGAAAGTACATACCCAGATAATCAAGCTACCCTTCAACTTGAGATTAGGAACCTTTGTTCTACTGCTGCACATTCATATTTTGATTTATTAAATCCCTAATATTCATGAAGGTTTTTATGAAAGATAGAGTGTTATCTTGCTGACCATGTTAAAGGACTTCAGTGTACAATATTCTGTTTAATGTTCAGGAAAAGGCTGAGGGGCCTATTTATCATGATGTGAGCGGACATGATGCGATATTGCGGAACATGTCCTCTGCACATTGATAAATGCAGACAGCATACGCTCTCGGGATTTATCATTGCACCAGCAGTTCTTGTGAACTGCTGGTGCAATACGGCACCCTTCAGATTTGCGGCCAATCAAATGGCCGCTAGCAGGGAGTGTCAATCAACCTGATCGTATTCGATCTAGTTGATTTCTGGCGATGTCTGTCCGCCTCCTCAGGGCAGGCGGAAAGGTTATGGAGCAGCAGTCTTTAGACTTTAGTATACAGTGCTGAGAGAGGAGTTAGGGATCCTACCACCCCAGCACCAATGCTTCCTCCACCCGGCGAATCCGGAAGTGTACAATGACAACAAGATAGGCAAGTATACAGTACCGCCCTCCATAAAACAAAATGCTTCCTGGCTATTGCCTACTTTGTCATGTCTGCTGCCAATACTTTTCAAGACAGTGATTCCTGTATTCCTAATACTTGCTGGGAATTTATCTAATATGGTAAAGTATCTAACAAGGAAATCAATAACATAAACTAACTGGTGTCTTGCAAGTTTGAATTTATATGGGTGGCAGATAATGGAATATTTTGGTTACAATAAACAGTATGTGGAAAGATATGATTTATATCAGCCATTAACTCTTTTACTGCCTGAGGGCTGTAGCCTTCTCTAGAAAGTAATAAGCTATACCATCTTGCTACACTACATCATATTATAAACATCTACCTGTTCTCTTTAGCTTTGTGCTGGCCAAGCATGATCACATATCCTGGACAAACAAGTGCTATCAGTAGGTACAGGAATACCCCACTAATACAGCAGGTTAAAGGGACAATAAACCCACATTTTTTTCTTTCATGATTCATATAGAGAATGCAATTTCAAGCAACTTTCTAATTTGCTCTTATTATCATTTTTTCTTTGTTCTCTCTGTATCTTTATTTGAAAAGCAGGAATGAAAGCTTAGGAGTCGGCCCATTTTAGGTTCAGCACCTGGGTAGCACTTGCTGATTGATGGCTAAATGTAACCACCAATCAACAATCGCTATCCAGGGTGCTGAAGCAACAATGGACCAGCTAGTAAACTTTCATTCCTGCTTTTTCAAATAAAGATACCAAGAGAACGAAGACAAATTGATAATAGGAGGGTGGACTTCAGCTTTTTATTAGCGCTGCATTAGCAAATACACTGCAAAGCACTGTAAAATGGGGTAAATCTGTATTAGTGACAGTACACAAGGCCCGGCATTTTATCTGCATGCACAGCACAGTGCTTACCTGAGTACAGACAACTTACTGAAGAACCAGTTCAACAAAACAGGTTAGAATATTACATTCCCTGCATACCTTCTGTAAAAATAGTGCAAACGTGTTCACAATGGCCATATGATTAAAAAAATGGCTCATCCATGCATGAAGTTTGTTGATACCGTTTTAATGTCCAAATCATTTCGGATCTGAATAACAAAATAACACATCTGAGCTTCCTGGGAGTTAAAATTTGTACTGGAACATTAGCTGTATTCTAATTATATTCTCATGCAAATGTTGTGTTTCTTTTATAATATTTTATAATGACCTTGGGGTGTAAATCTTTCCAAATGTTCTAATCGGTCCCTTTCTGTTACCTTGGTGTGCCCTTTTACATTTCTGTGTGTTTGCTTGCTCTTTTCTAAGTAATCTACATGAAACTTTTGATTATATACATCCCCTTGCGCCTCACTTCTCAGCGATGGACAGATTAAGCCTGACTAATCTTTTTTTATAGTTTTTATTGCGTAGTTCATACCTTGTGCCTTCTTTTATTTTCCAGTAAATCCAGAGACATATCATGTTTAATTGCTCCCAGTAATATTCTCAGCGCTATTTCTTGTTCTCTCTTTGTGTTTTCTGGGACCCAGGCTCTCAGTCTATCTGCACAGGATTCATTTCTATCATTTATATGTGCAGGAAATATATGTTGAAAATTTGCATATAAATAACCTGCCAGGTCAGAGAGTGGAATCAAATCCCTGGTTACTGCTTCATTTATTAGTCCAGGCAGAGGTGAGCAGAGACCGTTCTGTGTCACGTGTCGCCTCATTTTCTTCTGCCGCTGATTAGCCCAGGAATGCCGGCTCCTCAAATACATATGTATTTCAAATCTTACTTCCATTTAAATTGTGTAGTATCTGTTTCATTAGCTGTTGGTGCATTTGGGAAATTGCTCTCCTATCACGCTTGATACTAAATTAATTATACTTGGCTGCCCCAACTCCTGATAAATATTCAATGCTCAGATGTTGTAGAGTTTTCCATGTTTTTTATTTTCATGAGCTTTCTCTAAATGGGTGTAACGTGAAACCCAGCAATCCGTGGTGCAAATTAGTGGTTTTAGTTATCAAATAAAGTAAACATTTGGGGGCATATTTATCAAAGCATCAATCTCAGTGCATTCACCAGCATCAATACGCCCGCCAGACATCGCTGACGTGGATCCACATACGTTCCCCTTATTAATATATATATATATATATATATATATATATAGATATATATATATATATACAGTGGGGCAAAAAAGTATTTAGTCAGCCACTTAAGAAGATGAGAGAGGCCTGTAATTTTCATCATAGGTATACCTCAACGATGAGAGACAAAATGTGGAAACAAATCCAGACAATCACATTATCTGATTTGGAAAGAATTTATTTGCATATTATGGTGGAAAATAAATATTTGGTCACCTACAAACAAGCAAGATTTCTGGCTCTCACAGACCTGTATCTTCTTCTTTTAGAGGCTCCTCTGTCCTCCTCTCATTAGCCGTATTATTGGCGCCTGTTTGAACTTGTTATCAGTATAAAAGACAACTGTCCACAACCTCAAACAGTCACACTCCAAACTCCACTATGGTGAAAACCAAAGAGCTCTCGAAGGACACCAGAAACAAAATTGTAGACCTGCACCAGACTGGGAAGACTGCATCTGCAATAGGCAAGCAGTTTGGTGTGAAGAAATCAACTGTGGGATCAATAATTAGAAAATGGAAGACAGACAAGACCATTGATAATCTCCCTTGATCTGGGGCTCCACACAAGATCTCAACCAGTGGGGTCAAAATGATCACAAGAACGATGAGCAAACATCCCAGAACCACACAGAGGGACCTAGTGAATGACCTGCAGAGAGCTGGGACCAACGGACCAAAGGCTACCATCAGTAACACACCACGCCGCCATGGACTCAGATCCTGCAGTGCCAGAAGTGTCCCCCTGCTTAAGCCAGTACATGTCCGGGCCGTCTGAAATATGCTAGAGAGCATTTGGATGATCCAGAAGCGGATTGGAATAATGTCATATGGTCAGATGAAACCAAAGTAGAACTGTTTGGTAGAAACACAACTCGTCATGTTTGGAGGAGAGAGAATGCTGAGTTGCAACCAAAGAATGCCATACCTACTGTGAAGCATGAGGGTGGCAACATCATGCTTTGCGGCTGTTTTTCTGCAAAGGGAACAGGACGACTGATCCGTGTACATGAAAGAATGAATGGGGCCATGTATCGTGAGATTTTGAGTGCAAACCTCCTTCCATCAGCAAGGGCATTGAAGATGAAACGTGGTTGGGTCTTTCAGCATGACAATGATCCCAAACACACCGCCTGGGCAATGAAGGAGTGGCTTCGTAAGAAGCATTTCAAGGTCCTGGAGTGGCCTAGCCAGTCTCCAGATCTCAACCCCATAGAAAACCTTTGGAGGGAGTTGAAAGTCAGTGTTGCCCAGCAAGAGCCCCAAAACATCACTGCTCTAGAGGAGATCTGCATGCAGGAATGGGCCAACATACCAGCAACAGTGTGTGACAACCTTGTGAAGACTTACAGAAAACGTTTGACCTCTGTCATTGCCAACAAAGGATATATAACAAAGTATTGAGATGAACTTTTGATATTGACCAAATACTTATTTTCCACCATAATTGGCAAATAAATTATTTCCAAACCAGACAATGTGATTGTCTGGATTTATTTCCACATTTTGTCTCTCATAGTTGAGGTATACCTATGATGAAAATTACAGGCCTCTCTCATCTTCTTAAGTGGGAGAACTTGCACAATTGGTGGCTGACTAAATACTTTTTTGCCCCACTGTGTATATATATATATATATATGTGTGTGTGTTATGTCAGAAATATTTTGCAAACATATTTACATGTCCCTAAGTTCCTTTTTTTGTTCTAAACAATGTTGCCTGTCATATCTCTGTGTTTATTTATACCACTATATGTATATAGTGTAAATTTATTATTATTCTGATCAGAAATAATTGTGAATATAGCATGTAATCAGGGTATCATATGTATTTATTTGCAATCAATGGATATTTTATTAGCTGGGCCAGGTTTCTCTCTGTACCTGTGTAACCCCGCCTAATTGCAATCTAGATTTAAAAACCACCCCTTCACAGTTGTTATAAAATGGGCTGGCATATAAGATGACATTTCTTACTGAAAAATAAATTCAAGAGGAGGAAGAAATACACTGCAAACAGCATGACAGTAAAGAGGTGATTTTCATTTCTGCTGTATCTGAATCATGACAGTTTAATGTTAAGTGGGTTATCCCTTTGTGCTATCAGCTTAAAATTATATTGAATCAAACATCAATTTGAATTTTAAAATCCTTGTCTAAAATATTACATTGTGTGTCCTAATGTCCGCATGAATGTTTATCTTTAATACTAATTTCACATATATATACTTTCAAAGTATAATACACAATGAGGCCCATTTATCAAGCTCCGAATGGAGCTTGAAGGTACGTGTTTCTGGCGAGCCTGCAGGCTCGCCAGAAACAGCAGTAATGAAGCAGCGGTTTAAAGACCGCTGCTCCATAACCCTGTCCGGCTGCTCTGAGCAGGCGGACAGACATTGCTGCAATTCAACCCGATCGAGTACGATCGGGTTGATTGACACCCCCCTGCTGGCGGCCTATTGGCCGTGAGTCTGCAGGGGGCGGCGTTGCACTAGCAGCTCTTGTGAGCTGCTGGTGCAATGCTGAATACAGAGAGCGTATTGCTCTCCGCATTCAGCGATGTCTGTCGGACCTGATCCGCACTGTCGGATCAGGTCCAACAGACATTTGATAAATAGGCCTCAATGTCACAAATGGCCCTTACAAGTTCTGATATGTGATCAATGACACAAGTATTGAGCAATTTCATTCGTTAGTGATCGTTTATAATGTATATTTGAATCAGATTGGCAGATGTCATAAATCATGTGATTATGCATATTCCAATCAAAAGTGATGGAAAATTTCCCTAGTGTGTGGGTTATTTAGGAGTTTGCGTCATAATTGGTGCAAAAAAGTGTTGAGTCAACTATGGCGCGAAGTGAAGAGTGGGACTTGTATTACATGGCTTAAACATGGAGCACATAGATTTTTCACAGAAAATTAAAGGGAAGTTAGCTATATTATGTTGTGTATTTATTTCATTTTTATCTCTTTATCTATTAGTGTAACAAGTTTGGGGCAAAACTTTGTACCAAATATATAGAAATAATATTGTCCCCTTGCTTTGTAATGAGAGACAAAGTTGTAGCATAATCCATCAGTAGTAATGTATTTTTCATTTTTATCCCTATATCTACTAGTGCACCAAATGTGTAGCAATAATATTGTTTGATTTAGAAAGGGTATACAATTTTTATAAAGTTTCTAATTTACTTTTATCATGTAAAATACTTCATTCTCTTGCAGCATCGAACTTAAGCTTTCTGTGTTTTCAGACTCCCATTGAGTTCTATGGCATTCGCGACCTGAAGGGTGGCGGATTGAAAACCAGGTACGCTGCGTCTGAATAGACGCGAACGTACCTGTTAAATGTTTGATAAATTTGTAAGGTTTAAATAGAGTAGAATTTGACGCTTTGATAACTACGGCGGATAAAACTTGTGATAAATATGACGCGGAATTCAAGCATATTTTTATTTGATGCTTTGATAAATAGACCCCTATATGTTACTCTGATCCCTATGGTTACAAATTAGTCTCCATTTCCAAAACAATTTTTTCCATTCACTTAAAATTCCATTCATTAAACACTAGGGTCAGATTACGAGTGGAGCGCAAATGTTTGGGCACAAGCGGTATCAGGTTTTCAAGATCGTTTGTGCGCAGGTTAAAGTGCACTCGTATTATGAATTGAGAGTAAACACGATCATTTGTGCGCAGGTTAAAGTGCACTTGTATTACAAGTTGAGAGTAAAAACGATCGCTTGAGCGCAATAGCAATTTACACTAGAATGATAACTGCGACTTCAGAGCTGTGGTTAACTGTTTAGCGAAACATAAAGGTTGCACAAAACACATAAAAATACAAAGTATAGTTACACTCATAATAACATATGGGGTCAATTTAGCAAGCTCCGTACAGAGCTTGATGCCCTGTTTTCTGGCGAGACCGCTGCTCCATTAGCTGTCCGCCTGCTTTGAGGCGGTGGACAGAAATCAACCCGATCGAATACGATCTACATCACAAGAACTGCTAGTGCAATGATAAATGTGTACAACGTATCATGTCTGCTCGCACATTAATAAATTGACCCCTATGGGGCCGATTAATCAAGGGACGAGAACTGCTTGTGCAATGTTAAATGCAGGAAGCGTATGCTGTTGGCATTCAGCGAAGTCTGTCGGACATGATTCGCTATAGCATATCATGTCCCCTAGGCTTTGATAAATCAGCCCCTAATTAGTAAAAAGTATTCACAAAAAAATTTGCACACAAGAATTATAAATGCTCAAAAATATGAGGTCTTCAAATATGAGGTTTTAAAAAAAAATAGGCAGGCAAAGGACTTTAACATAGGCATACATACATATACATCTCTATATATATACATGTTTACTTATGTATGTATATGTGTATTTATATATGTATATGTGTATTTATGTATATGTGTATATATGTATGTATATGTGTATATACTGTATGTATTTACAGACATATATACACATATAAACACATAGATACATATGTACTCAGATATACACATATAAACACATAAATACATATGTACACAGATATACACATATAAACACATAAATACAGATGTACACATATATACACATATAAACACATAAATACAGATTTACACAGATATACACATATAAACACATAAATACATATGTACACATATAAACACAAATACATATGTACACAGATATACACATATAAACACATAAATACATATGTACACATATATACACGTATAAACACATAAATACATATGTACACAGATATACACATACAGACACATAAATACATATGTACACAGATATACACATATAAACACATAAATACATATGTACACAGATATACACATATAAACACATAAATACATATGTACACAGATATACACATATAAACACATAAATACATATGTGCACATATATACACGTATAAACACATAAATTCAAATGTACACAGATATACACATATAAACACATAAATACATATGTACACAGATATACACATACAGACACATAAATACATATGTACACATATATACACGTATAAACACATAAATACAAATGTACACAGATATACACATATAAACACATAAATACATATGTACACAGATATACACATATAAACACATAAATACATATGTACACAGATATACACATATAAACACATAAATACATATGTACACAGATATACACATATAAACACATAAATACATATGTACACATATATACACGTATAAACACATAAATACAAATGTACACAGATATACACATATAAACACATAAATACATATGTACACAGATATACACATATAAACACATAAATACATATGTACACAGATATACACATATAAACACATAAATACATATGTACACAGACATATTTATAAGGGCATTGGAGCCCTTTCCAGTTAATTAGAGGAAAACATGTTAAAGCAAATTTATGAAATATTCATATTTAATGAAGTGTTATACTGTATATTTACTGTAAATATTTCACATAGCAGAATATGTTCTAAGCTTTTACAAATTGATATATTATATATATCTGTTTATATCTATACCTATATATAATCTTGTGTATATATATATATATATATATATATGTATATATATATAGGTATAGTTAAATATTGTAACTAAATATTGTTAGATATATGTATCTATGAATAAAAAGAACATCTTCTTCTATGTAAAGAACATGAAATATTCATATTTTCATGTCGGGTTAATACACATTAGAATATGCGGTCTGGGTAGCGCACTTGAGAATATGCTGTCGGGTTAGCGCATCTGTGAATTTATGGTTGGGTTAGCGCATATGAGAACATGAGTAGGAGTTAGCGTGCGAGAAGAGTTTCAACTTTTTTTCTCCATTGACTTTTATAAGGGAATAGGTTATTGCGCGCGCAATATTCTAATTGAATTAGAAGTAAGCGCTTTGTGCTTGTCAGGTTAGTGCAATGCGTGAAAAAAGTTTACTGCTAGCGAGCGCAATTAGCAATCTAGCGTAAGCGCTAAATAGTGCTCCACTCGTTATCTGGCCTTGGATAAATGCTAGATAGAATGAAGCATTCCAAGAAAATATTAGTCTGAGAATAATATGTAGATGTTTTTCTTAAAGTTTCATTAGCTGTTTAAATAGTGACAAAATAAGTGTAAAGTTTTAGGGGCCGAATTATCAATGTCTGACAGACATCGCTGAGCTGAATGGTGACAGCATACGCTGTCCGCATTTAACATTGCACAAGCAGTTCTTGTGAACTGCTTGTGCAATGCCGCCCCCTGCAGGAGGTGTCAATCAGCCCGATCGCATAGGATCGGGCAGATTGATGTCCGCAGCCTCAGAGCAGGCAGACCAGTTATGGAGCACCAGTCTTAAGACTGATGAATTAAAAATACCAAACATCACACATCAAAATAAAATGAAATAAATGTGATAACACAATCAGAGGTCATAAAAGCACCAATGAAAGAGAAAAAAACATGTGAAATACTTGTGTGAGTTCTTATAAGGATAAGCGTATTCTTGCTTGGGATCTTCTGTTTCTTTAGAAATTCTCAGAGAAAAAGAAGAGAAAATGCAACATAGTGTAATTCCGTAACACTATCCAGAATATATAGCAAGCTTGTGGCCAAATGCCTACTCACATGTGTTGGAGCTTATGCCTAAGCTGAAGGAAATGCGCACACCCACTTTACGCTGGTGAGCAAACAGTACTCTCACGGCAATATGATAAAAAACAATGTATTAAAATGTGATAAAAAGCGTCACAAATGCTTAGAGTACACTTATTATAGAGGTTAATAGAGCAGTACATTCTTATTATTGCTCACAAAAGCAAACTCCACTGAAGGATGCAAGTGGATTCGGGCAGCAGAAACTTAACCGCTAAACCGTCCAACCTGACCACAGATGTGAGTTGCTCCTCCTTCCGGTGCACGAGCAAGTATAGAGACGCGCAGGAGAGTTAATAGTTCCGACGATCGTTTCGCTGTGTAAGCTTTCTCAAGGAAATGAAGTGCGCATGTCCGTGTGGTCTTTTCTACCATCACTTGATCCTAAAACGGATATCCGGATTCTTCTCCTCCATTTTGGAAAAGGGCATGAGTGCCCTGTAGTACTCAAGTCCTTATGTATACAGTTTCTTATGTATAAAGTCCATATCTATTTATGTCTATTGAGGAAAATTGTTGCTGCTTCATAATTACTGTTTCAGGCGAGTCTTCAGGCTCCTGCGGAAACAGGAGCATTAAGGGCCATTTGGCCCTTGATAAATCGGCCCCTTAGTGTCTATTAAACAATGGGAGCTGCCATGTTGTAACTTGTGTTACCTTCTCTGCTGTGGCCAATTAGGGTCAGTTATAAATAGGTCACTAGAGTGTGCAGCCAATGGCTGTGCTGGATTTAACAGTGTTCTGCACCTCCATTTCTAACAGGCACTGAAAAGCTCACAATTTCAGAATGGAATTAGAGGAAAAGGGGACAAAATAAACAATGAAAATATACTGCAGATGGTTTTTTTTATATATGATTTATCATTTTATATTTCCATCTCAAAGTGTTTAATGTCTCTTTATGCTCAGTCTTACTATTTGGACTCAAAATCTATTGTGCTCATCCAGCTAACATTTACCTATAACCCCCAAAATATCACAGTCCAATTCACGCCTTATCACTCTTGTATTTCCCCTACACAATCAGCCACGCCATATCAACCTTAGCTCTCATTAGCTCAAATAAAATAAATTCCACACACTCTTTCCTCTTCTTCCTCTAAAACAGGTTTGTTTTCCTTACCCAGATCACTTTGCCCTGTCCTCCTCCAAATCTGTTAGGCCGACCCCCCAGTGTTAATCTTATCTTTCCATAACCTAAACCCATCAGTATCATTCACCCCTGGTAAGTTTACCTGTCCTTCTCTGTCAATCATTCAGTCTGTTCTGCTCATCCCAGATAAGATTTGTCTCTAGCTGCCAGATTAGACATCAATCATGTTTTGTCTGCGCTGCTGAATCAGTCAGTTTCACTCACCTTTCACTCTCTCCCATAAATCAGTTAAGTCACAGAGGCCGAATTATCAAATGTCTGTCGGACCTGATCCGACAGTGGGGATCAGGTCCGACAGACATCGCTGAATGCGGAGAGCAATACGCTCTCCGTATTCAGCATTGCACTAGCAGCTCACAAGCGCTGCTGGTGCAACGCCGCCCCCTGCAGACTCGCCAGCAGGGAGGTGTCAATCAGCTTGATAGATAGGCCCCACAGTCTACTCAAATAATTCATGACCATCACCCCACACACCAGATGTACATTCACTTACTTAGGGCTTGATTATGAGTGGAGCGCTAACTGTTGCATGCAATTGAAAAAGGGTTTATTGTGGGTGTTTGTGCGTCAGAAGTAGCACGCGTATAACAAGTGAATGCGTTTGCTCAAGCGCAATTTAATTTAATGCACATCGGGTTAAGGCAACCTCCGAACTCTGGTTAAAAAAGTTGCATAAAAAAAATTCATTAAAAACAGTTACATTTTAAAAAATGTAATAAGAAGTCTAAATATGTATGTGTGTATATATACTGTATATATACTGTACATATATAAATATATATTATATGCTTATATATATGCTCATATTTATTAATGCATTTCTGTTTTACTGTAAGTTTACTGTACATACAGTATTTCACATTCCAATGTTTTTCAATTACAGGATAATGTAGTTTTTTTTTTCCTTAATGCATTTCTGAGTATATTTACGTATGCCTGCATATCTATTCATATAGATATATAGGTATAGATATGTATTTTACATAAACAGTATCAGATATATAGACAAATATATATTTAATAATATAAAGTACATTATTTTCTATCAGCTAGATTACGAGTTTTCAGCGCTATAGGGAAATTAACGAGCACCACAAAAGCGTTGTTAATTCACCTCCCTATAGCGCTGCTATTACAAGTTTTTAAAAACCCGGCTTGCGTGGGTGATATGGTGGCGTTTAACTCCATACCTCACCCAAATACAAGCGGTATTTTGACGTGCTCGTGCACAATTTCACAATAGACATCAGTGGGGAGAGCCGGCAAAAATAAAGCCTAACACCTGCGATCCCAGAAAAAAAGCTCCATAACTCTGCCCCATTGATGTCTATGGGGAAAGAAAAAGATATGTTTAAACCTAACACCCTAACATAAAAACCACGTCTGAACACCCCGCAACCTACATAATGTTATTAACCCCTAATCTGCCACTCCCGATATCGCTGCCACCTAAATACACTTATTAACACCTAATCTGCTGCCCATAACATTGCCGCCACCTAAATACACTTATTAACACCTAATCTCCCGCTCCCGAAATCGCAGCCACCTACATTACAGTTATTAACCGCTAATTTGCCGCCCCCAATGTCACTGCCACTATACTAAAGTTATTACCCTCCAAACCTCTGGCCTCCCACATCACTAACACTATAAATTTATTAACCCCTAAACCTAACCCTAACGTAACCCTTACCCTAAGTCTAACCCTAACCCCCCTAACTTAAATATAATTAAAATAAATCTAAATAGGAATTATTTAGGTAATAATTGTAAGGTTTATTTAGATTTATTTTAATTATGTTAAAGTTAGGGGGTGTTAGGGTTAGGGTTAGGTTTAGGGTTACATTAGGGTTAGGTTAAGGGTTAGGTTTAGGGGTTAATAGTTTAATTTTGGTTGTTGCAATGTGGGAGGCTGGCGGTTTCGGGGTTAAAATATTTATTAAGTGGTAGTGATGTGGTAGACCAGAGGTTTAGGGGTTAATAGCTTTATTTAGTGGCGGCGATGTCGGGGAGCGGCGGAATAGGGGTTAATAAATTTATTATAGTGTGGGGGCAATGTTGGTGTGCGAGGGAATAGGGGTTAATAACTTTAGTATAGTGGCGGCGATATCGGGAGCGGCAGATTAGGGGTTAATAGCTTTATTTAGGTGGCGGCGATATCAGGAGCGGCAGATTAGGGGTTAATAACATTATGTAGGTGTCAGCGATATTAGGGGCAGCAGATTAGGGGTGTTTAGAATTAGGGTTTATGTTAGGGTGTTAGGTTTAAACATAACTTTTTTTTCACCATAGGCATCAATGGGGCTGCGTTACGGAGCTTTTCATTCCACGCTTCAGGTGGTTTTTTCTGACACATTCTCCCCATTGATGTCTATGGGGAAAGCGTGCATGAGCACGTCAAAACAGCGCTTGAATTGTGTGTGGTATGGATCTTAAAACCACCATATCACACGCACAAGCCGGCTGTTTGAAAAACTTGTAATGGCTGCGCTATAGGGGGTTAATTTCCCTATAACTTGTAATCTAGCTGAGTGTTAGTTATGCAAAATTGAGGAATGGGTAATAAAGGGATTATCTATCTTTTAAACAACAAAAATGCTTGTGTAGTCTGGCCCTTTAATCGCACCTTACAGCCTGGTTTATAAGAGCTGTCTTTTAAATCCAGATATTGCAAATAAAAAAAATCCTTGGTAATTATAAAACTTAAAATGTAAAACTAAATGTTTCTTTAAGTGCATCTGGTTCATTAGATTCATTGGTTTCATTACAGGGAAATGCAAAGCCATTAATACCACACTTATTAAATAAACACCTAGCACCTTATATTAGGTTATCGCTCCCCTCTTGCATTCTATATTGGAATCGTTTTCTTTTGACCTCCTGCGAGTTTTCATTCCTCTCTGTCATTACTGACGAGAAGATATTCTGACTTCCATTCCATAAAAAAAGCAATTCTGCAAATGTCGCATAAGGTTGTCAGTCTTTAAATTCAGAGCATCACCTCTTGTTCTATCACTTAGGATATAAAAAGCTTCAGGAGTAATTTGATATTCCATACTGCAAGAGGAGAATCTTAACATTAATAATAATGATCAACAATGCATTGGAGATGAGATGATCTGTATGCAGATTTCAGGTTACACTGAATGTTTATTGTCTCATCTACAAACGAATGGTATATTTTATTTGCCATGCAATTGATTTGATCCAGTTTGTTGCCAGACAATATCATTTGTTTTTTTGCAGTTATTATTTCCTTGCAGTTTATGGCTGCATATTGTCCAGGCTAATTTACATAAAGCAGACGTTTTGCGGTGTAGCAATCAGTGTTGGGCTGTAAGTAAAATTGTAAAGAGCAGATTGTCGGGAGAGGAGCGGTCTGGGCTTGATTCACCATTGGATGCTTAAGCATATAAAATAGTTCTCCCCTTTACATTGTTACCATAACAGTCTAGTTTAGTCAAGCGTAGCACAAACAGACTACAGTATGGAAATAAAGACGATTAACAAAGATATGGAAATGAAGCAGAATTGGAAAAGCATCTCATTTCAGACAAAGAGATGAAAATAAAAGGGAACAAGATGTCAGTTGTGACAGACGTCAACTGTGATGCTGTAATAAAGGACTTCAATAGAGTTATTATCTACCTGCTTGTCACATTAGCTGCGATCTGATGTGGTGATGAGATTATTGCAGATCACCAGTCAACTGATGGACATCTGATTCTACGTATTAAAGGGATATGAAACCCCAAAAATTTATTTTTGTAATTCAAACAGCGCATTCCATTTAAAAATACCTAGTGTTAGCTATCTGGTGCACTATATGTCAGGAAATAGTGCTTGCAAATGGATGACATTCTTACAAAACTGCTGCCATAAAGTGCTCTTGCAAATGGGCCAGCTCCTAATCATTTGCCCATGCTTTTCAATAAAAGATACCAAGTGAACAAATACAAATTTCTAAAAGACGTAAATTAGAAAGTTGTTTAAAATTGCATGTTCTATCAGAATAGTGAAAGAAAATTTTTGGGTTTCATATCCCTTTAAGAAGTGAAAAACTATTTCCAAAAGAAAGTCTCTTCTTAAAAGAAATCTTTATTCAAAGCAATTAAAAACAGTTCAATAGCACACCATAAGCTCAGAAAGCAATGTACAATCTAGTGCCGTAATCATAGACTTCTCTACGTATTAAGAAATCATTTGCTAGTGGGAATATCTGCTATGAAATATGTAATAGGAAATATATGGATACTTTATACAATTAAACTGAATAGCAAGACCTTATTCAATATAGCGCTGCAATTCTAGACCCCTTAATGCATAAAGAAATCGCTTGTTAATGGGGATATATACTAGGAAATATTTATATGGATACTATATACAATTAAACTGAATAGCAAAGCCTTGTTCCATCAAGAAAAACATGCTTGTAAAATATGTCATCTGGATGTGCTAATGTGTAAATAAAATGAGTACAAACATGGAGGATATAGATATGATGTGATAAAGTAATGTGAGAGAGACTAATTGTCTTTCAAAAGCAGAGCAAAAAGTACTAACAATAGCATTAAATTTAGTTATTCTCTAAAGCATGAAATTATTGTGATAAACTTTTTCATTACAGTATTAAAATTCCTGGCAAGTAATAATAAATGGACTTTTTTTTTCTTTCAAATTTGCTTATTCGCGGCTAGAGTACGAGTTTTGCCTTATGAGTGAAAAAGCAGTGTTATGGGTTATAACGCTGCTTTTTCACTATCGCTGCTATTACGAGTCTTGTCAAAAAAGCTGTACTGCACACTTTTTTGACTGTAACGCAAATTAAATTACGCAATTTGTGTAAAGTCTTTTTTCAATGGGACTTCCATAGCGCCGATATTACAAGCTTTTTCTGGGAGGCCAAAAACTGAGCAGTACAGCCTATACCGCAAGATTCGTAACGCAATCTAAAGTCAGTAGTTATCAGTTTTACGCTACAAAGCTGTAGCATAAAACTCATAACTAATGTGCTATAAAGTAACTAACACTCATAAACTACCTATTACCCCCGCATCACAAACACAAAAATAAAATTATTAACCCCTAATTTGCCGCTCCCGACATTGCCTCCACTATAATAAACATACTAACCCCTAAACCGCTGCACTCCCACATTGCAAACACTAGTTAAATATTATTAACCCCTAATCTTCCGCCCCTAACATCACCGCCACCTACCTACATTTAATAACCCCTAATCTGACGGTCCGGACATCGCCGCCACTATAATAAACATATTAACCCCTAAACCTAACCCTAAATCTAACCCTAGCACCCCCTAACTTTAATATAATTAAAATAAATCTAAATAAAACATACTATTAATAACTAAATAATTCCTATTTACAACTAAATACCTGTAAAATAAACCCTAAGCTAACTACAATATAACTAATAGTTACATTGTAGCTAGCTTAGTTTTTATTTTTGTTTCACAGGCAAGTTTGTATTTATTTTAACTAGGTAGAATAGTTACAAAATAGTTATTAACTATTTACTAACTACATAGCAAAAATAAATACAAATTTACCTAACCTGTCTTACACTAACACCTAACCTTACACTACAATTAAATCAATTACCTAAATTAAATACAATTACCTAAATTACACACAAAAAACACTAAATTACACAAATTAAAAAAATTAATTATCAGATATTTAAACTAATTACACCTAATCTAATAGCCCTATCAAAATAAAAAAGCCCCACCAAAATAAAAAAAAACATAGCCTAAACTTAACTACCAATAGCCCTTAAAAGGGCCTTTTGCGGGGCATTGCCCCAAGCAAATCAGCTCTTTTACCTGTAAAAAATATACAAGCAACCCCCCCAACAGTAAAACCCACCCCCCACACAACCAACCCCCCAAATAAAATCCTAACTAAAAAAACCTAAGCTCCCCATTGCCCTGAAAAGGGCATTGCCCTTAAAAGGGCATTTAGTTATTTTTCAGCCCAAACCCTAATCTAAAAATAAAACCCACCCAATAAACCCTTAAAAAACCTAACACTAACCCCTGAAGATCCACTTACAGTTTTAAAGACCAGACATCCATCCTCAACGAAGTCGGGAGAAGTCTACATCCAACAGGCAAGAAGTCCTCAACAAAGCCAGGAGAATTATTCAACCAAGCAGGCAGAAGTGGTCCTCCAGACGGGCAGAAGTCTTCATCCAGACGGCATCTTCTATCTTCATCATCCATCCAATCAGCCAATAGAATGCAAGCTCAATCCTATTGGCTGATTGGATCAGCCAATAGGATTGAAGCTCAATCGTATTGGCGGATTGAAGCTCAATCCTATTGGCTGATTGCATCAGTCAATAGGATTTTTTCACCTTTAATTCCGATTGGCTGATAGAATTCTATCAGCCAATTGGAATTCAAGGGACGCCACCTTGGATGACGTCAGTTATTTGGGGGCAGGGCTTGTAAAGTTCTTAATTGCCCCCCTGCCCTTACCCCCAAATCCTTGGTGTTCTAGTATAGCAACATCACTGTTGGAATCCATGATATCACCAAGTCACAGAAACCAGGAAGTGAAAAGGCAGCTCCATAGGACTTAAGTGAGCTGGATGGGGAATAAGTATTTGAACCCCTTGATGTCAGCTCCCTTAAGGGACAGTCTACTTGAACATTTTTATTGTTTAGAAAGAAAGATAATCCCGTTTTTACCCATTCCCCAGTTTTGCATAACCAATACCAATTATCTCAGTTCTTTTGACAGACTTGCATTTTAGCCAATCAGTGCTGACTCATAAATAATTCAATGAGAGTGTGCACAATGTTATCTATGACACACATGAACTAGCACCATCTAGCTGTGAAAAACCGTCAAAATGCACTGATATAAGAGGTGGCCTTCAACAGCTTAGAAATCAGTTTGAGCCTACCAAGGTTTAGCTTCAACAAAGAATACCAAGAGGACAAAGCAAATTTGATAAATTGGAAAGTTGTTATTGCATGTCCTATCTGAATCATGAAAGTTTAATTTTGACTTGACTGTCCCTTTAAGTCCTAGAAATCCCCAAGACCCACCACTTGAAGGACAATCAACTGCTCTTTCAAATGGTCTTGTGGGTATACTATTAAAGCATAAAAATGTAAAAATATAAACTAAAAAATCCCCACACTGTTTGCAGGCTGAGGGTCTCTAGGCACTTATAACAGGTCAACAAAACAAATCTAGAGACCCACGTGACTCAGAAACCCCTTTATAAAATAAAGCCCCTATAAAAGTTCTTATAACCAGGTTATCACTGTGGTAAATGATAACCTTGCATGTATTATGTGAGACTCATGGAAGCCCCTACCTGTGTTTTTATTTGTGATGCCCCTTCTTTTACACCTGTTGTTGTTCTCATGTGCCATGAAATATAAATACAATAATGGTATAATCTCAATCTGAAAACCCCCAATATATAATAATATATAATAAATGTGCATTCCTCACACAAAAACATATCTAGCGTGGAGCTTATATGTGAGGATCATCTAAAAAATCCAAAACAGCTCAGCACAGGGGTGGACATAGCGCAGCAGTTGTATCAGCACTATACATTGTCACAGACACTGCTGTCACTGAGTGCTAACAACACATGCACACTCCTGAGCTCCTAACAGTCTACCCAGATTTACTTTGCACAAAAGGATACAAAAAACAAAGTAAAATAGATAATAGAAGTAAAATGTAAAGTTCTATCTGAATTGTTATAGTTTTAAATTTGACTTTACTGTCCCTTTAATTAAAAAAAAATGTGTGTTGTCAAAATCATCAAGCAATGAAAACACAGACTCCAGGTCTCTCAAACCAAACCCTGCTACATTTTACAGAGTGATTGTTTGACCAGCATAGTCTGCTGGCCTCATCAGTCTTTTATTAGAGGGAAATAATTGCTGATATATACATTATATGCTTTTCTTCCCATATCTTCCTGTACCATATTTATGTCCTGGTTTCTCTAACTGGCATAGGTGACAATGTAAAACCATTTACAAATAATACTACATTGGGGCCTATCTATCAAGCTCTGTACGGAGCTTGAGGGTCCGTGTTTCTGGTGAGTCTGCAGGCTCTCCAGAAACATCAGTTATAAAGCAGCGGTCTAAAGACCGCTGCTCCATAACCCTGTCGTCTGCTCTGATGAGGCGGACAGGAATCGCCGGAATTCAACCCGATCAAGTACGATCGGGTTCATTGACACCCCCTGCTGGCGGCCGATTGGCCGCAAGTCTGCAGGGGGCGGCGTTGCACCAGCAGCTCTCTGCATTCAGCAATGTCTGTCGGACCTGATCTGCACTGTCGGATCAGGTCCGACAGACATATGATAAATAGGCCTCAGTGTTTCTACTGAATTAACAATCCGCTCCAACAGACTGACCCAACTATTCTCCAAAGCGCTCAACCACACATACTGAGTGTGCAAAATCTGCCCCGTGCCACCCAGTCACTCCTACAGAACACCCCAAATACACCCACAAGCCACCCTGAACCTACTCTCCAACATCCCGTTTCCAGAGTTTCTTACCAGAATATTGAGATATACAGGGACACCCTTCACATTTGCTGGGCCCTGGGCAAGACAAATTTTTTGGGCCCCACATCCCCGGACTCTTATTCCCCTCCCCATGTATACACTTTTTACCTCTATGATTAACTTCTATCTATGCTTCTGCAAACTGCCCCCTTATTTCAGTTCTTTTGACAGACTTGCATTTTAGCCAATCAGTGCTCAGTCCAGGGTAACTTCATGTGCATGAGCTTACTGTTTTCTATATGAAACACATGAACTAATGCCCTCTAGTGGTCAAAATACATTCAGATTAGAGGGGGAGGCAGCCTTCAAGGTCTAAGAAATTAGCATATGAACCTCCTAGGTTTAGCTTTCAACTAAGAGTACCAAGAGAACAAAGCAAAATTGGTGATAAAAGTAAAATAAAAAGTTGTTTAAAATCACATTCCCTATTTAAATCACAAAAGTTTTTTTTTTGGACTTGACTGTCCCTTTAAGTTGTTTTGATAAATCATGTTTTTAGAGAATAATGCCCTGTAGAATTTAAATTTTAAAATAGCTTAAAGGACCAGTCAACCCTGTAGATTTGCATAATCAACAAATGCAAGATAACAAGACAATGCAGTAAGATTTAGTCCAAACTTCAAATAAATAGTAGATTTTTTTCTAACAATTTTAAAATTTATGTCTATTTCCACTCCCCCTGTACCATGTGACAGCCATCAGCCAATCACAAATTCATACACTTACCATGTGACCGCCATCAGCCAATTACAAATGTATCTACGCTTATTCTGTCAATTCTTGCACATGTGCAGTATGAGCTGGTGACTCAAAAAGTATAAATATCAATATAGGTATTGTGCACATTTCTGGAGCAGTATATGATATGAGATGCTGCTGCCACCTACTTTCTAGTAAACGTCTTAACATACAGCTAGATTACGAGTTTTGCGTTATGAGCCGATCTGTACTAACTTGCAAGTTATTTCCACCGCTCACCTCCCTAAAGTGCTGCTATTACAGGTTTGCAAAAACCCTGCATTAGCAGGCAATATGGCCGCATTGAGCTCCATACCGCACTCCAATACCAGCGCTGCTTTGAGCTGGTTTTACGTGCTCATGCACGATTTCCCCATAGACATCAATGGGGACAGCCAGCTAAAAAAAGCCTAACACCTGCAAAATAGGAGCGTAAAGCTCCGTAACGCAGCCCCATTGATTCCTATGGGGAAAGAAAATGTATGTTTACACCTAACACCCTAACATAAACCCCGAGTCTAAACACCCCTAATCTGCCGCCGACACCTACATTACACTTATTAAACCCTAATCTGCCCCCCCAACATTGCCGCCACCTACATTATACTTATTAACCCCTAATCTGCCATAACTAACATCGCCGCCACCTACCTACATTTATTAACCCCTAATCTGCCACCCCCAATTTAGCCGCCACCTACCTACATTTATTAACCCCTAATCTGCCATCCACAATGTCGCCGCCACCTACCTACACTTATTAAAGCCTTATCTACCATCCCCAACGTCGCCGCCACTATAATAAAGTTATTAATCCCTAAACCTAACCCTAAGTCTAACCCTAACACCCACTAACTTGAACATAATTAAAATAAATCTAAATAAAAATTACAATTAATACCTAAATAATTCCTATTTAAAACTAAATAAATACTTACCTGTAAAATAAACCCTAAGCTTCCGCCCCTAACATCACCACCACCTACCTACATTTAATAACCCCTAATCTGACTCTCCGGACATCGCCACCACTATAATAAACATATTAACCCCTAAACCTAACCCTAAATCTAACCCTAACACCCCCTAACTTTAATATAATTAAAATAAATCTAAATAAAACATACTATTAATAACTAAATAATTCCTATTTAAAACTAAATACTTACCTGTAAAATAAACCCTAAGCTAGCTACAATATAACTAATAGTTACATTGTATCTAGCTTAGTTTTTATTTTTGTTTCACAGGTAAGTATGTATTTATTGTAACTAGGTAGAATAGTTACTAAATAGGTATTAACTATTTACTAACTACCTAGTTAAAATAAATACAAATTTACCTGTAAAATAAAACCTAACCTGTCTTACACTAACACCTAACCTTACACTACAATTAAATAAATTACATTAATTAAATACAATTAACTAAATTACAAAAAAACACTAAATTACACAAAATAAAAAAGAAATTATCAAATATTTAAACTAATTACACCTAATCTAATAGCTCTATCAAAATAAAAAAGCCCCCTCAAAATAAAAAACCCTAGCCTAAACTAAACTACCAATAGCCCTTAAAAGGGCATTGCCCCAAAGAAATCAGCTCTTTTACCTGTAAAAAAAGATACAAACAACCCCCCAACAGTAAAACCCACCACCCACACAACCAAACCCCCCAAATAAAATACTACTTAAAAAACCTAAGCTTCTCATTGCCCTAAAAAGGACATTTGGATGGGCATTGCCCTTAAAAGGGCATTTAGCTTTTATTTTCAGCCCAAACCTTAATCTAAAAATAAAACCCACCCAATAAACCCTTAAAAAACTAACACTAACCTCCGAAGATCCACTTACAGTTTTTGAAGACCGGACATCCATACTCAACGAAGCCGGGAGAAGTCTTCATCCAAGCGGGCAGAAGTCCTCAACGAAGCCAGGAGAAGTCTTCATACAAACAGCAAGAAGTGGTCCTCCAGGCGGGCAGAAGTCATCCAGACGGCATCTTCTATCTTCATCCTTGCAACGTGAAGCGGCTCCATCTTCAAGACATCCGGTGCAGAGCATCCTCTTCAAATGGTCCCAGCCGTACACTGAAGGTTCCTTTAAATGATGTACTCCACAATAGCGTCCCTTGAATTCCTATTGGATGATAGAATTCTATCAGCCAATCGGAATTAAAGGTGAAAAAATCCTATTGTCTGATGCAATCAGTCAATAGGATTGAGCTCGCATTCTAGCACTTTAGAACTTTAGTTATGAGTTTTATGCTACAGCTTTGTAATGTAAAACTCATAACTACTGACTTTAGAATGCGTTACAAATATTGCTGGATAGGCTGTACCGCTCACTTTTTGGCCTAAAAAAAAAAAAGCTTGTAATACCGGCGCAATGGAAGTCCCATTGAAAAAAGACTTTACGAAAATTGCGTAAATTAATTTGCGGTACGGCCAAAAAAGTGTGCGGGACAGCTGTACCTACAAGACTCGTAATAGCAGCGGTAGTTAAAAAGCAGCGTAATAAGCCTTAACGCTGCTTTTTTATTCATAACGCAAAACTCGTAATCTAGCTGTAAGATAGCTAAAATTTAATTATTAGTTATATTGTAGCTAGCTTAGGGTTTATTTTATAGGTAAGTATTTATTTTTAAATAGGAAATATTTAGTTAATGATAGTAATTTTTATCTAGATTTATTTTAATTATATTAAAGTTAGCGGGTGTTAGGGTTACACTTAGGGTTAGGTTTAGGGGTTAATAACTTTAGTATAGTGGCGGCGATTTTGGGGGCTGCAGATTAGGGGTTAGTAACAGTAATGTAGGTTGCGGCGATGTTAGGGACAGCAGATTAGGGGTTAATAATATTTAACTAGTGTTTACGATGCGGGACTCGTAATACCGGCGCTATGGAATTCCCATTGAAAAAGGACTTTTTGAAAGCTGTGGTAATTACGTTGCTTTACGGCCAAAAAAGTGTGCGGTACAGATATACCTGCAAAATTCGTAATACCAGCGGCAGTGAAAAAGCAGGGTTATGAAGCTTTTTCACTCATAACGCAAAACTTGTAATCTAGCTGATAGTTAGTAAAATGCTGCCATGTATTGCTCCAATCACGTGCACGCTCCTACACTGCTTTTAAAAAAGGGATATCAAGAGGACAAATTAAATTTGAAAATAGAAGAAAATAAAGTTTTTAAACTGTTACACTCTATCTAAATTAGGAGACTGATTGTTTGGGTTTTATATCTGTTTAATTGATAAAATATAATAATTTATCATGCTCTTATCCTGCATTAATCAATGGAATTAATTGACATAATATTATCTATAATGCTTATGCTATAGCAAAGACTTGGACCTAAGTACACAGACATACAAATTCTGATTTAACTTTAAAACATACTGATATATATCACCCCCCGAAGCCCAGTTTTATCAGATGCTATTGTTTGTTATAAATTCACAGATGAAGAATTCACTACTCTATCTGTGTGGGACAGTAAAGATATTTTAACAAACACTAAAAATCTCATCTGTGCCAATTTCTAATTTCAATACAATATTTTTTAAATCTGTCTCAATTATCTTTTGGAAGTGACCTCCAGTTATCACAATGAGATGAAGCCTCGTGTTTTATTGCCCCCTAGAGAACAAGATGAGTGGATCTGCATTAGCTATGATAAAGTCTCTATTGTATAATAACTTATAACCTTTGTAAAGGACAGCATATGTAAAATTCCTCTATCTCATCAGTGCTGGTGATACGGCCTCATTAATTAGCGCGCAGCTGGTCGGCATCACTAGATGATCATTTGTGTCTCGATTAGTTATCACAGGAGAGATGAGATTGTGGCTACTTATCACTATGTGCCCACCTGTGGCTGTGTGTTAAATGTCTCTGAGAGCGTAAACTGACTCGTGACTTATGATATATAGAACAAATAGCTCTATAGTGTGTCTGCCTATCTTTACAGAGCACCTACATATACTTATGGCGACTGATAGCACCTACATATACTTATGGCGACTAATAGCACCTACATATACTTATGGTGACTAATAGCACCTACATATACTTATGGTGACTGATAGCACCTACATATACTTATGGTGACTGATAGCACCTACATATACTTATGGTGACTAATAGCACCTACATATACTTATGGTGACTGATAGCACCTACATATACTTATGGTGACTGATAGCACCTACATATACTTATGGTGACTAATAGCACCTACATATACTTATGGTGACTAATAGCACCTACATATACTTATGGTGACTAATAGCACCTACATATACTTATGGTGACTAATAGCACCTACATATACTTATGGTGACTAATAGCACCTACATATACTTATGGCGACTGATAGCACCTACATATACTTATGGCGACTGATAGCACCTACATATACTTATGGTGACTGATAGCACCTACATATACTTATGGTGACTAATAGCACCTACATATACTTATGGTGACTAATAGCACCTACATATACTTATGGCGACTGATAGCACCTACATATACTTATGGTGACTAATAGCACCTACATATACTTATGGTGACTAATAGCACCTACATATACTTATGGCGACTGACTAATAGCACCTACATATACTTATGGTGACTAATAGCACCTACATATACTTATGGTGACTGATAGCACCTACATATACTTATGGTGACTAATAGCACCTACATATACTTATGGTGACTGATAGCACCTACATATACTTATGGTGACTAATAGCACCTACATATACTTATGGCGACTGACTAATAGCACCTACATATACTTATGGTGACTGATAGCACCTACATATACTTATGGTGACTGATAGCACCTACATATACTTATGGTGACTGATAGCACCTACATATACTTATGGCGACTGACTAATAGCACCTACATATACTTATGGTGACTGATAGCACCTACATATACTTATGGTGACTGACTGATAGCACCTACATATACTTATGGTGACTAATAGCACCTACATATACTTATGGTGACTGATAGCACCTACATATACTTATGGTGACTGATAGCACCTACATATACTTATGGTGACTAATAGCACCTACATATACTTATGGTGACTAATAGCACCTACATATACTTATGGTGACTGATAGCACCTACATATACTTATGGTGACTAATTGCACCTACATATACTTATGGCGACTGATAGCACCTACATATACTTATGGTGACTGATAGCACCTACATATACTTATGGTGACTGATAGCACCTACATATACTTATGGTGACTGATAGCACCTACATATACTTATGGTGACTGACTGATAGCACCTACATATACTTATGGCGACTGACTGATAGCACCTACATATACTTATGGTGACTAATAGCACCTACATATACTTATGGTGACTAATAGCACCTACATATACTTATGGTGACTAATTGCACCTACATATACTTATGGCGACTGAAAGCACCTACATATACTTATGGTGACTGATAGCACCTACATATACTTATGGTGACTGATAGCACCTACATATACTTATGGTGACTGATAGCACCTACATATACTTATGGCGACTGACTGATAGCACCTACATATACTTATGGTGACTGATAGCACCTACATATACTTATGGCGACTGACTGATAGCACCTACATATACTTATGGTGACTGATTGCACCTACATATACTTATGGTGACTGATAGCACCTACATATACTTATGGTGACTAATAGCACCTACATATACTTATGGTGACTGATAGCACCTACATATACTTATGGTGACTAATAGCACCTACATATACTTATGGTGACTGATAGCACCTACATATACTTATGGCTACTGATAGCACCTACATATACTTATGGTGACTGATAGCACCTACATATACTTATGGTGACTAATAGCACCTACATATACTTATGGTGACTGATAGCACCTACATATACTTATGGTGACTGATAGCACCTACATATACTTATGGCGACTAATAGCACCTACATATACTTATGGTGACTGATAGCACCTACATATACTTATAGCGACTGATAGCACCTACATATACTTATGGCGACTGATAGCACCTACATATACTTATGGCGACTGATAGCACCTACATATACTTATGGTGACTGATAGCACCTACATATACTTATGGTGACTGATAGCACCTACATATACTTATGGTGACTGATAGCACCTACATATACTTATGGTGACTGATAGCACCTACATATACTTATGGTGACTAATAGCACCTACATATACTTATGGTGACTGATAGCACCTACATATACTTATGGCTACTGATAGCACCTACATATACTTATGGTGACTAATAGCACCTACATATACTTATGGCTACTAATAGCACCTACATATACTTATGGTGACTAATAGCACCTACATATACTTATGGTGACTAATAGCACCTACATATACTTATGGTGACTAATAGCACCTACATATACTTATGGCGACTAATAGCACCTACATATACTTATGGCGACTGATAGCACCTGCATATACTTATGGCGACTGATAGCACCTACATATACTTATGGTGACTGATAGCACCTACATATACTTATGGTGACTGATAGCACCTACATATACTTATGGCGACTAATAGCACCTACATATACTTATAGTGACTGATAGCACATACATATACTTATGGCGACTGATAGCACCTACATATACTTATGGCGACTGACTGATAGCACCTACATATACTTATGGCGACTGATAGCACCTACATATACTTATGGCGACTGACTGATAGCACCTACATATACTTATGGCGACTGATAGCACCTACATATACTTATGGCGACTGACTGATAGCACCTACATATACTTATGGCGACTGACTGATAGCACCTACATATACTTATGGCGACTGATAGCACCTACATATACTTATGGCGACTGATAGCACCTACATATACTTATGGCGACTGATAGCACCTACATATACTTATGGCGACTGACTGATAGCACCTACATATACTTATGGCGACTGACTAATAGCACCTACATATACTTATGGCGACTGACTAATAGCACCTACATATACTTATGGCGACTGACTAATAGCACCTACATATACTTATGGCGACTGACTAATAGCACCTACATATACTTATGGCGACTGACTGATAGCACCTACATATACTTATGGCGACTGACTGATAGCACCTACATATGCTTATGGCGACTGACTAATAGCACCTACATATACTTATGGCGACTAATAGCAGATATGGAGCATATGACTTTATTTAAGAGGTTGTAAATTGTTTCTAAATGTATTTTGCGCGTGTAGTAGAATTTCTGTTATTACGGCATTGCTAGAAGCACACAACACATTGATAGCTTCAAAATGGTTCACTGACACCAGTGACATCTTGGGTTAAAGGGACAGTAAAGTTGAAATTAAACTTTCATGATTCGGATAGATAATACAATTTTAAACAACTTTCCAATTTACTTCTGTTATCAAATTTGCTTCATTCTCTTGGAATCTTTTATTGAAGAGTAAAACTAAGTAGGCTCATAAGGGCTCAGGAGTGTGCACGTGTCTTTGGTACTCTATGGCAGCAGTGTTTTGCTACATTGTATAACAAGCTACAAATAATGTTAAAAAACACTGCTGCCATAGAGTACTAAAGACTCGTGCACACTCCTGAGCTCTTATGAGCCTACCTAGTTTTACTCTTCAATAAACTATTTCAAGAGAACAAAGCAAATTTGATAACAATAGTAAACTGGAAAGTTGTTTAACATTGTATTATCTATCTGAATCATGAAGGTGTCATTTTGACTTTACTGTCCCTTTAAGGGTGTTATAAAGTGTTGGATGACGGCTGCCAGTGCAAGGCTCGGTGTAATCTTTCTCTCCGTGCCTGCACATTTTAGGGAATCCGGCCCTTACTGAATGGAAGTGAAGTCAAAGAATGCAAAACCCTGACTATGCGTTAATCAACCACGAGCTAGATTACAAGTGGAGCGCTAACCTCTCTAGATGGAGGCTTTTTGCATGCGTTGCGTTATGTTGCGCTTGTATTATAAGTTGAAAGTAAAATGTTTTCGCACAAGCGCTAACTCAATGCAGGTAAAAACTTTGCATATGCGTTAACGTATTCCCCCATGGACTTCAATGGAGCGTGCAAAGTAGGTAAAAAAGTAACACCCATACTCGCTTGCAGACCTGATCGCTTTTAACCAAGTGCGCTAACCTGACATGAAATATCAATATGCCCCTTGTATGTACAAAGTCTATAAGACCCAGCGATTCACTTTTTATTTTATATACTATCTTCTGTAAAATGCTTCTACACTCATAATAGATGTTAATAGACATTCTGGGGCCTAACTATCAAGCTTGAGCTTGAGGCCCTGTGTTTCTGGCGAGATTGCAGGCTCGCTAGAAACACCAGTTATGAAGCAGCGGTCTAAAGACCGCTGCTCCATAACCTGTCCGCCTGCTCTGAGCAGGCGGACAGACATCGCCGCAATTCAACCCAATCGAGTAAGATCGGGTTGATTGACACCTCCCTGCTGGTGGCCGATTGGCCGCGAGTCTGCAGTGGGCGGCGTTGCACCAGCAGCTCTTGTGAGCTGCTGGTGCAATGCTGAATACGGAGAGCGTATTGCTCTCCGTATTCAGCAAGGTCTGGTGGACCTGATCCACACTGTCGGATCAGGTCCGCCAGACTGATAAATCGGGGCCAACGAGTGCATACTCTCTTCATTTGAAGGTATGCTCTACCACTTGCTTAGATACTTTGCTAGTTGTGAAATAAACATTTACTTAAATGTTCAATTTGACATGTATTTTGGATTGGTGTTTATTAATCCCCCTCTCTCTTTAAAAATGATGTTAATGCTATATAGCAAAATAAATATGTATATATAGTTATTAGCTGAATGATTGATTTTGTGTGAGCATTATTCATATAAGCAATCCTATTGGTCCATTTCACCATGCCTATTTCAAGGAAGTTATAAACTCTGTGTGTATCATCCACTGATTATGACGCTTGAGAAAGCCCTATGCAATTAACAAGTGTGAAACGCGCGTAGGGCTGTGTAACCATGCCCCTCTGCTTGAAGGTGGAGTATGAAGTTTTGAAGGAAGCGATCAGGAGTATCTAGCTACTACAGAGCAGACTGGGACATGAATGAAAACCTTTTTCGCTTTGTGCAGCAGCAGTTGAAGAAGTTTGCAGTAGGCCTTGGTGAGTCTTTAATCACTGGCACTAGCGGAGGACTTTTTCAATATGGAACTATCTCAATCCGGTGATTGAGTGTACAGAGGGGCGGCTCTGGGAGGACCATGGACTGAATCCTAATCATTTGGGTCCGGTAAGCTGTGGGTTACAAACACCTGTGATTTCCCCCGTAGACAATATCACTGGAAGGATTGTCAGTAACCGCTTATGTGCTGTGTTGTCTGTATGCCTGACTCTGGACTGGCTTATACTGCTGCCGTATACTACATGATGTTAGGAGGATTGAGTCTAACTGCTTGTATGCTGTTACATTTTGTCCACTTTATCACGGAATGTGTTATTTCCCTGGCACACTGTAGTATATGTAGTTTGAATCACAAGGTCTTTAGATTAATTCGACCTGAGAGTTATACTATGTTTTTCTCCTCTTGACCTTCCTTCTATATAGGATTGCTCACAGTCAGCTAGATTACAAGTTTGTGCATTCAAATTTATTAACCCCTATTTCGCCGCTCCCCGACATCGTCACCAATATACTAAAGTTATTAACCCCTAAACCGCCACCCTACCGCATTGCAAACACTATTTAGATATTATTAACCCCTAATCTGCCGTCCGCCCACATCGCCCCCACTATACTTAAGTTATTAAGCCCTACACCGCCGCCACTATAATAAACCTAATAACCCCTAAACCGAAAGCCCCCCACAGCGAAATATAATAAATTAAACTATTAACCCCTAAACCGAAAGCCCCCACATTGCAATAAACTAATTTAAACTAGTAACCCCTAAACCTATCGCCCCCTAACGTTATATTAAAATTACAATTTCCCTAGCTTAAATTAAATTTAAACTTACCTGTCAATTTTAAAAAAACTAAGTTTAAACTAACAATTAAACTAATATAATTATTAAACTAAAATTAAACTAACTACCAATTAAATAAACTAAACTACACATTAAAAAATTCTAACACTACTCTAAAAATTACAAAGTATCTAATTACAAAAAACAAAAACAAACTAAATTACAAAAAATAACAAACACTAAATTACGGAAAATAAAAAACGAAATTATCAAAAATAAAAAAGAATTACACCTAATCTAATAGCCCTGTCGTGAGTGAGCTCGTCTCAGGTGCAGTAATAAAGAGGTCCAGACCAGATATTTATCAAACAAGGGCTCACCTCAGGAGAGGTAATCTTTATTACACTGTTGCAACAGTGTCCCAGAACAAAAAACAGCAACGCAAGAATAACACATTTTCATATACATGCATTTTTATACTATTACAGTAACTTACAAAGCAGAGAGCTAATTGGCTGATAATGATTGGCCAATAAATCTCACGTGATTAGTGGTTGCTAAAAAAAACTGGTTCTCTATGTTAGAATTAGTAAGATATGCTTTCTTGGAATTTGGCCAGATACTAATTGGGTTGGAAAAATAATACTAGACAAAGAGGCCTTGATTTGAAGACATTTAGAAAACAATCTATGAGAAAAAGCCAAAACAAAGTTATATGTTTGTGTAACTTATTAGGTTAGAAGCAAGTTGTTAGAAAAATGCAGATATGTAGCTTATTAGGTTATAAGTGAATACCTGGAAAATACAGAAGTAATATATCTGCAGTTTCAGAGAAGAGTTCAGTAAAAGAAAAGGAAAAGTTTGGTTAGACATAAAATAATGAAAATAGAATAAGCAGCTCATAACATTCCCCCATTTGATCGCAAACGTCAAAGTGCTGTGATCACAAAAACTCACTGTGATTCATGGCGGTTTGACAATCACAATGCTGTTAGTACATGGGTGCTCCCGTCAGAGATGGTTTACAGGACTACAAGAGGGTAAGCAAAAACAAGGTAGGAGTGAAGTTGTTAGGTAGTAGACTATTCCGCTATTCCCGGACGCTAAGCACCATCGGGTGGAGTAGACAACTACCTAAACATTCCTATATATATATATATACACATATATGTGCAGGGTGACATGACATAGTGCAGAAACATCCCCTCCCAGATTCATTAACAACAATTAACAATCCCCATCATTCTTGCAGAGTTGATGGCGAATAGTGGGTTGTCAGGCAGTATCATGGCATGTTTGGGAGGTGAAGGAATTCTGCACCTGTGAAGGAAATATAGAGAGTATAAGTATAAGGTAATGCAATATGAAAGCAAAATAAAACAATACAGAAAGACAATGAAGAAATAGAAACCACCAGGGAGGGAAAAAGGAGTGGGTTATGGGTATACAGGCTACGACCAGGGTGGCCATCAAGGTAGATGATGATCCATGGTCTGTCCGTGGCCAGTTTCCCAATGTAGGAAAGTTCAAGACGATCCTAGGGACGTAGTGCATCCTACATAGGGATAAGACAGGGAAATTTAGGGCACAGCTGATGGTTAGGCAATAACATTGTAAGATCAAGAGGTCAGAAGAGATATAGAGCAGGAGAGAAGTAGGTGAACTCAGAAGAAATCAGGGTCAAGAGAGATCTCAACATGGTGGGGAGATTCAAAATATATAAAGGGAAACAAGTATTTGGGAGAAGAATGGGACACAGAGAAAACCCCCCTTGCATGTAGAAATTAAACCAGGTACACATTGTATACAGCAACACATCAGGATAAGGCATACTATAATAACAATGCCATACAGAAAAAGGGAGCTTAACCATCCCAAATTAGGTAGCCAATCAAAGAGATGGTCAAAAGACCTCCAAGGCCAAATTTGTCATCAATCACATCTTGGACATCCTGGGAAAGGGACTTTATAACTGTGAGATGATGACTCAAATTAAGTGATTGATCAGTAACATAGGTACAACATTCTTTGCTCACAAGACTACAACCCCCCTCCCCTCCTTGGGAAGCAAGGAAGTAATGAAGGACCATCCTATTCTGCAATGCTAGTTGTCTAAGCTGCTTCAACTCTTGGGCCACACTCTGAACAACTCCTGCACTCTCATTCATGAAGGTCTGTAGTATCACGGATAACATGATGATGTCCTGATGATTCAGGTAGACACCAATGGCTGGGAGGATAGCTCGACCAGTTGAATCTTCAGCATACTGTTGGACAAGGGGGAGCAGAGAGCTTCCAGATTCACGTTTATTGCGAATTGGTCCCAAGGGCAGCATGGGAACAACACGGACGGCTGGGGTTACCACACCCAGGAAGCAGATGGCTGTATAGTTACCAGGGAGGACTGACACCGCTGTCTGTCCACATATCCAATACAGCCAAGGGGGTGGTCTGTTAAGGAAAGATTGTACAAGGGATGGGGAAACAAAAGAACAATTCGGGCCCTGGAGGAAACAAAAAATAAAATGCAGTGAGATTATGATTCACAGTCAGGATCATTCCAGAGGAATTTTACCAACTGGAAATGAGTGCCATTACTGGAAATTACATACTCACATAGGGAGGCATCCAACCACACCGTACCTTGGCCAATTTCCCTGCAGATAGTACCATATGAGGTGCCTCCCAAGGAGATAAAATTGTCTGATAGGTTTGTTACGGTTGCCTCCAGGCTGGCTGGAAGTTGGACCGTAGAAAAGGATGCTCCTAGCGCTCACCAAAGGATCATCAGCACCGTAGACACTATAACTACTGCGTAGCCACCATACGTAATGCAGACTCTACGAACCACCGCTGCTGGGCTGGTATCTCGCCATCTGCTCCAGGCTCCAGTAGGTGAACCTCTTCCTTCTGTACAGCGAAGCAGGATCAGGAACAAGAGCTCTTACAGGAGCTCAGTAGCTAAGGGAGTATATAGAGCATAGCAATCCCTGTAGTGATTATAGCTGTCCCCTACAAACATGAGTCAAAGCTTCAAGTTAGAGGGTCAGAAAAGGTCTGCTGTGCTGGAACACACAGCCTGCTTTTTATTGAGGTTACATGCAAAAAAGACACTCTCAGGGGGAGGCATAAAATCCCCAATCACACATTTGATACATTTAGATAGAGACAACGCCCTTTGACAGGCCACAACATTACTTCAGCAGATAACAAGTTACACACAATAAAACAATGCAGTCCACCTTATCACTAGCAGTCTGATTAGACAATGGGAATGTTTATCACTAAACTTAATTAGAGCTGATCCCAGCAAATTTGTATTGAAGCTGAACAAAATTAACTCTTAATGGCACACAATGAAAACTAATGCTTTTGTAACAGTGCTCCCTTTCTGTGGAACACTCTGCCTGTGTGGTACTTGGTTCAGTAAGCCCTATTTACTGAACCAAGTGGGAGAAGCCAGGGACAAGTTATTTTACAGGTCTGGGGACATAGTCTTAAAGGGGCATTGTTCACCAAAGTCACAATATGTCCCCAGACGGTTCTTAAAGGGCCATACACACCCAATAAAAGTTAATATGTTTTCAGGGGCAGAATCTTCCAGGGGCCATAGTCATGGCAAAGGAAGGAGGCTGGCAAATAGGCTTCTCCAAAATCCAGGGAAGCAGGGCAATTTTCCATTTAAAGGGCCAGTTACAAATAGCAGTTTGTAACATATCTCCCCTTTTGGAGGGAGACTAACCAGGCACCTGACCTTCTGTCAGTCAGTGCCTAAGTTAGTCTCGCAACCCACCCACAAATAAACATTAGCAGCAAAGTAGCACCCCCACAATAAGTAGTACTGGCCTGTAGGTTCCAGGTTGTAGGATGAAAGTGTAGCATCCTCTGCCTTCCTGGCGCAGCTGGGCAAATAGCTGATGGTACTTGGGGGGCAGAGGCCAGCGGCACTCTGCCCTGGTGCCAGCGCTTCTGCTGGGGTGAGGGGTTTGCAGGCCAGTCCTGTAACAAGGGGGTCTGTAGGGCAGAGGCCAGCAGCGCTCTGTCCTGATGCCAGCTCTTCTGCTGGGGGAATTGGGGCATAGTCCTGCCCGGTGGCAAAGGGAACGTGGGGGTCAGTGGGGGTTAACATCTCCACTGTTAACCCTGGGCCCAAGTTAGGAGTTAGCTGGGGAGGGGGAGATTGGCTTACCTCCTGCTCCTGATACTCCAGCGGCCGTTGGGAAGGGAGGTTGATGCTCTCCGCTTCCTGTGGAACATGCTGCGGCTGGGGAGAGAGACCGGTTGTCTCCTCTCCCTGGAAGGCACACTCCAGCTGGGGAGGGAGGTCGATGCTCTCCCCTCCCTGTAGCTGGGTCTGTCGCTGGGGATCTGGGCCGCCTGCCCAGCATCCCTGTAGGGCCGGTAGAGAGACTGCGGTCCCATCTCCACCTGCCTGCTGGGGGTCCTCCCAGGACCAGTCTATGAGGCCTGCTGCCTCTGGTATCTCTGGTTGGGGAAGGAGACCGGTTGTCTCTTCCCTCTGCACGGTATACTGCCGCTGGGGAGGGAGGTTGCTGCTATCCTCTCCCTGTAACTCACTTTCTCGCTGGAGACCAGGTGTCCATACCCTCATACTCCACAGTTGGCGCTCAAAGGCTCGTGCCGCTTTGTTCTCAATATCCAATTCCCGGATGATGTGACTGACTACCTCCTGCGCAGGGTCTGGACCATATCGGACTAGCCGCCTCTTTACCTCTGGAACGAAATCAGCACCCTCATAGCGACGGATCCGGTTGAGGTGCTCTTCACACGGTTCTGACCAGTGTCTTGTCAGCTCCATGCTGCTGTAGGTAGGGACGCTGCGCAGTGGCTAGCGTTGCCCTCAATAACTCTCCTACGATACCAGTGCTGTTGGGGTGCTGCTCCTTGCGCTAGGATGCCATCCCACCGCTGCCGCCAAATGTTATGGTTGCCTCCAGGCTGGCTGGAAGTTGGACCGTAGAAAAGGATGCTCCTAGCGCTCACCAAAGGATCATCAGCACCGTAGACACTATAACTACTGCGTAGCCACCATACGTATACAGACTCTACGAACCACCGCTGCTGGGCTGGTATCTCGCCATCTGCTCTGCGCCCTGGACCTACGACCAGGCTCCAGTAGGTGAACCTCTTCCTTCTGTACAGCGAAGCAGGATCAGGAACAAGAGCTCTTACAGGAGCTCAGTAGCTAAGGGAGTATATAGAGCATTGCAATCCCTGTAGTGATTATAGCTGTCCCCTACAAACATGAGTCAAAGCTGCAAGTTAGAGGGTCAGAAAAGGTCTGCTGTGCTGGAACACACAGCCTGCTTTTTATTGAGGTTACATGCAAAAAAGACACTCTTAGGGGGAGGCATAAAATCCCCAATCACACATTTGATACATTTAAATAGAGACAACGCCCTTTGACAGGCCACAACATTACTTCAGCAGATAACAAGTTACACACAATAAAACAATGCAGTCCACCTTATCACTAGCAGTCTGATTAGACAATGGGAATGTTTATCACTAAACTTAATTAGAGCTGATCCCAGCAAACTTGTATTGAAGCTGAACAAAATTAACTCTTAATGGCACACAATGAAAACTAATGCTTTTGTAACAGTGCTCCCTTTCTGTGGAACACTCTGCCTGTGTGGTACTTGGTTCAGTAAGCCCTATTTACTGAACCAAGTGGGAGAAGCCAGGGACAAGTTATTTTACAGGTCTGGGGACATAGTTTTAAAGGGGCATTGTTCACCAAAGTCACAATATGTTCCCAGACGGTTCTTAAAGGGCCATACAAACCCAATAAAAGTTAATATGTTTCCAGGGGCAGAATCTTCCAGGGGCCATAGTAATGAGGAAGGAGGCTGGCAAATAGGCTTCTCCAAAATCCAGGGAAGCAGGGCAATTTTCCATTTAAAGGGCCAGTTACAAATAGCAGTTTGTAACAAGGTTGAACAATGGTGTACCTGGAGGAATAAAAGTAGACAAATCAAAGGTAAACAAATTAACATTAATACCCATGAGAGGAATACCCCCCTTATAATGAGTAGGAATGTGAGCACAAATATAGCAGTTGCCCTCAGTGTGATGGGCTATAGTTTGGAGTAGGGCAACATGTCAGTTTAGTCCCCTTTCACCTAAGGGACCGTTCTCTGAGGACAATTGGGCATTAGGTAAATGATCATTACAGAGAATAGAATAATGGGGGTAAGAAGGGGTTGTGGCAAAGTTAGTTATATGGGAACACCAAGCAAGGAGGGGGAACTTTCATTTCTCAGCTACCCACTCTATAATTTTCAAACCACATTCAGTAGTGGGGGCTATGCAAATAGACTGGATAACAAAACCCTTAGGACCTTTATTGCGATTTTTGAGTATAATTACTTGTTGGGCAGCTAGTAGTGGGAGGGAAAACTGCCACAGATACAAGGTTACCAGGACAGGAGTATTTAGTAAAAGGGTTAGAAGAAACACACTGACCAGGAGACACATATTGGGAAATAGAGTAAGAGAGCATGGTCAAAAGTGTGACACAAAACAAAGACATATTGAGGAATGTTACTCAAGATAACAGAGGAGTGAGACAATGAAAATAAGAGTAAGGAAGACAAATCTTTCAGTTTCACTCATTCAGATAGTGGGATTTTACTATTTTTGGTTAGTCTGAGTTTCAAACCAGGAAGGGTCTGAATTAATCACTCGTCGTCAGGGGTCTTGGTTACCCCTTCTTCACAGGCCTTGGTTGCCCCAGCTTCTTCTTTCTTTGCTCCATTGCAGGCTGCTTCTTTTTCTGGGCTGTATCTTTTAAACCTGGAGTAGTGGATCCAAGAGTCGACCTTGGCAACTTTAATAGTTGTTGGAGTAGTCAGCAAAACCAGTAAGGACCTTTCCAGAGAGGCTGCAGTGACTTTTTTTTGATAGGTCTGGACTAAAATGAAGTCACCTGACTGGAAGGGATGTGCAGTCACGTCCAATGGCAAAGACTGAGAGAGAGAGACATGTCTGTGGAGAGAATGTAATTGCTTTTGCAGTTGCAAAAGATAAGCAGTTAGTTATACATCACCTACTGCAATGTCAGGCAGGTGTAAGGTGTTGGCACTATACAAAGGAGATGGCCTACCAAACAACAGTTCATATGGTGAGAGCTTGAGGGTCCCCCTATGGTTTATGCGAGTCCCATACAGTGCTAGGGCCAAAGCATCTATCCATTTAAGGCTTGCTTGAGAACAAACTTTAGCAATAGTCTGTTTTAGGGTCTGGTTCTTTCTTTCCACTTGGCCTGAGCTTTATGGATGCCAAGGGGTATGGAGATGCCAAGTAAAGCCTAAGGCTAATGTTAGTTGCTGAATAATATTACTTGTGAAATGTGTTCCTCTGTTAGATTCAATTACTCTGGGAGGCCAAACCTGGGTATGAGTTCTTTTAGCATTCACTTGGCAACTTCTTGAACTTTCACAGTTCTAGTAGGAAAGGCCTCGACCCATCCAGTAAGTTGGTCCACTATCACAAGTAAATGTTTGAAACCCCTACAGGGAGGTATGTCAGAAAAGTCAATTTGTAAGCTTTCAAAAGGTTAAAATGCCCATGGGCGTCCGCCTGGTGGGCCTTTAGTTCCCCCCTTGAATTGAATTGAGCATGTCTCACAATTCAGTACAACTCATTTTGCAGCTTGATGGGGGGGGCAGACCACTGTCTGTTAAGGGTTTCAGGAAGTTGTGTGGTACCTCAGTGTGTTTGGTTATGCAGAAAGAATATCATATGAGAGAGGTGTGGCTGAGGTAGAGCAGGGCATCTATCTGGAGTGGACCAGATACCAAAAGAGTCACAGGTAAGACCAAGAATAGTCCAGAGGTGAACAGTTTGGTCAGGAAGAGAAGTGTAAAGAGAAGACAATGTAGTGTCAAGAGGGTGAGGTTGTGAGTAGGGGTGAGAGAAGGATAAATGGCAGAGAAGCTGCCTGCCAAGCAATTATATCAGCATAACTATTACAAAGTGAAATGGGTTCCTGTGAGTGGGTGTGTGCTTTGCAATGCATGACAGAGATGGAAGTGGGTAAATGGATTGAGTCAAGGAATGCAGAAACTTGTGGTACATTGGCAATTTGGGTACCAGCAGAAGTTAGAAAACCCCTTAATTTCCATAATTGACCAGTGGCGTGTACAATCCCTAAAGGCATATTTACTATCGGTGTAAATGTTTACTGACCTGTCCTTTGAGAGCTGACAAGCAAGTGTGAGTGCATGTAGCTCAGCCGCTTGGGCACTGTAGGGAGATGGGAGGGACTTGGCCTCTATAACATCTGTCATGACTACAGTAGAAACATTCACAATCCTCAAACTTCCATCACAGAACAGTGTCTAATCCAGGTCATCCCGTGGTTTGGAGGAAAAGAGAGATACAGATAAACAGTCATGGTGTGGGGTACCATCATCAGGCAGAGGTAACAAAGTTGCTGGGTTGAGAGAGGTACAGTGGATGATAGTGATATTAGAAGGTACAAGAAGCAATGTCTCATACCTAGTGAGATGTTGGTTTAAAAAATGTGTATTTTTCTGATTGAGTAAGAGGTGTACTGCGTGTGGCACATAAATGTGTAAAGAATGTCTCGGTACAAGCTCCATTTTGGCATTTGAAATAGCTGATTTAGCCTGTGGTTTTCCCACCTATAGTAAAAGTTTTATACTGGAGTCTCAGCTATCAATCAGCCTAAGTAAACAAGCCAGCATAAGAAACCACACTCACAGGGGTGCAGGATAGTTAAAGGGACAGTTTACCCAAATTAAGAATATTTTGAATTGAAACTGCTGACATAGTTAAATATACTAGTGCTGAGCATACAATAAACTTCATTTTTTTCTCTATAAATATTTTTTTGAAATCTCAGATTTTATATCAGTTGGCCAGTACCCCTTTAAAAAAATTTTGGTTTCCCTGCCTTCTGTGCATAGCACTTGCTCCACCCCCCAGTTTTTTCTTTTAGAGCTTGAATACATTCAGGTCAGTGATATCTCTCAGTTTGCAACTTATTTGAAGAGAAAAAGAAAACGTTTGCAACATGCAATTCCACTCCTGTATTAGAACAGACTTTTACACAGAACTGTATGTATTCAACTCAGAAGTCAAATCCACATTGGCATGAAGCCTCAATCAGCTGGAAAGCAAATGTAACTCTTTTTTTTTTTCCACTGCTAGTCTCACAGATTGCAGCACACAGACTGCAGGCAGCTGTCATCAGCTCAGTTTGCATTACAGAGAGGATTGATTTACACTGCCTAAATGTCTGCTATCTAAACGGCAGGTTTTATATTATATATATATATACAAGGAAAGGTCTGCACAAGGTGGTTATGTTACCAAACTATTGTAAAACAAACTAAAGAAAAAATATAGAAAATCATCCAGGTCTTATGCAATTATTATGCTCCCAGAGGCAGTTAAATGTAAAGTGTGGGGAGTGATATTTTAATTTATTTTGTTAGCTGCTGATTGTGTGTGCACATTGGAGGTTTACTGTCTTTAGCATATCATTTACTAAAGCACTTTGATTGGCCATGGGGCGGGGTAATAGAGCATTGTAGCACTGCCCTTTTATCAGGGCATTCCAGGGACATTTAGCTGAACTGCAAAGAAGATAAAAAATGTAAAAACAATATATATATTTTACAAACTACTACATTTTATGTATTATCTCCTTTACTTCCTTTACTTGTTAACACAGTATTATTGCTGTTCATGAACCCCTTTCCCATGAGTGAACTGGCCCTTTAAGTAATAAAATGACAATTTTCCATTGCTCTGTCTAAGCACTGAGCTCCGGTTTTACAGACAAATATAAGATAACTCAATGATATATGCTTATTATCTGAAATTCAGCCCATTGCAATAACTGTGTTTTAAAAGCACAAAACCAGCTACTTCATATTTACAAATAAACTTGCAAATGCAATTTCTCCTACATTTTATACTATGCAGCTTGTATAACAAGTCATTGAAAATACATCAATATAAAAACAACTTTACAGTGCACTGTCCCCACAAGGGCTGACCATTTATCATGTATATTACATATTCAACCTTATTGTCTTATTTACCATCAAAACTCCACCTCCCCACTGCATCACAACCTGCATATACTTAAATATTTATTGCAAAAGAAACAGAACCAAATACTTTAGATACATCTATTGACATACAGTCCATAATACAGCAAAGAAGCAGAACTCCAATGGAAAACAAGACAACTTTGTGTTTTTTTACCTATTTTATATTTTCCACAAACTCTTGCAAATACAACATACTTAACCCAATAATCATATACCAGAAAAACTCTCATATTTACTAGAGCATGACAAAAATCACACACACCATCGCACTTTCAATGTCCTTAGTTACTTCACTTGCAAAAACAATATATTTTATATGCCTCAAACAGATGGAAACACATTAAATCTTTCATCAGCCCATGCATAAAACAAATATCACTTAAAACTAAAAAAAAAAATGCTATTATTGGCACACAAAATTAAGAACATACATATGACTTTAAAACCAAGTTACAGCAATAACAAGCAAATCATTACGTCAAATTTCTTAACTAAGAATCCCTGATACACACACACAGCTCTAGCCTGCATCAGACATCAAAGCCAGCTTTCTTTTGCAGCGATTGTACACAAAATTCATATCAACTCGCATACCTCAAATATTTCACTACCAGCATTTATTCTTACGCAATTTTAGCATACATCAAACTTTTTGTGACACAGAAAACACATTTTCATTTGGGTTTTGACGTCCACAACCCTACTATTCTCAAAAAGATAATAGTAGTCCATCTGGTCAGGGCATATATCAACCAGAAGATTGCAGAGGGCAATTAATTTAGAGAGCTCAAAGGACCCAAATCTCGGCCACCTTAATTCAGGATCAAGGCTGAGAGTATAGGAAACTCAGAGCTCTGTGCACAATGTATAAGGTCTATTTTTTTTTTATAACCAAGCAGTACTGAGTTTACCCTAATTTGCATATACTTTAACAAGGGGAGAGTCTTTGTCTACTTTAGACAGCCGGGATCCCATTATTATATCCCTGTTCCTTAAAGTGAATATAAATTTTGATGACAAAGTGCCCAGTCTACAAAAATTCAACCAAAAACGGGGGCACTTTAACTCCTCAAAATCCACACGTCACTTTAATCTCTAATCAAGTCCCTGCAGTTTTTGGACGGACACTTCCTTAACGTCGCTGCTTAGTGGGAGAGATTAGCACTATAGTCAAGTCAAGTCCCTGCAGTTACCGGATGGACACTTCCTCAACGTCCCTGCTTAGCGGGGGAGATTAGCACTATAGTCTCAAGTCACGATATGTCTTGGATCACTATTTCTGCCTCTGTAAAATACCTATCACCTGAAACTTTATTTTATAGTGGGCTGGCACCCTAATGGTGTTTAACTGCCAGACAGATGTCCCACTGAATTTAATAGTGATCGAGTATATAAAACAAAAACAGGGTAAAAGACCCACAACATATATTACACATACATGAACACAAAAGACAAGAAGACATTCACAGACTGGTCAAAGGGGTAAATTGTGTCCGTTGTTTGTGGTCTGTTCCTCAGGACGTACTCCCTTATCGCCCCCGGGACTCCCTGGCCAACAAGACAAAACCTCCCACAGGTAAGCTATAGACCTGAATCAGATCGGTGTGCGCAGATGTTGGTTCCCAGCCAGGGAGGCACGGAAGGGCGACCTGAAGCACGTCCCACCAGAGTCGCCAAGTTATGAATCAGCCAATAGAATAAGAGATGATTAAATCCTATTGGTTGATTTGAACAGCCAATAGGATTTAAGCAGCTCTCATTCTATTGGCTGACATCATCAAATAGAATTAGAGCTGCTTAAATACTATTGGCTGATTTTAACAGCCAAGAGGATTTTAGCAGCTCTAATTCCTATTGGCTGATTAAAAAATTTCAGCCAATAGGAATGCAAGGGACGCCATCTTGGATTGCGTACCTTGCATTGAAGATTTAGTATACGGCAGCGACTGTATGAAGAGGATGTTCTGTCCGGATGTATTCAGGATGGACCCGCTCCTCGCAGCCGGGATCAAGATAGAAGATGCCACCTGGATGAAGATTAAAGAGGCCGCCTGGATGAAGACTTCTCGTCGCTTGGATGAGGACTTCTCTGCCAGGATGAAGATTGAAGAGGCCGTCTGGAGGAAGACTTCTATGCCGGGATGAAGATCGTTCAAGTGGGACTTCAAAACCTGTAAGTTGATCGTCTTGGGGTTAGTGTTAGTTTTTTTTTAAGGGTTTTTTGGGTGGGTTTTATTTTTAGATTAGGGTTTGGGCAGTAAAAGAGCTAAATGTCCTTTTAAGGGCAATGCCCATCCAAATGCCCTTTTCAGGGCAATGGGTAGCTTAGGTTTTTTAGATAGTTTTTTTTATTTTATGGGTTTGGGGGGTGGGGGTTTGTAATGTTAGTGGATATTTGTAAAAAAAAAATTCACCAAAAGAGCTGATATCTTTAGGGCAATGCCCTACAAAATGCCCTTTTAAGGGCCATTAGTATTTTATTCTAGATTAGGTTTTGTATTTTTGGGTGTTTTTTTTTTTTTAATGGGTATTAGAATAGGTATAATTTTTATTATTTTCGATAATTTGTTTGTTATTTTATATAATGCATTTTTTTAGGGGGTGTTTGTTTTTCTTTTGTAGGAAAAGAGCTATTATCTTTAGGGCAATACCCTACAAAAGGCCTTTTTAAGGACCCCCAAAAGGCCCTTTTAAGGGCCCTTGCTACTTGGTAATTTATTTTAGATTAGGCTTTTTTATTTTGAGTTGGGTTTTGTTTTTTAAAGGGTTTTAGAATAGGAATAATTTTTATTTTTTTTGGATAATTTTGTTTTTTTTTAATTGTGTTTTTTGTAATGGTAGTTTTTTTATTTTTGTAATGGTAGTTTTTTTATTTTTTGTAATTTTAGGTTTTAGTTTAAAGAAGCTTAGGTTTTATTTGGCAGGTATTTATTGTAACTAGGTAGAATAGATAGTAAATAGTTATTAACTATTTACTAACTAGTCTACCTAGTTAAAATAAATACAAACTTGCCTGTAAAATAAAAATAAAACCTAAGCTAGCTACAATATAACTATTAGTTATATTGTAGCTAGCTTAGGTTTTATTTTATAGGTAAGTATTTAGTTTTAAATAGGAATTATTTAGTTAATGATAGTAATATTTATTTAGAATTATTTTAAATATATTAAAGCTAGTGGGTGTTAGGGTTACACTTAGGGATAGGATTAGGGGTTAATAATTTTAGTATAGTGGCGGCGACGTTGGGGGCGGCAGATTAGGGGTTAATAAGTGTAGGTAGGTAGCAACGACATCGGGGGCGGCAGATTAGGGGTAAATAAGTGTAATGTAGGTGGCAGAGATGTTAGGGGCGGAAGATTAGGGGTTAATAAGTGTAGGTAGGTGGCGGCAATGTCGAGGGCGGCAGATTAGGGGTCAATAAGTATAATGTAGGTGGCGGGGATGTCAGGGGCAGCAAATTAGGGGTGTTTAGACTCGGGGTTTATGTTAGGGTGTTAGGTGTAAACATATCTTTTCTTTCCCCATAGGAATCAATGGGGCTGCGTTACAGAGCTTTACGCTCCTTTATTGTAGGTGTTAGGCTTTTTTTTAGCCGGCTCTCCCCAATGATGTCTATGGGGAAATCGTGCACAAGCACGTAAAACCAGCTCAAAGCAGCGCTGGTATTTGGGTGCGGTATGGAGCTCAATGTTGCCATATTGCCTGATAACGCTGGGTTTTTGCAAACCTGTAATAGCAGCGCTATTAAAGGTGAGCGATGGAAATAACTTGCAAGTTAGCAGCAAGCCGCTCATAATGCAAAACTCGTAATCTAGCCGTTAGTTAACAACTGTAAGTTTAATTTATCTCTATTTTAATTATGTTAAAGTTATGGGGTGTTAGGGTTAGGGATACGTTAGGGTTAGGTTTAGGGGTTAACATAGTTTAATTTAGGTTGTTGCGATGTGGGGGGCTGGCGGTTTAGGGTTTTATAGGTTTATTTAGTTAATAATTGTAAGTTTATTTTAGCTCTATATTAATTATGTTAAAGTTAGATGGTGTTAGGGTTAGGGTTACGTTAGGGTTAGGGTTACTTTAGGGTTAGGGGATAATAGTTTAATTTAGGTTGTTGCGATGTGGGGGGCTGATGGTTTAGGGGTTAATAGCTTTATTTAGTGGTAGTGATGTGGGAGGCCAGAGGTTTAGGGGTTAATAGCTTTATTTAGTTGCGGCGATGTTGGAGAGCAGCAGAATAGGGGTTAATATATTTATTATAGTGTGGGCGATGTTTGGGTGTGGCAGAATAGGGGTTAATAACTTTAGTATAGTGGCGGCGATATCGCGAGCGCCAGATTAGGGGTTAATGCCTTTATTTAGGTGGTGGCGATATTGGGAGCGGCAGATTAGGGGTTAATAACTGTAGGCAGGTGTCAGCGGGCAGCAGATTAGGGGTGTTTAGATGTGGGGTTTATGTTAGGGTGTTATGTTTAAACCGTATTTTCTTTTTTCCCATAGACATCAATGGGGCTGCATTACGGAGCTTTTCTTTCTGCGATCGCAGGTGTTAGGTTTTTTTTCTGACCCGCTCTCCCCATTGATGTCTAAGGGGGAAGCGTGCATGAGCACGTCAAAACAGCGCTTGTATTTTGTGCGGTATGGAGCTTAAAAACCCCATATTGCCCGCACAAGCCGGGTTTTTTAAAACTTGCAATGGCAGAGCTATAGGGGATTACATAACGCTTCTTTTGTTGCATTCGTTAATTTCCCTATAGCGCTCAAAACTCGTAATCTAGGTGTTGTTTGTGTATATTCATTTGGATGCTATATCCTACGCATAATAAATGCTGTACTTGCTGAATCTGGTCTTCCTGTGGGTTTTTGTGTGGTGGTGTATATATATATTTCTTTTGCCCTTATATGAGTGCTGGATTAGTTCATTCTTGGGGGTCGATTTATCAAGTGTCTGGTGAACATGATCCGCTGTAGCGATCTGGTGAACTGCTTGTGCAATGCCACCCCCTGCAGATTCGCGCTCAGAGGCAGTGGACGAGTTAAGGAGCGGAAACAGGGGTATAAATTAGCCCCTTGTACTTCTCTGTTTGTTTTTCATGAAATATTAATGTTTCCCATTCCAATGTTCTTCACAAAGATAGACTTCGCGAAATTGCGATCGCATCTATGCATCCTGCCATAGCCTTCAATGTAGAGCGCAAACTGAAAAAACTTAACACCCATACTCGCTCGCTAACAACGATCCCATTAATTCAAGTGCTCTAAACCCGACATGAATTATAAATATTTAACATGTTCTTAAATACATATGTATATATATATATATATGATTTTTTTTGTAAAATATAAATCTATACATATATATGGTTATATATATAGTTATAGATATATACAGATATAAATATATATATATATATATATATATATATATATATATATATGGATATCTATTTAAAAACACTTAGAACACACACATTCATATATATATGTGTATACAAATATATAAATACATACAATTATCTGTACACACATATTGGGACAATGTTTCTCAATTCAAGTCCTAAGGGCACATTAATAGGCCAGTTTTTCAGTATATCTGACGTAGAAAACTGCTGAATTATCATCTGAGCAGTAAACATGGTTATTAGCCTGCTCTCACCCAAGGTGATCCTGAAAATCAAACCTGTTAGTGTGCCGTGAGGACTAGAATTAAGAATTTGCAAGAGGGAGCATTAGAATTGTAAACAAGCATCATCTGCTAAAAGATTAATAGTGCTTGTTTAGACTTTACCACATCCTATAATATTAAAAGGCCAAGGGGCCTAGTTATCCAGCCGTCAACCTCAAATACGCTGGAATTCCGCAGCATATTTGTGGCGAGGCTGATTCGCCTTAGTTATCAAGCCCTAGATGCCGGCAAAAGTAGAATTTAGTGACGTAAGCTTCGATCCGCCGGACTCAGTCCGACACAGATCGATTCTTACGTCACTACAGATGTTCCGCACACAAGTGCGGCACAATCTGACTACTTTTGCTAGTTATCAAAAAACTAGCAGGTATGCTAAGCATTTTTCCGGCCCAGAATACCTGGTTTTTAATTCGCCGCCCTGGAGGCGGCGGATCCCATAGGAATCAATGGAAGTCTGACCATAGCGAAAGTTCATGTTCGCTGTTGCCAGACATCCCATTGATTCCTATGGGAGCTGTCTACACCTAACACCCTAACATGTACCCCGAGTCTAAACACCCCTAATCTGCCCCCCCTACACCGCCGCAACTAAATAAAGTTATTACCCCCTAAACCGCCGCTCCCGGAGCCCACCGCAAGCTATAATAAATATGTTAACCCCTAAACCTCCGCTCCCGGTCCCCGCCGCAACTATAATATATGTATTAACCCCTAAACTGCCGCTCCCGGTCCCCGCCGCAACTATAATATATGTATTAACCCCTAAACCGCCGCTCCCAGACCCCTCCGCCACCTACATGATACCTATTAACCCCTATCCTGCCCCCCCCATACCGTCGCCACCTATAATAAATGTATTAACCCCTATCCTGCCCCCACTACACCGCCACCACTGTAATAAAATTATTAACCCCTAAACCTAAGTCTATCCCTAACCCTAACACCCCCCTAACTTAAATATTAATTAAATAAATCTAAATAATATTTCTCTTATTAACTAAATTAATCCTATTTAAAACTAAATACTTACCTTTAAAATAAACCCTAATATAGCTACAATATAAATAATAATTATATTGTAGCTATTTTAGGATTTATTTTTATTTTGCAGGCATCTTTCAATTTATTTTAACTAGGTACAATAGCTATTAAATAGTTATTAACTATTTAATAGCTACCTAGCTAAAATAAAGAGAAATTTACCTGTAAAATAAAAACTAACCTAAGTTACAATTACACCTAACACTACACTGTTCCGATCAGCCAATAGAATGCGAGCTCAATCTGATTGGCTGACTGGATCAGCCAATCGGATTGAACTTCAATCTGATTGGCTGATTCAATCAGCCAATCAGATTTTTCCTACCTTAATTCCGATTGGCTGATAGAATCCTATCAGCCAATCGGAATTGAAGGGACGCCATCTTGGATGACGTCCCTTAAAGGAACCTTCATTCGTCGTTAGTCGTCGGGAAGAAGAGGATGGCTCTGCGTCGGCTTGTCTGAAGATGGCTCTGCTCCGGATGGATGAAGATTGAAGACGCCACCTGGATGAAGACTTCTATCGGATGGAAGATTTCTTCAGCGCCTTCTGGATGATGACTTCATCGGATGGAAGACTTCTTCAGCGCCCCTTGGATGATGACTTCTGCCGCTCCGGATCTCCTCTTCGGTTCCATCGGTGGTCGGCTGGCTGAAGACGGCTCAAGGTAGGATGATCTTCAGGGGGGTAGTGTTAGGTTTATTTAAGGGGGGTTTGGGTTAGATTAGGGGTATGTGGGTGGTGGGTTTTAATGTTGGGGGGGTTGTATTTTTATTTTACAGGCAAAAGAACTGTTTTCTTTGGGGCATGCCCCGCAAAAGGCCCTTTTAAGGGCTGGTAAGGTAATAGAGCTGGTAACTTTTTAATGTAGAAGAGGGTAGGGAATTTTTTTTGGGGGGGGGCTTTGTTATTTTATTAGGGGGCTTAGATTAGGTGTAAGTAGCTTAAAATTGTTGTAATATTTTTAAAATGTTTGTAACTTATTTTTTTTATTTTTTGTAACTTAGCTTTTTTATTTTTTGTACTTTAGTTAGTTTATTTAATTTAATTGTAGTTATTTGTAGCTAATTTATTTAATTAATTTAATGATAGTGTAGTGTTAGGTTTAATTGTAACTTAGGTTAGGATTTATTTTACAGGTAATTTTGTATTTCTTTTAGCTAGGTAGTTATTAAATAGTTAATAACTATTTAATAACTATTCTAACTAGCTAAAATAAATACAAAGCTACCTGTAAAATAAATATAAATCCTAAAATAGCTACAATGTAATTATTAATTATATTGTAGCTATCTTAGGGTTTATTTTACAGGTAAGTATTTAGTTATAAATAGGATTAATTTATTTAAGGATAGTGTAGTGTTAGGTGTAATTGTAACTTAGGTTAGTTTTTATTTTACAGGTAAATTTCTCTTTATTTTAGCTAGGTAGCTATTAAATAGTTAATAACTATTTAATAGCTATTGTACCTAGTTAAAATAAATTGAGATGCCTGTAAAATAAAAATAAATCCTAAGATAGCTACAATATAATTATTATTTATATTGTAGCTATATTAGGGTTTATTTTATAGGTAAGTATTTAGTTTTAAATAGGATTAATTTAGTTAATAAGATAAATATTATTTAGATTTAGTTAATTAATATTTAAGTTAGGGGGTTTTAGGGTTAGTGTTAGACTTAGGTTTAGGGGTTAATAATTTTATTACAGTGGCGGCGGTGTAGGGGGGGCAGGATAGGGGTTAATACATTTATTATAGGTGGCGACGGTGTAGGGGGGCAGATTAGGGGTTAATAAGTTTAATATAGGTTGCGGCGGGGTCCGGGAGCGGCGGTTTAGGGGTTAAACTATTTATTTAGTTGCGAGAAAGAGGGGAAGGAGATAGAAAGAGAGGGGGAGAGAGCAAAAGAGAGGGGAAAGAGCAAAAAAGAGGGAAGAGAAAGGGGGAGAGAGAGAGCAAAAGAGAGGGGAAGAGAGAGAGCAAAAGAGAGGGGAAGAGAGAGAGCAAAATAAGAGATGCGGGAGAGAGAGCAATAGAGAAGGGGAGAGAGAGGGGGGAGAGGGGGAAGGGGGGGAGAGAGAGAGGGGGAGAGAGAGCAAAAGAGAGGGATGGAGAAAGAGAGCAAAAGAGAGGGGAGAGAGACAGAGCAAAAGAGAAGGGGGAGAGAGCACAAAAGAGAGGGGGAGAGAGCGCAAAAGAGAGGGGAAGAGAGAGAGTGCAAAAGAGAGGGGGAGAGAAAGCGCAAAAGAGAGGGGGAGAGAGCGCAAAAGAAAGGGGGAGAGAAAGCGCAAAAGAGAGGGGGAGAGAGCGCAAAAGAAAGGGGGAGAGAAAGCGCAAAAGAGAGGGGGAGAGAACGCAAAAGAAAGGGGGAGAGAGCGCAAAAGAGTGGGGGAGAGAGAGAAAGTGCAAAAGAGAGGGGAGGAGAGAGAGAGCGCATCAGAGAAGGGGGAGAGAGAGCACGCAAAAGAGAGGGGGGAGAGAGAGTGCAAAAGAGAGGGGGAGAGAGAGAGCGCAGAAGACAGGGGGAGAGAGAGAGCAAAAGAGAGGAGGGGAGAGAGCAAAAAAGAGAGGGGAGAGAAAGGGGGGGGGGGGAGAGAGAGCAAAAAGAGATGGGGAAAGAGAAAATAAGAGGGGGAAGAGAGAGAGCAAAAGAGAGGGGAAGAGAGAGAGCAAAAGAGAGGGGAAGAGAGAGAGCAAAAGAGAGGGAAAGAGAGAGAGCAAAAGAAGAGATGCGGGAGAGAGAGCAATAGAGAAGGGGAGAGAGAGGGGGGAGGGGGGAGAGAGAAAGGGGGAAGAGAGAGCAAAAGAGAGGGATGGAGAGAGAGAGAGCAAAAGAGAGGGGAGAGAGACAGAGCAAAAGAGAAGGGGGAGAGAGCACAAAAGAGAGGGGGAGAGAGCGCAAAAGAGAGGGGAAGAGAGAGAGCGCAAAAGAGAGGGGGAGAGAAAGCGCAAAAGAGAGGAGGAGAGAGCGCAAAAGAGAGGGGGAGAGAGCGCAAAAGAGTGGGGGAGAGAAAGTGCCAAAGAGAGGGGAGGAGAGAGAGAGCGCATTAGAGAAGGGGGAGAGAGAGCACGCAAAAGAGAGGGGGGGAGAGAGAGTGCAAAAGAGAGGGGGAGAGAGAGAGCGCAGAATACAGGGGGAGAGAGAGAGCAAAAGAGAGGGGGAGAGAGCAAAAAAGAGAGGGGGAGAGAAAGAGCGCAAAAGAGAGGGGGAGAGAGAGAGCACAAAAGAGAGGGGGGAGAGAGCAAAAGAGAGGAGAGAGAGAGCAAAAGAGAGGAGAGAGAGAGAGCAAAAGAGAAGGGGAAGAGAGCAAAAGAGAGGGGTGGGAGAGCAAAAGAGAGGGTGTAGAAAGAGCAAAAGAGAGGTGGAGAGAGATAGCGAAAAAGAGAGGGGGAGAGAGCACAAGAGAGAGGGGGAGAGAGAGGGCAAAAGAGAAGGGGGAGAGAGAGCGCAAAAGAGAGGGGGGAGAGAGAATGCAAAAAGAGGGGGAGAGAGCGCAAAAGAGAGCACAAGAGAGAGGGGGGAGAGAGCAAAAGAGAGGGGGAGAGAGCAAAAGAGAGGGGGAAGAGAGCAAAAGAGAGGGTGTAGAGAGAGCAAAAGAGAGGTGGAGTGAGAGAGCACAAAAGAGAGGTGGAGAGAGAGAGCGAAAAAGAAAAGGGGGAGAGATAGCGCAAAAGAGAGGGGGGAGAGAGAACGCAAAAAGAGAGGGGAGAGAGCGCAAAAGAGAGCACAAGAGAGAGGGGGGAGAGAGCAAAAGAGAGGGGGAGAGAGCAAAAGAGATGAGAGAGAGCAAAAGAGAGGAGAGAGAGAGCAAAAGAGAGGGGGAGAGAGCAAAAGAGAGGGGGGAGAGAGCAAAAGAGAGGTGGAGCAAGAGAGTGCAAAAGAGAGGTGGAGCGAGAGAGCGCAAAAGAGAGGGGGTGAGAGAGAGCGCAAAAGAGAGGGGGAGAGAGCAAAAGAGAGGGGGAGAGAGCAAAAGAGATGAGAGAGAGCAAAAGAGAGGAGAGAGAAAGCAAAAGAGAGGGGGGAGAGAGCAATAGAGAGGGGGAGAGAGCAAAAGAGAGGTGGAGCGAGAGAGCGCAAAAGAGAGGTGGAGCGAGAGAGCGCAAAAGAGAGGAGGAGAGAGAGCGCAAAAGAGAGGAGGAGAGAGCGCAAAAGAGAGGGGGAGAGAGCGCAAAAGAGTGGGGGAGAGAAAGTGCCAAAGAGAGGGGAGGAGAGAGAGAGCGCATCAGAGAAGGGGGAGAGAGAGCACGCAAAAGAGAGGGGGAGAGAGAGAGTGCAAAAGAGAGGGGGAGAGAGAGAGCGCAGAATACAGGGGGAGAGAGAGAGCAAAAGAGAGGGGGAGAGAGCAACAAAGAGAGGGGGAGAGAAAGAGCGCAAAAGAGAGGGGGAGAGAGAGAGAACAAAAGAGAGGGGGGAGAGAGCAAAAGAGAGGGGGGAGAGAGCAAAAGAGAGGAGAGAGAGAGCAAAAGAGAAGAGAGAGAGAGAGCAAAAGAGAAGGGGAAGAGAGCAAAAGAGAGGGGTGGGAGAGCAAAAGAGAGGGTGTAGAAAGAGCAAAAGAGAGGTGGAGAGAGATAGCGAAAAAGAGAGGGGGAGAGAGCACAAGAGAGAGGGGGAGAGAGAGGGCAAAAGAGAAGGGGGAGAGAGAGCGCAAAAGAGAGGGGGGAGAGAGAATGCAAAAAGAGGGGGAGAGAGCGCAAAAGAGAGCACAAGAGAGAGGGGGGAGAGAGCAAAAGAGAGGGGGAGAGAGCAAAAGAGAGGGGGAGAGAGCAAAAGAGAGGGGGAAGAGAGCAAAAGAGAGGGGGGAGAGCAAAAGAGAGGGTGTAGAGAGAGCAAAAGAGAGGTGGAGCGAGAGAGCGCAAAAGAGAGGTGGAGAGAGAGAGCGAAAAAGAAAAGGGGGAGAGAGCGCAAAAGAGAGGGGGGAGAGAGAACGCAAAAAGAGAGGGGAGAGAGCGCAAAAGAGAGCACAAGAGAGAGGGGGGAGAGAGCAAAAGAGAGGGGGAGAGAGCAAAAGAGATGAGAGAGAGCAAAAGAGAGGAGAGAGAGAGCAAAAGAGAGGGGGAGAGAGCAAAAGAGAGGGGGGAGAGAGCAAAAGAGAGGTGGAGCAAGAGAGCGCAAAAGAGAGGTGGAGCGAGAGAGCGCAAAAGAGAGGGGGTGAGAGAGAGCGTAAAAGAGAGGGGGGAGAGAGCAAAAGAGAGGGGGAGAGAGCAAAAGAGATGAGAGAGAGCAAAAGAGAGGAGAGAGAAAGCAAAAGAGAGGGGGGAGAGAGCAATAGAGAGGGGGAGAGAGCAAAAGAGAGGTGGAGCGAGAGAGCGCAAAAGAGAGGTGGAGCGAGAGAGCGCAAAAGAGAGAGGGAGAGAGCACAAGAGAGAGGGGAGAGAGCGCAAAAGAGAGGGAGAGAGAGCGCAAAAAAGAGGGGGAAAGAGAGAGCGCAAAAGAGAGGAGGAGAGAGAGAGCGCAAAAGAGAGGGGGGAGAGAGAGCAAAAGAGAGGGGGAGAGAGTGCAAAAGAGAGGGGAGAGAGAGCAAAAGAGAGGGGAGAGAGAGCAAAAGAGAGGGGGAGAGAGAGCAAAAGAGAGGGGGAGAGAGAGCAAAAGAGAGGGGGAGAGAATGCAAAAGAGAGGGTTGAGAAAGCAAAAGAGAGGGGGAGAGAAAGAAAAAGAGAGTGGGAGAGAGAGCGCAAAAGAGAAGGGGAGAGAAAGCAAAAGAGAGGGGGAGAGAGAGAGCAAAAGAGAGGGGGAGGGAGAGAGAGAAAAAGAGAGGGGGAGAGAGAGAGCAAAAGAGAGGGGGAGGAAGAGAGAGAGAAAAAGAGGAGGAGAGAGAGAGCAAAAGAGAGGGGGAGGGAGAGAAAGAAAAAGAGAGGGGGAGAGAGCAAAAGAGAGGGGGAGGGAGAGAGAATAAGGGGTGCGACCGATGTACTGTAAAAAATGGCCCGTGTGAACGGGCTTTAGGACTAGTATTGTATAATTGAAAAGACACCAACAGATGGTGAGAATATTTCGAGTTTCACATCCCAATATGCCACAGTTGTGCTTTGCACTGCTTTTGTATATTTCTATTTTACAATGAATCTATCTGCTGTAATATGTTTGATGATAATCAGCACTACTCTGTGTTGTGGAACTCGGATATGGATAACCAGCAAGTTGTTTCCCTTTGAAGGACTTTGTCAGCCTTGGAACATTTCTTTGCCAGGGCCTAAGCTAACCTTGGCAATAGTGCTGATAATTTCGCTGGGACAAGTTCTGTCTCTCTCTCTCTCTCTGAAACGTGTGTGCAACAAACAGATTTCTGCAATCCGAGTCAGACGGTCCCATGCGATAGGCTGATATTATGTTAATGGCACATGAAACAGATGCAGAACCTTAATACGCTGTCAGAATGGAAGACGGAGCAGCCCTGGGGTACTTTAATTTTTGTCTGCACATTTTTTTTCTCCCTATGACTTTGTGTTAACTCATTAGCTTCCAATATACATTTTTTCTGTCTCATCATTGACTTGGTTCTGAATAAACTTATCATTCATAAGAGCACATGTAAGCTATGACACAAACTGACAGCCTGAAGGCCTATCTCCTGTAATGTGATCTGATATAAAACATGTGACAAATTATAATTGAACTCTCAGTTCTTTAGATGAGATTCAACAACTTCCTTTAACCCACTAAAATCTCAAGAGACAATGGAAATCACCATAACATCTTTAACTTTTATATACCTGTTTAATGTCCCTTTTTAAAACTCAAAAAATCTCCACTCTATTTAAACTAACACTGCAATAAAAGATAGCTACGGTTCAGGTCATCTGTCACTTCTTAATACCATATTGGGAATAACTATGATCTATTGACGTTTATAAAGTTTAACAATATTCACCATGTACAGAAAGGTTTGGCAGGTCCCACCATATCTTACACCATATCTTACACCTGTTTATATCTTTACCATCTTTAGACACACACAGTTCAATGCTGTTGGGAAAATATTGAGTTATCCAATGGCAATCACTGCAAATACTGGATGGGGACATTAAATCACATCAACCTCAATAGACAAAGGCAGAAGGAACAAAACCACAGATGACCACATCCTCTGCAATACCATAAATCTATCTCCATTTCAGACTGCAACCTATTTGTTAAATACAAAGATCCAAAGACAAACCATTAACCAAAAAAAAAATATGATTAATTACACTCATACAAGCACACACATACACATATATACATGCACACACACACACATATACACATGCACACACACACACACACATACACATATACACATGCACACACACACACATACACACACATATATACATGCACACACACACACACATATACACATGCACACACACACACATACACATATATACATGCACACTCACACACATATACACATGCACACACACACACATACACACACATACACATATATACATGCACACACACACACACACACATACACATATATACATGCACACACACACACACATATACACATGCACACACACACACATACACATATATACATGCACACTCACACACATATACACATGCACACACACACACACACATACACACACATACACATATATACATGCACACACACATATACACATGCACACACACACACATACACATATATACATGCACACTCACACATACACATATGTACATGCGCACACACATACACATATATACATGCACACTCACACATACACATATATACATGCGCACTCACACATACACATATATACATGCGCACACACATACACATATATACATGCACACTCACACATACACATATATACATGCACACTCACACATACACATATATACATGCACACTCACACATACACATATATACATGGGCACTCACACATACATACACAAAATACACATACAACATGCACACACATACACATATATACATGCACACTCACACATACACATATGTACATGCGCACACACATACACATATATACATGCACACTCACACATACACATATATACATGCGCACTCACACATACACATATATACATGCGCACACACATACACATATATATATGCACACTCACACATACACATATATACATGCGCACTCACACATACACATATATACATGCGCACACACATACACATATATACATGCGCACACACATACACATATATACATGCACACTCACACATACACATATATACATGCACACTCACACATACACATATATACATGCGCACACACACATACATACACAAAATACACATACAACATGCACACACACAAGGGACGTATTATGGCCTAGGCCAACAAGGCCAGTGCCTAGGGCAGCAGATTTGGGAAGGGCAGCACATCTGCCCTATCCTTTCTCTAAAAGCCAGCACACAGTACAGTGAGCAATAAAGTGCAGAATCTTACAGAGAAGACAAGGCACATGCGCTGATTAAGGTTGCTCTGCAAAGGCAGTGCTCCTTTAAAACGTTGCTTCATTTAGAGCCGCCGGCATTTTTGCATTGGAAGCGTTCTTGGTGAGAAACTTTCCCGGAGATATGCTTACAAGATGAGGCTGGAGGATAAGACCTTGTGCCGATATGCTGCCTCCCCTTGTCAGCTGTGGTGGGTCTGCGAGCGCAGTGCTTATTGAAGGTCGTAGCAGCTAACAGACTGGATGCGTCTGTGCACTGCTTAAATCAGCTTATGATGTCTAATCATAAACTCTCAGCACTAATGTATGTTAGCTGCTAATAGCTAGCTGTCTCTGCATTCATGTGATGTCTAATCATAAACTCTCAGTGCTAATGTATGTTAGCTACTAATAGCTAGCTGTCTCTGCATTCATGTGATGTCTAATCATAAACTCTCAGCGCTAATGTATGTTAGTTACTAATAGCTAGCTTTCTCTGCATTCATGTGATGTCTAATCATAAACTCTCAGTGCTAATGTATGTTAGCTACTAATAGCTAGCTGTCTCTGCATTCATGTGATGTCTAATCATAAACTCTCAGCGCTAATGTATGTTAGTTACTAATAGCTAGCTTTCTCTGCATTCATGTGATGTCTAATCATAAACTCTCAGCGCTAATGTATGTTAGCTACTAATAGCTAGCTTTCTCTGCATTCATGTGATGTCTAATTATAAACTCTCAGCGCTAATGTATGTTAGCTACTAATAGCTAGCTGTCTCTGCATTCATGTGATGTCTAATCACAAACTCTCAGTGCTAATGTATGTTAGCTACTAATAGCTAGCTTCCTCTGCATTCATGTGATGTCTAATCATAAACTCTCAGTGCTAATGTATGTTAGCTACTAATAGCTGTCTCTGCATTCATGTGATGTCTAATCATAAACTCTCAGCGCTATTGTATGTTAGCTACTAATATCTAGCTGTCTCTGCATTAATGTGATGTCTAATCATAAACTCTCAGTGCTAATGTATGTTTGCTACTAATAGCTAGCTGTCTCTGCATTCATGTGATGTCTAATCATAAACTCTCAGCGCTAATGTATGTTAGCTACTAATAGCTAGCTGTCTCTGCATTCATATGATGTCTAATCATAAACTCTCAGCGCTAATGTATGTTAGCTACTAATAGCTAGCTGTCTCTGCATTCATGTGATGTCTAATCATAAACTCTAAGCGCTAATGTATGTTAGTTAGTAATAGCTAGCTTTCTCTGCATTCATGTGATGTCTAATCATAAACTCTCAGTGCTAATGTATGTTAGCTACTAATAGCTAGCTGTCTCTGCATTCATGTGATGTCTAATCATAAACTCTCAGCGCTAATGTATGTTAGCTACTGATAGCTAGCTTTCTCTGCATTCATGTGATGTATAATCATAAACTCTCAGTGCTAATGTATGTTAGCTACTAATAGCTAACTGTCTCTGCATTCATGTGATGTCTAATCATAAACTCTCAGTGCTAATGTATGTTAGCTACTGATAGCTAGTTTTCTCTGCATTCATGTGATGTCTAATCATAAACTCTCAGTGCTAATGTATGTTAGCTACTAATAGCTAGCTTTCTCTGCATTCATGTGATGTCTAATCATAAACTCTCAGCGCTAATGTATGTTAGCTACTAATAGCTAGCTGTCTCTGCATTCATGTGATGTCTAATAATAAACTCTCAGTGCTAATGTATGTTAGCTACTAATAGCTAGCTTCCTCTACATTCATGTGATGTCTAATCATAAACTCTCAGTGCTAATGTATGTTAGCTACTAATAGCTGTCTCTGCATTCATGTGATGTCTAATCATAAACTCTCAGCGCTAATGTATGTTAGCTACTAACAGCTTTCTCTGCATTCATGTGATGTCTAATCATAAACTCTCAGTGCTAATGTATGTTAGCTACTAATAGCTGTCTCTGCATTCATGTGATGTCTAATCATAAACTATCAGCGCTAATGTATGTTAGCTACTAATAGCTAGCTGTCTCTGCATTCATGTGATGTCTAATCATAAACTCTCAGTGCTAATGTATGTTAGCTACTAATAGCTAGCTTCCTCTGCATTCATGTGATGTCTAATCATAAACTCTCAGTGCTAATGTATGTTAGCTACTAATAGCTGTCTCTGCATTCATGTGATGTATAATCATAAACTCTCAGCGCTAATGTATGTTAGCTACTAATAGCTGTCTCTGCATTCATGTGATGTCTAATCATAAACTCTCAGCGCTAATGTATGTTAGCTACTAATAGCTAGCTTTCTCTGCAATCATGTGATGTCTAATCATAAACTCTCAGCGCTAATGTATGTTAGTTACTAATAGCTAGCTTTCTCTGCATTTGTGTGATGTCTAATCATAAACTCTCAGCGCTAACATATGTTAGCTACTAATAGCTTCCTCTGCATTCATGTGATGTCTAATCATAAACTCTCAGTGCTAATGTATGTTAGCTACTAATAGCTAGCTGTCTCTGCAATCATGTGATGTCTAATCATAAACTCTCAGCGCTAGTGTATGTTAGCTACTAATAGCTAGCTTTCTCTGCATTCATGTGATGTCTAATCATAAACTCTCAGTGCTAATGTATGTTAGTTACTAATAGCTAGCGTTCTCTGCATTCATGTGGTATCTAATGATAAACTCTCAGCACTAATGTATGTTAGTTACTAATAGCTAGCTTTCTCTGCATTTGTGTGATGTCTAATCATAAACTCTCAGCGCTAATGTATGTTAGCTACTAATAGCTTCCTCTGCATTCATGTGATGTCTAATCATAAACTCTCAGTGCTAATGTATGTTAGCTACTAATAGCTGTCTCTGCATTCATGTGATGTCTAATCATACACTCTCAGCGCTAATGTATGTTAGCTACTAATAGCTTTCTCTGCATTCATGTGATGTCTAATCATAAACTCTCAGTGCTAATGTATGTTAGCTACTAATAGCTGTCTCTGCATTCATGTGATGTCTAATCATAAACTCTCAGCGCTAATGTACGTTAGCTACTAATAGCTAGCTTTCTCTGCATTCATGTGATGTCTAATCATAAACTCTCAGCGCTAATGTATGTTAGCTACTAATAGCTAGCTGTCTCTGCATTCATTTGATGTCTAATTATAAACTCTCAGCGCTAATGCATGTTAGTTACTAATAGCTAGCTTTCTGTGCATTCATGTGATGTCTAATTATAAACTCTCAGCGCTAATGTATGTTAGCTACTAATAGCTTTCTCTGTATTCATGTGATGTCTAATCATAAACTCTCAGCGCTAATGTATGTTAGCTACTAATAGCTAGCTGTCTCTGCATTCATATGATGTCTAATCATAAACTCTCAGCGCTAATGTATGTTAGCTACTAATAGCTAGCTTTCTCTGCATTCATGTGATGTCTAATCATAAACTCTCAGCGCTAATGTATGTTAGTTACTAATAGCTAGCTTTCTCTGCATTCATGTGATGTCCAATCATAAACTCTCAGCGCTAATGTATGTTAGCTACTAATAGCTAGCTGTCTCTGCATTCATCTGATGTCTAATCATAAACTCTCAGCGCTAATGTATGTTAGCTACTAATAGCTAGCTGTCTCTGCATTCATGTGATGTCTAATCATAAACTCTCAGCGCTAATGTATGTTAGTTACTAATATCTAGCTTTCTCTGCATTCGTGTGATGTCTAATCATAAACTCTCAGCGCTAATGTATGTTAGCTACTAATAGCTTTCTCTGCATTTGTGTGATGTCTAATCATAAACTCTCAGTGCTAATGTATGTTAGTTACTAATAGCTAACTTTCTCTGCATTCATGTGATGTCTAATCATAAACTCTCAGCGCTAGTGTATGTTAGCTACTAATAGCTAGCTTTCTCTGCATTCATGTGATGTCTAATCATAAACTCTCAGTGCTAATGTATGTTAGTTACTAATAGCTAGCGTTCTCTGCATTCATGTGATATCTAATGATAAACTCTCAGCACTAATGTATGTTAGTTACTAATAGCTAGCTTTCTCTGCATTCATGTGATGTCTAATCATAAACTCTCAGTGCTAATGTATGTTAGTTACTAATAGCTAGCTGTCTCTGCATTCATGTGATATCTAATGATAAACTCTCAGCGCTAATGTATGTTAGCTACTAATAGCTAGCTGTCTCTGCATTCATGTGATCTCTAATCATAAACTCTCAGCGCTAATGTATGTTAGCTACTAATAGCTTTCTCTGCATTCATGTGATGTCTAATCATAAACTCTCAGTGCTAATGTATGTTAGTTACTAATAGCTAGCTGTCTCTGCATTCATTTGATGTCTAATCATAAACTCTCAGCGCTAATGTATGTTAGCTACTAATAGCTTTCTCTGCATTCATGTGATGTCTAATCATAAACTCTCAGTGCTAATGTATGTTAGTTACTAATAGCTAGCTTTCTCTGCATTCATGTGATGTCTAATCATAAACTCTTAGCGCTAATGTATGTTAGCTATTAATAGCTAGCTTTCTCTGCATTCATGTGATGTATAATCATAAACTCTCAGTGCTAATGTATGTTAGCTACTAATAGATAACTTTCTGTGCATTCATTTGATGTCTAATCATAAACTCTCAGTGCTAATGTATGTTATCTACTAATAGCTAGCTGTCTCTGCTTTCATTTGATGTCTAATCATAAACTCTCAGTGCTAATGTATGTTAGCTACTAATAGATAGCTTTCTGTGCATTCATTTGATGTCTAATCATAAACTCTCAGTGCTAATGTATGTTAGCTACTAATAGCTAGCTGTCTCTGTATTCATGTGATGTCTATTCATAAACTCTTAGAACTAATGTATGTTAGCAACTAATAGCTAGCTGTCTCTACATTCATGTGATGTCTAATCATAAACTCTCAGCGCTAATGTATTTTAGTTACTAATAGCTTTCTCTGCATTCATGTGATGTCTAATCATAAACTCTTAGCACTAATGTATGTTAGCTACTAATAGCTAGCTTTCTCTGCATTCATGTGATGTCTAATCATAAACTCTTATCACTAATCTATGTTAGCTACTAATAGCTAGCAGTCTCTGCATTCATGTGATGTCTAATCATAAACTCTCAGCGCTAATGTATGTTAGTTACTATTAGCTTTCTCTGCATTCATGTGATGTCTAATCATAAACTCTTAGCACTAATGAATGTTAGCTACTAATAGCTAGCTTTCTCTGCATTCTTGTGATGTCTAATCATAAACTCTCAGTGCTAATGTATGTTAGCTACTAATAGCTTTGCTTTCTCTGTATTCATGTGATGTCTAATCATAAACTCTCAGCTCTAATGTATGTTAGCTACTAATAGCTTTGCTTTCTCTGTATTCATGTGATGTCTAATCATAAACTCTCAGCGCTAAGTATGTTACCAACTAATAGCTAGCTTTCTCTGCATTCATGTGATGTCTAATAATAAACTGTCAGTGCTAATGTATGTTAGCTACTAATAGCTGTCTCTGCATTCATGTTATGTCTAATCATAAACTCTCAGTGCTAATGTATGTTAGCTACTAATAGCTAGCTGTCTCTTCATTCATGTGATGTCTAATCATAAACTCTCAGCGCTAATGTATGTTAGCTACTAATAGCTTTCTCTGCATTCATGTGATGTCTAATCATAAACTCTCAGCGCTAATGTATGTTAGCTACTAATAGCTAGCTGTCTCTGCATTCATGTGATGTCTTCTCATAAACTCTCAGCGCTATTGTATGTTAGCTACTAATCTCTAGCTGTCTCTGCATTCATGTGATGTCTAATCATAAACTCTCAGGGCTAATGTATGTTTGCTACTAATAGCTAGCTGTCTCTGCATTCATGTGATGTCTAATCATAAACTCTCAGCGCTAATGTATGTTAGCTACTAATAGCTTTCTCTGCATTCATGTGATGTCTAATCATAAACTCTCAGCGCTAATGTATGTTAGCTACTAATAGCTAGGTTTCTCTGCATTCATGTGATGTCTAATCATAAACTCTCAGCGCTAATGTATGTTAGTTACTAATAGCTAGCTTTCTCTGCATTCATGTGATGTCTAATCATAAACTCTCAGCACTAATGTATGTTAGTTACTAATAGCTTTCTCTGCATTCATGTGATGTCTAATCATAAACTCTTAGCACTAATGTATGTTAGCTACTAACAGCTAGCTTTCTCTGCATTCATGTGATGTCTAATCATAAACTCTTAGCACTAATCTATGTTAGCTACTAATAGCTAGCTGTCTCTGCATTCATGTGATATCTAATCATAAACTCTCAGCGCTAATGTATGTTAGTTACTATTAGCTTTCTCTGCATTCATGTGATGTCTAATCATAAACTCTCAGTGCTAATGTATGTTAGCTACTAATAGCTGTCTCTGCATTCATGTGATGTCTAATCATAAACTCTCAGTGCTAATGTATGTTTGCTACTAATAGCTAGCTGTCTCTGCATTCATGTGATGTCTAATCATAAACTCTCAGCGCTAATGTATGTTAGCTACTAATAGCTTTCTCTGCATTCATGTGATGTCTAATCATAAACTCTCAGCGCTAATGTATGTTAGCTACTAATAGCTAGCTGTCTCTGCATTCATATGATGTCTAATCATAAACTCTCAGCGCTAATGTATGTTAGCTACTAATAGCTAGGTTTCTCTGCATTCATGTGATGTCTAATCATAAACTCTCAGCGCTAATGTATGTTATTTACTAATAGCTAGCTTTCTCTGCATTCATGTGATGTCTAATCATAAACTCTCAGCACTAATGTATGTTAGTTACTAATAGCTTTCTCTGCATTCATGTGATGTCTAATCATAAACTCTTAGCACTAATGTATGTTAGCTACTAACAGCTAGCTTTCTCTGCATTCATGTGATGTCTAATCATAAACTCTTAGCACTAATCTATGTTAGCTACTAATAGCTAGCTGTCTCTGCATTCATGTGATATCTAATCATAAACTCTCAGCGCTAATGTATGTTAGTTACTATTAGCTTTCTCTGCATTCATGTGATGTCTAATCATAAACTCTCAGTGCTAATGTATGTTAGCTACTAATAGCTGTCTTTGCATTCATGTGATGTCTAATCATAAACTCTCAGCGCTAATGTATGTTAGTTACTATTAGCTTTCTCTGCATTCATGTGATGTCTAATCATAAACTCTTAGTACTAATGTATGTTAGCTACTAATAGCTAGCTTTCTCTGCATTCTTGTGATGTCTAATCATAAACTCTCAGTGCTAATGTATGTTAGCTACTAATAGCTAGCTTTCTCTTCATTCATGTGATGTCTAATCATAAACTCTCAGCGCTAATGTATGTTAGCTACTAATAGCTAGCTTTCTCTGCATTCATGTGATGTCTAATCATAAACTCTCAGCTCTAATGTATGTTAGCTACTAATAGCTTTGCTTTCTCTGCATTCATGTGATGTCTAATCATAAACTCTCAGCTTTAATGTATGTTACCTACTAATAGCTAGCTTTCTCTGCATTCATGTGATGTCTAATAATAAACTGTCAGTGCTAATGTATGTTAGCTACCAATAGCTGTCTCTGCATTCATGTGATGTCTAATCATAAACTCTCAGTGCTAATGTATGTTAGCTACTAATAGCTAGCTGTCTCTTCATTCATGTGATGTCTAATCATAAACTCTCAGCGCTAATGTATGTTAGCTACTAATAGCTTTCTCTGCATTCATGTGATGTCTAATCATAAACTCTCAGTGCTAATGTATGTTAGCTACTAATAGCTAGCTGTCTCTGCATTCATGTGATGTCTACTCATAAACTCTCAGCGCTATTGTATGTTAGCTACTAATATCTAGCTGTCTCTGCATTAATGTGATGTCTAATCATAAACTCTCAGTGCTAATGTAAGTTTGCTACTAATAGCTAGCTGTCTCTGCATTCATGTGATGTCTAATCATAAACTCTCAGCGCTAATGTATGTTAGCTACTAATAGCTTTATCTGCATTCATGTGATGTCTAATCATAAACTCTCAGCGCTAATGTATGTTAGCTACTAATAGCTAGCTGTCTCTGCATTCATATGATGTCTAATCATAAACTATCAGCGCTAATGTATGTTAGCTACTAATAGCTAGCTGTCTCTGCATTCATGTGATGTCTAATCATAAACTCTAAGCGCTAATGTATGTTAGTTAGTAATAGCTAGCTTTCTCTGCATTCATGTGATGTCTAATCCTAAACTCTCAGTGCTAATGTATGTTAGCTACTAATAGCTAGCTGTCTCTGCATTCATGTGATGTCTAATCATAAACTCTCAGCGCTAATGTATGTTAGCTACTGATAGCTAGCTTTCTCTGCATTCATGTGATGTCTAATCATAAACTCTCAGTGCTAATGTATGTTAGCTACTAATAGCTAGCTGTCTCTGCATTCATGTGATGTATAATCATAAACTCTCAGTGCTAATGTATGTTAGCTACTGATAGCTAGTTTTCTCTGCATTCATGTGATGTCTAATCATAAACTCTCAGTGCTAATGTATGTTAGCTACTAATAGCTAGCTTTCTCTGCATTCATGTGATGTCTAATCATAAACTCTCAGCGCTAATGTATGTTAGCTACTAATAGCTAGCTGTCTCTGCATTCATGTGATGTCTAATAATAAACTCTCAGCGCTAATGTATGTTAGCTACTAATAGCTAGCTTCCTCTACATTCATGTGATGTCTAATCATAAACTCTCAGTGCTAATGTATGTTAGCTACTATTAGCTGTCTCTGCATTCCTGTGATGTCTAATCATAAACTCTCAGCGCTAATGTATGTTAGCTACTAATAGCTTTCTCTGCATTCATGTGATGTCTAATCATAAACTCTCAGTGCTAATGTATGTTAGCTACTAATAGCTGTCTCTGCATTCATGTGATGTCTAATCATAAACTCTCAGTGCTAATGTATGTTAGCTACTAATAGCTAGCTTTCTCTGCATTCATGTGATGTCTAATCATAAACTCTCAGTGCTAATGTATGTTAGCTACTAATAGCTAGCTGTCTCTGCATTCATGTGATGTCTAATCATAAACTCTCAGCACTAATGTATGTTAGTTACTAATAGCTTTCTCTGCATTCATGTGATGTCTAATCATAAACTCTTAGCACTAATGTATGTTAGCTACTAACAGCTAGCTTTCTCTGCATTCATGTGATGTCTAATCATAAACTCTTAGCACTAATCTATGTTAGCTACTAATAGCTAGCAGTCTCTGCATTCATGTGATATCTAATCATAAACTCTCAGCGCTAATGTATGTTAGTTACTATTAGCTTTCTCTGCATTCATGTGATGTCTAATCATAAACTCTTAGCACTAATGTATGTTAGCTACTAATAGCTAGCTTTCTCTGCATTCTTGTGATGTCTAATCATAAACTCTCAGTGCTAATGTATGTTAGCTACTAATAGCTAGCTTTCTCTTCATTCATGTGATGTCTAATCATAAACTCTCAGCGCTAATGTATGTTAGCTACTAATAGCTAGCTTTCTCTGCATTCATGTGATGTCTAATCATAAACTCTCAGCTCTAATGTATGTTAGCTACTAATAGCTTTGCTTTCTCTGCATTCATGTGATGTCTAATCATAAACTCTCAGCTTTAATGTATGTTACCTACTAATAGCTAGCTTTCTCTGCATTCATGTGATGTCTAATAATAAACTGTCAGTGCTAATGTATGTTAGCTACTAATAGCTGTCTCTGCATTCATGTGATGTCTAATCATAAACTCTCAGTGCTAATGTATGTTAGCTACTAATAGCTAGCTGTCTCTTCATTCATGTGATGTCTAATCATAAACTCTCAGCGCTAATGTATGTTAGCTACTAATAGCTTTCTCTGCATTCATGTGATGTCTAATCATAAACTCTCAGCGCTAATGTATGTTAGCTACTAATAGCTAGCTGTCTCTGCATTCATGTGATGTCTACTCATAAACTCTCAGCGCTATTGTATGTTAGCTACTAATATCTAGCTGTCTCTGCATTAATGTGATGTCTAATCATAAACTCTCAGTGCTAATGTATGTTTGCTACTAATAGCTAGCTGTCTCTGCATTCATGTGATGTCTAATCATAAACTCTCAGCGCTAATGTATGTTAGCTACTAATAGCTTTATCTGCATTCATGTGATGTCTAATCATAAACTCTCAGCGCTAATGTATGTTAGCTACTAATAGCTAGCTGTCTCTGCATTCATATGATGTCTAATCATAAACTCTCAGCGCTAATGTATGTTAGCTACTAATAGCTAGCTGTCTCTGCATTCATGTGATGTCTAATCATAAACTCTAAGCGCTAATGTATGTTAGTTAGTAATAGCTAGCTTTCTCTGCATTAATGTGATGTCTAATCATAAACTCTCAGTGCTAATGTATGTTAGCTACTAATAGCTAGCTGTCTCTGCATTCATGTGATGTCTAATCATAAACTCTCAGCGCTAATGTATGTTAGCTACTGATAGCTAGCTTTCTCTGCATTCATGTGATGTCTAATCATAAACTCTCAGTGCTAATGTATGTTAGCTACTAATAGCTAGCTTTCTCTGCATTCATGTGATGTCTAATCATAAACTCTCAGCGCTAATGTATGTTAGCTACTAATAGCTAGCTGTCTCTGCATTCATGTGATGTCTAATAATAAACTCTCAGTGCTAATGTATGTTAGCTACTAATAGCTAGCTTCCTCTACATTCATGTGATGTCTAATCATAAACTCTCAGTGCTAATGTATGTTAGCTACTATTAGCTGTCTCTGCATTCATGTGATGTCTAATCATAAACTCTCAGCGCTAATGTATGTTAGCTACTAATAGCTTTCTCTGCATTCATGTGATGTCTAATCATAAACTCTCAGTGCTAATGTATGTTAGCTACTAATAGCTGTCTCTGCATTCATGTGATGTCTAATCATAAACTCTCAGTGCTAATGTATGTTAGCTACTAATAGCTAGCTTTCTCTGCATTCATGTGATGTCTAATTATAAACTCTCAGCGCTAATGTATGTTAGCTACTAATAGCTAGCTGTCTCTGCATTCATGTGATGTCTAATCATAAACTCTCAGTGCTAATGTATGTTAGCTACTAATAGCTAGCTTCCTCTGCATTCATGTGATGTCTAATCATAAACTCTCAGTGCTAATGTATGTTAGCTACTAATAGCTGTCTCTGCATTCATGTGATGTCTAATCATAAACTCTCAGCGCTAATGTATGTTAGCTACTAATAGCTAGCTTTCTCTGCAATCATGTGATGTCTAATTATAAACTCTCAGCGCTAATGTATGTTAGCTACTAATAGCTAACTTTCTCTGCATTCATGTGATGTCTAATCATAAACTCTCAGTGCTAATGTATGTTAGCTACTAATAGCTAGCTTCCTCTGCATTCATGTGATGTCTAATCATAAACTCTCAGTGCTAATGTATGTTAGCTACTAATAGCTGTCTCTGCATTCATGTGATGTCTAATTATAAACTCTCAGCGCTAATGTATGTTAGCTACTAATAGCTTTCTCTGCATTCATGTGATGTCTAATCATAAACTCTCAGCGCTAATGTATGTTAGCTACTAATAGCTAGCTTTCTCTGCATTCATGTGATGTCTAATCATAAACTCTCAGCGCTAATGTATGTTAGCTACTAATAGCTTTCTCTGCATTCATGTGATGTCTAATCATAAACTCTCAGCGCTAATGTATGTTAGCTACTAATAGCTAGCTGTCTCTGCATTCATATGATGTCTAATCATAAACTCTCAGCGCTAATGTATGTTAGCTACTAATAGCTAGCTGTCTCTGCATTCATGTAATGTCTAATCATAAACTCTAAGCGCTAATGTATGTTAGTTAGTAATAGCTAGCTTTCTCTGCATTTATGTGATGTCTAATCATAAACTCTCAGTGCTAATGTATGTTAGCTACTAATAGCTAGCTGTCTCTGCATTCATGTGATGTCTAATCATAAACTCTCAGCACTAATGTATGTTAGTTACTAATAGCTTTGCTTTCTCTGCATTCATGTGATGTTTAATCATAAACTCTCAGTGCTAATGTATGTTAGTTACTAATAGCTTTGCTTTCTCTGCATTCATGTGATGTCTAATCATAAACTCTCAGTGCTAATGTATGTTAGCTACTAATAGCTAGCTGTCTCTGCATTCATGTGATGTCTAATCATAAACTCTCAGTGCTAATGTATGTTAGTTACTAATAGCTAGCTTTCTCTGCATTCATGTGATGTCTAATCATAAACTCTCAGTGCTAATGTATGTTAGCTACTAATAGCTAGCTTTCTCTGCATTCATGTGATGTCTAATCATAAACTCTCAGCGCTAATGTATGTTAGCTACTAATAGCTAGCTGTCTCTGCATTCATGTGATGTCTAATAATAAACTCTCAGTGCTAATGTATGTTAGCTACTAATAGCTAGCTTCCTCTACATTCATGTGATGTCTAATCATAAACTCTCAGTGCTAATGTATGTTAGCTACTATTAGCTGTCTCTGCATTCATGTGATGTCTAATCATAAACTCTCAGCGCTAATGTATGTTAGCTACTAATAGCTTTCTCTGCATTCATGAGATGTCTAATCATAAACTCTCAGTGCTAATGTATGTTAGCTACTAATAGCTGTCTCTGCATTCATGTGATGTCTAATCATAAACTCTCAGTGCTAATGTATGTTAGCTACTAATAGCTAGCTTTCTCTGCATTCATGTGATGTCTAATTATAAACTTTCAGCGTTAATGTATGTTAGCTACTAATAGCTAGCTGTCTCTGCATTCATGTGATGTCTAATCATAAACTCTCAGTGCTAATGTATGTTAGCTACTAATAGCTAGCTTCCTCTGCATTCATATGATGTCTAATCATAAACTCTCAGTGCTAATGTATGTTAGCTACTAATAGCTGTCTCTGCATTCATGTGATGTCTAATCATAAACTCTCAGCGCTAATGTATGTTAGCTACTAATAGCTAGCTTTCTCTGCAATCATGTGATGTCTAATTATAAACTCTCAGCGCTAATGTATGTTAGCTACTAATAGCTAACTTTCTCTGCATTCATGTGATGTCTAATCATAAACTCTCAGTGCTAATGTATGTTAGCTACTAATAGCTAGCTTCCTCTGCATTCATGTGATGTCTTATCATAAACTCTCAGTGCTAATGTATGTTAGCTACTAATTGCTGTCTCTGCATTCATGTGATGTCTAATTATAAACTCTCAGCGCTAATGTATGTTAGCTACTAATAGCTTTCTCTGCATTCATGTGATGTCTAATCATAAACTCTCAGCGCTAATGTATGTTAGCTACTAATAGCTAGCTTTCTCTGCATTCATGTGATGTCTAATCATAAACTCTCAGCGCTAATGTATGTTAGCTACTAATAGCTTTCTCTGCATTCATGTGATGTCTAATCATAAACTCTCAGCGCTAATGTATGTTAGCTACTAATAGCTAGCTGTCTCTGCATTCATATGATGTCTAATCATAAACTCTCAGCGCTAATGTATGTTAGCTACTAATAGCTAGCTGTCTCTGCATTCATGTGATGTCTAATCATAAACTCTAAGCGCTAATGTATGTTAGTTAGTAATAGCTAGCTTTCTCTGCATTCATGTGATGTCTAATCATAAACTCTCAGTGCTAATGTATGTTAGCTACTAATAGCTAGCTGTCTCTGCATTCATGTGATGTCTAATCATAAACTCTCAGCGCTAATGTATGTTAGCTACTGATAGCTAGCTTTCTCTGCATTCATGTGATGTCTAATCATAAACTCTCAGTGCTAATGTATGTTAGCTACTAATAGCTAGCTGTCTCTGCATTCATGTGATGTCTAATCATAAACTCTCAGCGCTAATGTATGTTAGCTACTAATAGCTAGCTTTCTCTGCATTCATGTGATGTCTAATCATAAACTCTCAGTGCTAATGTATGTTAGCTACTAATAGCTAGCTGTCTCTGCATTCATGTGATGTCTAATCATAAACTCTCAGCGCTAATGTATGTTAGCTACTGATAGCTAGTTTTCTCTGCATTCATGTGATGTCTAATCATAAACTCTCAGTGCTAATGTATGTTAGCTACTAATAGCTAGCTTTCTCTGCATTCATGTGATGTCTAATCATAAACTCTCAGCGCTAATGTATGTTAGCTACTAATAGCTAGCTGTCTCTGCATTCATGTGATGTCTAATAATAAACTCTCAGTGCTAATGTATGTTAGCTACTAATAGCTAGCTTCCTCTACATTCATGTGATGTCTAATCATAAACTCTCAGTGCTAATGTATGTTAGCTACTAATAGCTGTCTCTGCATTCATGTGATGTCTAATCATAAACTCTCAGCGCTAATGTATGTTAGCTACTAATAGCTTTCTCTGCATTCATGTGATGTCTAATCATAAACTCTCAGTGCTAATGTATGTTAGCTACTAATAGCTGTCTCTGCATTCATGTGATGTCTAATCATAAACTCTCAGCGCTAATGTATGTTAGCTACTAATAGCTTTCTCTGCATTCATGTGATGTCTAATCATAAACTCTCAGTGCTAATGTATGTTAGCTACTAATAGCTGTCTCTGCATTCATGTGATGTCTAATCATAAACTCTCAGTGCTAATGTATGTTAGCTACTAATAGCTGTCTCTGCATTCATGTGATGTCTAATCATAAACTCTCAGCGCTAATGTATGTTAGCTACTAATAGCTAGCTGTCTCTGCATTCATGTGATGTCTAATCATAAACTCTCAGTGCTAATGTATGTTAGCTACTAATAGCTAGCTTCCTCTGCATTCATGTGATGTCTAATCATAAACTCTCAGTGCTAATGTATGTTAGCTACTAATAGCTGTCTCTGCATTCATGTGATGTATAATCATAAACTCTCAGCGCTAATGTATGTTAGCTACTAATAGCTGTCTCTGCATTCATGTGATGTCTAATCATAAACTCTCAGCGCTAATGTATGTTAGCTACTAATAGCTAGCTTTCTCTGCAATCATGTGATGTCTAATCATAAACTCTCAGCGCTAATGTATGTTAGTTACTAATAGCTAGCTTTCTCTGCATTTGTGTGATGTCTAATCATAAACTCTCAGCGCTAATGTATGTTAGCTACTAATAGCTTCCTCTGCATTCATGTGATGTCTAATCATAAACTCTCAGTGCTAATGTATGTTAGCTACTAATAGCTGTCTTTGCATTCATGTGATGTCTAATCATAAACTCTCAGCGCTAATGTATGTTAGCTACTAATAGCTTTCTCTGCATTCATGTGATGTCTAATCATAAACTCTCAGTGCTAATGTATGTTAGCTACTAATAGCTGTCTCTGCATTCATGTGATGTCTAATCATAAACTCTCAGCGCTAATGTATGTTAGCTACTAATAGCTAGCTTTCTCTGCATTCATGTGATGTCTAATCATAAACTCTCAGCGCTAATGTATGTTAGCTAATAATAGATAGCTTTCTCTGCATTCATGTGATGTCTAATTATAAACTCTCAGCGCTAATGTATGTTAGCTACTAATAGCTAGCTTTCTGTGCATTCATGTGATGTCTAATCATAAACTCTCAGCGCTAATGTATGTTAGCTACTAATAGCTAGCTTTCTCTGCATTCTGTGTGATGTCTAATCATAAACTCTCAGCGCTAATGTATGTTAGCTACTAATAGCTTCCTCTGCATTCATGTGATGTCTAATCATAAACTCTCAGTGCTAATGTATGTTAGCTACTAATAGCTGTCTTCTGCATTCATGTGATGTCTAATCATAAACTCTCAGCGCTAATGTATGTTAGCTACTAATAGCTTTCTCTGCATTCATGTGATGTCTAATCATAAACTCTCAGTGCTAATGTATGTTAGCTACTAATAGCTGTCTCTGCATTCATGTGATGTCTAATCATAAACTCTCAGCGCTAATGTACGTTAGCTACTAATAGCTAGCTTTCTCTGCATTCATGTGATGTCTAATCATAAACTCTCAGCGCTAATGTATGTTAGCTAATAATAGATAGCTTTCTCTGCATTCATGTGATGTCTAATTATAAACTCTCAGCGCTAATGTATGTTAGTTACTAATAGCTAGCTTTCTGTGCATTCATGTGATGTCTAATCATAAACTCTCAGCGCTAATGTATGTTAGCTACTAATAGCTAGCTTTCTCTACATTCGTGTGATGTCTAATCATAAACTCTCAGCGCTAATGTATGTTAGCTACTAATAGCTAGCTGTCTCTGCATTATAAACTCTCAGCGCTAATGCATGTTAGTTACTAATAGCTAGCTTTCTGTGCATTCATGTGATGTCTAATCATAAACTCTCAGCGCTAATGTATGTTAGCTACTAATAGCTTTCTCTGTATTCATGTGATGTCTAATCATAAACTCTCAGCGCTAATGTATGTTAGCTACTAATAGCTAGCTGTCTCTGCATTCATATGATGTCTAATCATAAACTCTCAGCGCTAATGTATGTTAGCTACTAATAGCTAGCTTTCTCTGCATTCGTGTGATGTCTAATCATAAACTCTCAGCGCTAATGTATGTTAGCTACTAATAGCTAGCTGTCTCTGCATTCATGTGATGTCTAATCATAAACTCTCAGCGCTAATGTATGTTAGTTACTAATATCTAGCTTTCTCTGCATTCGTGTGATGTCTAATCATAAACTCTCAGCGCTAATGTATGTTAGCTACTAATAGCTTTCTCTGCATTCGTGTGATGTCTAATCATAAACTCTCAGCGCTAATGTATGTTAGTTACTAATAGCTAACTTTCTCTGCATTCATGTGATGTCTAATCATAAACTCTCAGCGCTAGTGTATGTCAGCTACTAATAGCTAGCTTTCTCTGCATTCATGTGATGTCTAATCATAAACTCTCAGCGCTAATGTATGTTAGCTACTAATAGCTAGCTTTCTCTGCATTCATGTGATGTCTAATCATAAACTCTCAGCGCTAATGTATGTTAGCTAATAATAGATAGCTTTCTCTGCATTCATGTGATGTCTAATTATAAACTCTCAGCGCTAATGTATGTTAGCTACTAATAGCTAGCTTTCTGTGCATTCATGTGATGTCTAATCATAAACTCTCAGCGCTAATGTATGTTAGCTACTAATAGCTAGCTTTCTCTACATTCGTGTGATGTCTAATCATAAACTCTCAGCGCTAATGTATGTTAGCTACTAATAGCTAGCTATCTCTGCATTCATTTGATGTCTAATTATAAACTCTCAGCGCTAATGCATGTTAGCTACTAATAGCTAGCTTTCTGTGCATTCATTTGATGTCTAATCATAAACTCTCAGCGCTAATGTATGTTAGCTACTAATAGCTTTCTCTGCATTCATGTGATGTCTAATCATAAACTCTCAGGGCTAATGTATGTTAGCTACTAATAGCTAGCTGTCTCTGCATTCATATGATGTCTAATCATAAACTCTCAGCGATAATGTATGTTAGCTACTAATAGCTAGCTTTCTCTGCATTCGTGTGATGTCTAATCATAAACTCTCAGCGCTAATGTATGTTAGTTACTAATAGCTAGCTTTCTCTGCATTCATGTGATGTCTAATCATAAACTCTCAGCGCTAATGTATGTTAGCTACTAATAGCTAGCTGTCTCTGCATTCATATGATGTCTAATCATAAACTCTCAGCGCTAATGTATGTTAGCTACTAATAGCTAGCTGTCTCTGCATTCATGTGATGTCTAATCATAAACTCTCAGCGCTAATGTATGTTAGTTACTAATATCTAGCTTTCTCTGCATTCGTGTGATGTCTAATCATAAACTCTCAGCGCTAATGTATGTTAGCTACTAATAGCTTTCTCTGCATTCTGTGTGCTGTCTAATCATAAACTCTCAGCGCTAATGTATGTTAGTTACTAATAGCTAACTTTCTCTGCATTCATGTGATGTCTAATCATAAACTCTCAGCGCTAGTGTATGTTAGTTACTAATAGCTAGCTTTCTCTGCATTCATGTGATGTCTAATCATAAACTCTCAGTGCTAATGTATGTTAGTTACTAATAGCTAGCGTTCTCTGCATTCATGTGATATCTAATGATAAACTCTCAGCACTAATGTATGTTAGTTACTAATAGCTAGCTTTCTCTGCATTCATGTGATGTCTAATCATAAACTCTCAGTGCTAATGTATGTTAGTTACTAATAGCTAGCTGTCTCTGCATTCATGTGATATCTAATGATAAACTCTCAGCGCTAATGTATGTTAGCTACTAATAGCTAGCTGTCTCTGCATTCATGTGATGTCTAATCATAAACTCTAAGCGCTAATGTATGTTAGCTACTAATAGCTTTCTCTGCATTCATGTGATGTCTAATCATAAACTCTCAGTGCTAATGTATGTTAGTTACTAATAGCTAGCTTTCTCTGCATTCATGTGATGTCTAATCATAAACTCTTAGCGCTAATGTATGTTAGCTACTAATAGCTAGCATTCTCTGCATTCATGTGATGTCTAATCATAAACTCTCAGTGCTAATGTATGTTAGCTACTAATAGATAACTTTCTGTGCATTCATTTGATGTCTAATCATAAACTCTCAGTGCTAATGTATGTTAGCTACTAATAGCTAGCTGTCTCTGCATTCATTTGATGTCTAATCATAAACTCTCAGTGCTAATGTATGTTAGCTACTAATAGATAGCTTTCTGTGCATTCATTTGATGTCTAATCATAAACTCTCAGTGCTAATGTATGTTAGCTACTAATAGCTAGCTGTCTCTGCATTCATGTGATGTCTAATCATAAACTCTCAGCGCTAATGTATGTTAGCTACTAATAGCGTTCTCTGCATTCATGTAATGTCTAATCCTAAACTCTCAGTACTAATGTATGTTAGCTACTAATAGCTAGCTTTCTCTGCATTCATGTGATGTCTAATCATAAACTCTCAGCGCTAATGTATGTTAGCTACTAATAGCTAGCTTTCTCTGCATTCATGTGATGTCTAATCATAAACTCTCAGAGCTAATGTATGTTATCTACTAATAGCTAGCTTCCTCTGCATTCATGTGATGTCTAATCATAAACTCTCAGCGCTAATGTATGTTAGCTAATAATAGATAGCTTTCTCTGCATTCATGTGATGTCTAATAATAAACTCTCAGCGCTAATGTATGTTAGTTACTAATAGCTATCTTTCTGTGCATTCATGTGATGTCTAATCATAAACTCTCAGCGCTAATGTATGTTAGCTACTAATAGCTAGCTTTCTATACATTCGTGTGAGGTCTAATCATAAACTCTCAGCACTAATGTATGTTAGCTACTAATAGCTAGCTATCTCTGCATTCATTTGATGTCTAATTATAAACTCTCAGCGCTAATGCATGTTAGTTACTAATAGCTAGCTTTCTGTGCATTCATGTGATGTCTAATCATAAACTCTCAGCGCTAATGTATGTTAGCTACTAATAGCTTTCTCTGCATTCATGTGATGTCTAATCATAAACTCTCAGGGCTAATGTATGTTAGCTACTAATAGCTAGCTGTCTCTGCATTCATATGATGTCTAATCATAAACTCTCAGCGATAATGTATGTTAGCTACTAATAGCTGTCTCTGCATTCATGTGATGTCTAATCATAAACTCTCAGCGCTAATGTATGTTAGCTACTAATAGCTTTCTCTGCATTCATGTGATGTCTAATCATAAACTCTCAGTGCTAATGTATGTTAGCTACTAATAGCTGTCTCTGCATTCATGTGATGTCTAATCATAAACTCTCAGTGCTAATGTATGTTAGCTACTAATAGCTGTCTCTGCATTCATGTGATGTCTAATCATAAACTCTCAGCGCTAATGTATGTTAGCTACTAATAGCTAGCTGTCTCTGCATTCATGTGATGTCTAATCATAAACTCTCAGTGCTAATGTATGTTAGCTACTAATAGCTAGCTTCCTCTGCATTCATGTGATGTCTAATCATAAACTCTCAGTGCTAATGTATGTTAGCTACTAATAGCTGTCTCTGCATTCATGTGATGTCTAATCATAAACTCTCAGCGCTAATGTATGTTAGCTACTAATAGCTGTCTCTGCATTCATGTGATGTCTAATCATAAACTCTCAGCGCTAATGTATGTTAGCTACTAATAGCTAGCTTTCTCTGCAATCATGTGATGTCTAATCATAAACTCTCAGCGCTAATGTATGTTAGTTACTAATAGCTAGCTTTCTCTGCATTCGTGTGATGTCTAATCATAAACTCTCAGCGCTAATGTATGTTAGCTACTAATAGCTTCCTCTGCATTCATGTGATGTCTAATCATAAACTCTCAGTGCTAATGTATGTTAGCTACTAATAGCTGTCTTTGCATTCATGTGATGTCTAATCATAAACTCTCAGCGCTAATGTATGTTAGCTACTAATAGCTTTCTCTGCATTCATGTGATGTCTAATCATAAACTCTCAGTGCTAATGTATGTTAGCTACTAATAGCTGTCTCTGCATTCATGTGATGTCTAATCATAAACTCTCAGCGCTAATGTACGTTAGCTACTAATAGCTAGCTTTCTCTGCATTCATGTGATGTCTAATCATAAACTCTCAGCGCTAATGTATGTTAGCTAATAATAGATAGCTTTCTCTGCATTCATGTGATGTCTAATTATAAACTCTCAGCGCTAATGTATGTTAGTTACTAATAGCTAGCTTTCTGTGCATTCATGTGATGTCTAATCATAAACTCTCAGCGCTAATGTATGTTAGCTACTAATAGCTAGCTTTCTCTACATTCGTGTGATGTCTAATCATAAACTCTCAGCGCTAATGTATGTTAGCTACTAATAGCTAGCTGTCTCTGCATTATAAACTCTCAGCGCTAATGCATGTTAGTTACTAATAGCTAGCTTTCTGTGCATTCATGTGATGTCTAATCATAAACTCTCAGCGCTAATGTATGTTAGCTACTAATAGCTTTCTCTGCATTCATGTGATGTCTAATCATAAACTCTCAGCGCTAATGTATGTTAGCTACTAATAGCTAGCTGTCTCTGCATTCATATGATGTCTAATCATAAACTCTCAGCGCTAATGTATGTTAGCTACTAATAGCTAGCTTTCTCTGCATTCGTGTGATGTCTAATCATAAACTCTCAGCGCTAATGTATGTTAGCTACTAATAGCTAGCTGTCTCTGCATTCATGTGATGTCTAATCATAAACTCTCAGCGCTAATGTATGTTAGTTACTAATATCTAGCTTTCTCTGCATTCGTGTGATGTCTAATCATAAACTCTCAGCGCTAATGTATGTTAGCTACTAATAGCTTTCTCTGCATTCGTGTGATGTCTAATCATAAACTCTCAGCGCTAATGTATGTTAGTTACTAATAGCTAACTTTCTCTGCATTCATGTGATGTCTAATCATAAACTCTCAGCGCTAGTGTATGTCAGCTACTAATAGCTAGCTTTCTCGTCATTCATGTGATGTCTAATCATAAACTCTCAGCGCTAATGTATGTTAGCTACTAATAGATAGCTTTCTGTGCATTCATGTGATGTCTAATCATAAACTCTCAGCGCTAATGTATGTTAGCTAATAATAGATAGCTTTCTCTGCATTCATGTGATGTCTAATTATAAACTCTCAGCGCTAATGTATGTTAGTTACTAATAGCTAGCTTTCTGTGCATTCATGTGATGTCTAATCATAAACTCTCAGCGCTAATGTATGTTAACTACTAATAGCTAGCTTTCTCTACATTCGTGTGAGGTCTAATCATAAACTCTCAGCGCTAATGTATGTTAGCTACTAATAGCTAGCTATCTCTGCATTCATTTGATGTCTAATTATAAACTCTCAGCGCTAATGCATGTTAGTTACTAATAGCTAGCTTTCTGTGCATTCATTTGATGTCTAATCATAAACTCTCAGCGCTAATGTATGTTAGCTACTAATAGCTTTCTCTGCATTCATGTGATGTCTAATCATAAACTCTCAGGGCTAATGTATGTTAGCTACTAATAGCTAGCTGTCTCTGCATTCATATGATGTCTAATCATAAACTCTCAGCGATAATGTATGTTAGCTACTAATAGCTAGCTTTCTCTGCATTCGTGTGATGTCTAATCATAAACTCTCAGCGCTAATGTATGTTAGTTACTAATAGCTAGCTTTCTCTGCATTCATGTGATGTCTAATCATAAACTCTCAGCGCTAATGTATGTTAGCTACTAATAGCTAGCTGTCTCTGCATTCATATGATGTCTAATCATAAACTCTCAGCGCTAATGTATGTTAGCTACTAATAGCTAGCTGTCTCTGCATTCATGTGATGTCTAATCATAAACTCTCAGCGCTAATGTATGTTAGTTACTAATATCTAGCTTTCTCTGCATTCGTGTGATGTCTAATCATAAACTCTCAGCGCTAATGTATGTTAGCTACTAATAGCTTTCTCTGCATTTGTGTGCTGTCTAATCATAAACTCTCAGCGCTAATGTATGTTAGTTACTAATAGCTAACTTTCTCTGCATTCATGTGATGTCTAATCATAAACTCTCAGCGCTAGTGTATGTTAGTTACTAATAGCTAGCTTTCTCTGCATTCATGTGATGTCTAATCATAAACTCTCAGTGCTAATGTATGTTAGTTACTAATAGCTAGCGTTCTCTGCATTCATGTGATATCTAATGATAAACTCTCAGCACTAATATATGTTAGTTACTAATAGCTAGCTTTCTCTGCATTCATGTGATGTCTAATCATAAACTCTCAGTGCTAATGTATGTTAGTTACTAATAGCTAGCTGTCTCTGCATTCATGTGATATCTAATGATAAACTCTCAGCGCTAATGTATGTTAGCTACTAATAGCTAGCTGTCTCTGCATTCATGTGATGTCTAATCATAAACTCTAAGCGCTAATGTATGTTAGCTACTAATAGCTTTCTCTGCATTCATGTGATGTCTAATCATAAACTCTCAGTGCTAATTTATGTTAGTTACTAATAGCTAGCTTTCTCTGCATTCATGTGATGTCTAATCATAAACTCTTAGCGCTAATGTATGTTAGCTATTAATAGCTAGCATTCTCTGCATTCATGTGATGTCTAATCATAAACTCTCAGTGCTAATGTATGTTAGCTACTAATAGATAACTTTCTGTGCATTCATTTGATGTCTAATCATAAACTCTCAGTGCTAATGTATGTTAGCTACTAATAGCTAGCTGTCTCTGCATTCATTTGATGTCTAATCATAAACTCTCAGTGCTAATGTATGTTAGCTACTAATAGATAGCTTTCTGTGCATTCATTTGATGTCTAATCATAAACTCTCAGTGCTAATGTATGTTAGCTACTAATAGCTAGCTGTCTCTGCATTCATGTGATGTCTAATCATAAACTCTCAGCGCTAATGTATGTTAGCTACTAATAGCGTTCTCTGCATTCATGTAATGTCTAATCCTAAACTCTCAGTACTAATGTATGTTAGCTACTAATAGCTAGCTTTCTCTGCATTCATGTGATGTCTAATCATAAACTCTCAGCGCTAATGTATGTTAGCTACTAATAGCTAGCTTTCTCTGCATTCATGTGATGTCTAATCATAAACTCTCAGAGCTAATGTATGTTATCTACTAATAGCTAGCTTCCTCTGCATTCATGTGATGTCTAATCATAAACTCTCAGCGCTAATGTATGTTAGCTAATAATAGATAGCTTTCTCTGCATTCATGTGATGTCTAATAATAAACTCTCAGCGCTAATGTATGTTAGTTACTAATAGCTATCTTTCTGTGCATTCATGTGATGTCTAATCATAAACTCTCAGCGCTAATGTATGTTAGCTACTAATAGCTAGCTTTCTATACATTCGTGTGAGGTCTAATCATAAACTCTCAGCACTAATGTATGTTAGCTACTAATAGCTAGCTATCTCTGCATTCATTTGATGTCTAATTATAAACTCTCAGCGCTAATGCATGTTAGTTACTAATAGCTAGCTTTCTGTGCATTCATGTGATGTCTAATCATAAACTCTCAGCGCTAATGTATGTTAGCTACTAATAGCTTTCTCTGCATTCATGTGATGTCTAATCATAAACTCTCAGGGCTAATGTATGTTAGCTACTAATAGCTAGCTGTCTCTGCATTCATATGATGTCTAATCATAAACTCTCAGCGATAATGTATGTTAGCTACTAATAGCTAGCTTTCTCTGCATTCGTGTGATGTCTAATCATAAACTCTCAGCGCTAATGTATGTTAGTTACTAATAGCTAGCTTTCTCTGCATTCATGTGATGTCTAATCATAAACTCTCAGCGCTAATGTATGTTAGCTACTAATAGCTAGCTGTCTCTGCATTCATATGATGTCTAATCATAAACTCTCAGCGCTAATGTATGTTAGCTACTAATAGCTAGCTGTCTCTGCATTCATGTGATGTCTAATCATAAACTCTCAGCGCTAATGTATGTTAGTTACTAATATCTAGCTTTCTCTGCATTCGTGTGATGTCTAATCATAAACTCTCAGCGCTAATGTATGTTAGCTACTAATAGCTTTCTCTGCATTCGTGTGATGTCTAATCATAAACTCTCAGCGCTAATGTATGTTAGTTACTAATAGCTAACTTTCTCTGCATTCATGTGATGTCTAATCAAACTCTCAGCGCTAGTGTATGTTAGCTACTAATAGCTAGCTTTCTCTGCATTCATGTGATGTCTAATCATAAACTCTCAGTGCTAATGTATGTTAGTTACTAATAGCTAGCGTTCTCTGCATTCATGTGATATCTAATGATAAACTCTCAGCACTAATGTATGTTAGTTACTAATAGCTAGCTTTCTCTGCATTCATGTGATGTCTAATCATAAACTCTCAGTGCTAATGTATGTTAGTTACTAATAGCTAGCTGTCTCTGCATTCATGTGATATCTAATGATAAACTCTCAGCGCTAATGTATGTTAGCTACTAATAGCTAGCTGTCTCTGCATTCATGTGATGTCTAATCATAAACTCTCAGCGCTAATGTATGTTAGCTACTAATAGCTTTCTCTGCATTCATGTGATGTCTAATCATAAACTCTCAGTGCTAATTTATGTTAGTTACTAATAGCTAGCTTTCTCTGCATTCATGTGATGTCTAATCATAAACTCTTAGCGCTAATGTATGTTAGCTATTAATAGCTAGCATTCTCTGCATTCATGTGATGTCTAATCATAAACTCTCAGTGCTAATGTATGTTAGCTACTAATAGATAACTTTCTGTGCATTCATTTGATGTCTAATCATAAACTCTCAGTGCTAATGTATGTTAGCTACTAATAGCTAGCTGTCTCTGCATTCATTTGATGTCTAATCATAAACTCTCAGTGCTAATGTATGTTAGCTACTAATAGATAGCTTTCTGTGCATTCATTTGATGTCTAATCATAAACTCTCAGTGCTAATGTATGTTAGCTACTAATAGCTAGCTGTCTCTGCATTCATGTGATGTCTAATCATAAACTCTCAGCGCTAATGTATGTTAGCTACTAATAGCTAGCTTTCTCTGCATTCATGTGATGTCTAATCATAAACTCTCAGTGCTAATGTATGTTAGCTACTAATAGCTAGCTTTTTCTGCATTTATGTAATGTCTAATCATAAACTCTCAGCGCTAATGTATGTTAGCTACTAATAGCTTTCTCTGCATTCATGTGATGTCTAATCATAAACTCTCAGTGCTAATGTATGTTAGTTACTAATAGCTAGCTTTCTCTGCATTCATGTAATGTCTAATCATAAACTCTCAGTGCTAATGTATGTTAGTTACTAATAGCTAGCTGTCTCTGCATTTATTTGATGTCTAATCATAAACTCTCAGCGCTAATGTATGTTAGCTACTAATAGCTTTCTCTGCATTCATGTGATACCTAATCATAAACTCTCAGTGCTAATGTATGTTAGTTACTAATAGCTAGCTTTCTCTGCATTCATGTGATGTCTAATCATAAACTCTTAGCGCTAATGTATGTTAGCTATTAATAGCTAGCATTCTCTGCATTCATGTGATGTCTAATCATAAACTCTCAGTGCTAATGTATGTTAGCTACTAATAGATAGCTTTCTGTGCATTCATTTGATGTCTAATCATAAACTCTCAGCGCTAATGTATGTTAGCTACTAATAGCTAGCTGTCTCTGCATTCATTTGATGTCTAATCATAAACTCTCAGCGCTAATGTATGTTAGCTACTAATAGCTTTCTCTGCATTCATGTGATACCTAATCATAAACTCTCAGTGCTAATGTATGTTAGTTACTAATAGCTAGCTTTCTCTGCATTCATGTGATGTCTAATCATAAACTCTCAGTGCTAATGTATGTTAGCTACTAATAGATAACTTTCTGTGCATTCATTTGATGTCTAATCATAAACTCTCAGTGCTAATGTATGTTAGCTACTAATAGCTAGCTGTCTCTGCATTCATTTGATGTCTAATCATAAACTCTCAGCGCTAATGTATGTTAGCTACTAATAGCTTTCTCTGCATTCATGTGATACCTAATCATAAACTCTCAGTGCTAATGTATGTTAGTTACTAATAGCTAGCTTTCTCTGCATTCATGTGATGTCTAATCATAAACTCTCAGTGCTAATGTATGTTAGCTACTAATAGATAACTTTCTGTGCATTCATTTGATGTCTAATCATAAACTCTCAGTGCTAATGTATGTTAGCTACTAATAGCTAGCTGTCTCTGCATTCATTTGATGTCTAATCATAAACTCTCAGCGCTAATGTATGTTAGCTACTAATAGCTAGCTGTCTCTGCATTCATTTGATGTCTAATCATAAACTCTCAGTGCTAATGTATGTTAGCTACTAATAGATAGCTTTCTGTGCATTCATTTTATGTCTAATCATAAACTCTCAGTGCTAATGTATGTTAGCTACTAATAGCTAGCTGTCTCTGCATTCATGTGATGTCTAATCATAAACTCTCAGCGCTAATGTATGTTAGCTACTAATAGCGTTCTCTGCATTCATGTAATGTCTAATCCTAAACTCTCAGTACTAATGTATGTTAGCAACTAATAGCTATCTTTCTCTGCATTCATGTGATGTCTAATCATAAACTCTCAGCGCTAGTGTATGTTAGCTACTAATAGCTAGCTTTCTCTGCATTCATGTGATGTCTAATCATAAACTCTCAGTGCTAATGTATGTTAGTTACTAATAGCTAGCGTTCTCTGCATTCATGTGATATCTAATGATAAACTCTCAGCACTAATGTATGTTAGTTACTAATAGCTAGCTTTCTCTGCATTCATGTGATGTCTAATCATAAACTCTCAGTGCTAATGTATGTTAGCTACTAATAGATAACTTTCTGTGCATTCATTTGATGTCTAATCATAAACTCTCAGTGCTAATGTATGTTAGCTACTAATAGCTAGCTGTCTCTGCATTCATTTGATGTCTAATCATAAACTCTCAGTGCTAATGTATGTTAGCTACTAATAGCTAGCTGTCTCTGCATTCATGTGATGTCTAATCATAAACTCTCAGCGCTAATGTATGTTAGCTACTAATAGCGTTCTCTGCATTCATGTAATGTCTAATCCTAAACTCTCAGTACTAATGTATGTTAGCTACTAATAGCTAGCTTTCTCTGCATTCATGTGATGTCTAATCATAAACTCTCAGCGCTAATGTATGTTAGCTACTAATAGCTAGCTTTCTCTGCATTCATGTGATGTCTAATCATAAACTCTCAGTGCTAATGTATGTTAGCAAATAATAGCTAGCTTTTTCTGCATTCATGTAATGTCTAATCATAAACTCTCAGCGCTAATGTATGTTAGCTACTAATAGCTTTCTCTGCATTCATGTGATGTCTAATCATAAACTCTCAGTGCTAATGTATGTTAGTTACTAATAGCTAGCTTTCTCTGCATTCATGTAATGTCTAATCATAAACTCTCAGTGCTAATGTATGTTAGTTACTAATAGCTAGCTGTCTCTGCATTCATTTGATGTCTAATCATAAACTCTCAGCGCTAATGTATGTTAGCTACTAATAGCTTTCTCTGCATTCATGTGATATCTAATCATAAACTCTCAGTGCTAATGTATGTTAGTTACTAATAGCTAGCTTTCTCTGCATTCATGTGATGTCTAATCATAAACTCTTATCGCTAATGTATGTTAGCTATTAATAGCTAGCATTCTCTGCATTCATGTGATGTCTAATCATAAACTCTCAGTGCTAATGTATGTTAGCTACTAATAGATAGCTTTCTGTGCATTCATTTGATGTCTAATCATAAACTCTCAGTGCTAATGTATGTTAGCTACTAATAGCTAGCTGTCTCTGCATTCATGTGATGTCTAATCATAAACTCTCAGCGCTAATGTATGTTAGCTACTAATAGCGTTCTCTGCATTCATGTAATGTCTAATCCTAAACTCTCAGTACTAATGTATGTTAGCTACTAATAGCTATCTTTCTCTGCATTCATGTGATGTCTAATCATAAACTCTCAGTGCTAATGTATGTTAGCTACTAATAGCTAGCTTTTTCTGCATTCATGTAATGTCTAATCATAAACTCTCAGCGCTAATGTATGTTAGCTACTAATAGCTTTCTCTGCATTCATGTGATGTCTAATCATAAACTCTTAGTGCTAATGTATGTTAGCTACTAATAGCTGTCTCTGCATTCATGTGATGTCTAATCATAAACTCTCAGCGCTAATGTATGTTAGCTACTAATAGCTAGCTGTCTCTGCATTCATGTGATGTCTAATCATAAACTCTCAGTGCTAATGTATGTTAGCTACTAATAGCTAGCTTTTTCTGCATTCATGTAATGTCTAATCATAAACTCTCAGCGCTAATGTATGTTAGTTACTAATAGCTAGCTTTCTCTGCATTTATGTGATGTCTAATCATAAACTCTCAGCACTAATGTATGTTAGTTACTAATAGATAGCTTTATCTGCATTCATGTGATGTCTAATCATAAACTCTCAGTGCTAATGTATGTTAGCTACTAATAGCTAGCTGTCTCTGCATTCATGTGATGTCTAATCATAAACTCTCAGCACTAATGTATGTTAGCTACTAATAGCTAGCTGTCTCTGCATTCATGTGATGTCTAATCATAAACTCTCAGTGCTAATGTATGTTAGCTACTAATAGCTAGCTGTCTCTGCATTCATGTGATGTCTAATCATAAACTCTCAGTGCTAATGTATGTTAGCTACTAATAGCTAGCTGTCTCTGCATTCATGTGATGTCTAATCATAAACTCTCAGCGCTAATGTATGTTAGCTACTAATAGCTTTCTCTGCATTCATGACCCCCCGGAGTAAATAGTAAACGGACACTTAAAAAGTTTCATTACTTGAATGATGGTAATTATTGTACGTTGTTGTATGTAAAGGGCAGTGATTGTCTCAAAGTGTATTCTTCTTTCCTTCCCTTCCTCTTCTCTCCCTTCTTTCCCTTTCTGCCTCAACTCACTCCCTTCTTTCTCTCATCTCCCTCCCTTGCTCCTTTCTTTTGTTCCTTTCCCTCACTTCTTTCCCTCCCCATTTTCTCCTCTTCCTCCCCAGTTTTCTCTTCTCTCTCTCTCTCTCTCTCTCTCTCTCTCTCTCCCTCTCTTCCTTCTTTCCTTTCCCTCCCTTTTTTCCCCTCCCCTTCTTTTCTCTCCCTTCTCTCAGGGAGAAAATGGTATGAGTTCCATGCAATTCTACCCACCTGTATGCAAGTGTTTTGTTAGCCCATTTTCTTTTGAATTGTTATGAAGAAAAAAAAAACTTTGTGGGGGCAGCAGAATTTTGAGTGCCTATGGCAGCACAAAACTTGAATAGGGCACTGACACACACATATACACACACACATACACATGCACACTCACACATACACACAGAAAATACACATACAACATGCACACACACATACACACACATACGCACATACACATACACACAGAAAATACACATACAACATGCACACACACATACACACACACACATACAAATACGCACATACACACACACACACATACACATACAAACACACATACACACACAAATATACACATACACACATACACATATACACATGCGCACTCACACATACACACACAAAATACACATACAAGATACACACACACATACACACACACATACACACACATAGACATATACACATGCACACTCACACATAAACACACAAAATACACATACAAGATGCACACACACATACAAACACAGGCACACACACACATACTTACACACAAACATATACACAAACACTTACATACAGACATATAGATACACAAAATCCAATAAAAAAGAAAACTGAATCCTTGTCTGCCAGTACAAGCCAACAGTGTATATACATACACACACAAACACACACAAACACACACATACACACATGCACATGCGCACACACACATACCTACACATATAAACACACACACTTATATGCACACATACATAAACACAAACATACACACACACATGAACACATATACATACACACCAGGGATAGGCACAGACAAAGGCTGTGGCGGACATTTTCCAAATTACAGACCTTAGTGGAGGACACCAAGGTACATTTTAAATTAAAAACATTATTTTACAGTGCTTGCTGTTAATATACTGATGCAGATACCACTGATCCTATAACCAGCCCTCCTCTGGCTATACCCATGAGCCAGTATCACTACTGTGTCATTATATAGTGCTGGGTGTTATTATACTGATGCAGATACCACTGATCCTATAACCAGCCCTCCTCTGGCTATACCCATGTGCCAGTGTAACTACTGTGTCATTATATAGCGCTGGGTGTTATTATACTGATGCAGATACCACTGATCCTATAACCAGCCCTCCTCTGGCTATACCCATACGCCAGTGTCACTACTGTGTCATTATATAGCGCTGGTTGTTATTATACTGATGCAGATACCACTGATCCTATAACCAGCCCTCCTCTGGCTATACCCATGTGCCAGTGTCACTACTGTGTCATTATATAGCGCTGGTTGTTATTATACTGATGCAGATACCACTGATCCTATAACCAGCCCTCCTCTAGCTATACCCATACGCCAGTGTCACTACTGTGTCATTATATAGCGCTGGGTGTTATTATACTGATGCAGATATCACTGATCCTATAACCAGCCCTCCTCTGGCTATACCCATGTGCCAGTGTCACTACTGTGTCATTATATAGTGCTGGGTGTTATTATACAGATGCAGATACCACTGATTCTATAACCAGCCCTCCTCTGGCTATGCCCATGTGCCAGTGTCACTACTGTGTCATTATATAGCGCTGGGTGTTAATATACTGATGCAGATACCACTGATCCTATAACCAGCCCTCCTCTAGCTATACCCATACGCCAGTGTCACTACTGTGTCATTATATAGTGCTGGGTGTTATTATACAGATGCAGATACCACTGATTCTATAACCAGCCCTCCTCTGGCTATGCCCATGTGCCAGTGTCACTACTGTGTCATTATATAGCGCTGGGTGTTAATATACTGATGCAGATACCACTGATCCTATAACCAGCCCTTTTCTGGCTATACGCATGTGCCAGTGTCACTACTGTGTCTTTGTATATAGCTGGGTGTTATTATACAGATACACATCCAGTATTTCACTCAGGCTTTAGTTATTCCATAACTTATCACCCAATATCGCTAGCATTCTCTTGACAAGCATCTAAATTTATTCACACTACATATTTTTTTTTTATTCCTATTATTCAATCAAAACATATACTAAGGTTGTGGCGGACACTGCAAGGGCTAGTCACAGACACCAGTGTCCGTGTACGGACACCTTGCCTATCCCTGATACACACACATGCACACATATACATACACACACATTCACACATTGTTATATTAATATAATTTTTAACTCTGTTATTGCCTTGTATCTAAGCCTCTGCAGACTGCTCCTTATCTCAGTTATATTAATATACTTTTTACCCCTGTGATTACCCTCCATCTAAGCCTCTGCAGACTGCCCTTTATCTCAGTTATATTAATTTACTTTTTACCTCTGTGGTTATCCTGTATCTAACCCTCTGCAGACTGCCCCTTATCTCAGTTATAGTAATATACTTTTTACCTCTGTGATTACCTTGTAGCTAAGCCTCTGCAGACTGCTCCTTATCTCAGTTATATTAATATACTTGTTACCTCTGTGATTACCCTGTATCTAAGCCTCTGCAGACTGCTCCTTATCTCAGTTATATTAATATACTTTTTACCTCTGTGATTACCTTGTATCTAACCCTCTGTAAACTGCTCCTTATCTCAGTTATATTAATATACTTTTTATCTCTGTGATTACCCTGTATCTAAGACTCTGCAGACTGCCCCTTATCTCAGTTATATTAATATACTTTTTACCTCTGTGATTACCCTGTATCTAAGCCTCTGCAGACTGCCCCTTTTCTCAGTTATATTAATATACTTTTTATCTCTGTGATTACCCTATATCTAAACCTCTGCAGAGTGCTCCTTATCTCAGTTATATTAATATACTTTTTACCTCTATGATTACATTGTATGTTAGCCTCTGCAGAATGCCCCTTAACTCAGTTATTTTAATATACTTTTTACCTCTGTGATTATCTTGTATCTAAGCCTCTGCAGATTGCCCCTTATCTCAGTTATATTAATATATTTTTACCTATGTGATTACCTTGTATCTAAGCCTCTGCAGACTGCCCCTTTCCTCAGTTATATTAATACACTTTTTACCTCTGCAATTACCTTGTATCTAAGCCTCTGTAGTCTGCTCCTTATCTCAGTTATATTAATATAATTTTTACCTCTGTAATTATCCTGTATCTAAGCCTCTGCAGACTTCCCCTTATCTCAGTTATATTAATATACTTTTTACCTCTGTGATTACCTTGTATCTAACCCTCTGTAAACTGCTCCTTATCTCAGTTATATTAATATACTTTTTATCTCTGTGATTACCCTGTATCTAAGACTCTGCAGACTGCCCCTTATCTCAGTTATATTAATATACTTTTTACCTCTGTGATTACCCTGTATCTAAGCCTCTGCAGACTGCCCCTTTTCTCAGTTATATTAATATACTTTTTATCTCTGTGATTACCCTATATCTAAACCTCTGCAGAGTGCTCCTTATCTCAGTTATATTAATATACTTTTTATCTCTATGATTACATTGTATCTAAGCCTCTGCAGAATGCCCCTTAACTCAGTTATTTTAATATACTTTTTACCTCTGTGATTATCTTGTATCTAAGCCTCTGCAGATTGCCCCTTATCTCAGTTATATTAATATACTTTTGCCTCTGTGATTACCTTGTATCTAAGCCTCTGAAGACTGCCCCTTTATTTCAGTTATATTAATATACTTTTTACCTCTGTGATTACCTTATATCTAACCCTCTGCATACTGCCTCTTATCTCAGTTATATTAATATACGTTTTACCTCTGTGATTACCTTGTATCTAAGCCTATGCAGACTGCCCCTTATCTCAGTTATATTAATATACTTTTTACCTCTGTGATTACCTTGTATCTAAGCCTCTGCAGACTGCCACTTATCTCAGTTATAGTAATATACTTTTTACCTCTGTGATTACCATTTGTCTAACCCTCTGCAGACTGCTCTTTATCTCAGTTTTATTAATATACTTGTTACCTCTGTGATTACCTTGAATCTAAGCCTCTGCAGACTGCTCTTATCTCAGTTATATTAATACACTTTTTACCTCTGTGATTACCTTGTATTTAAGCCTCTGTAGACTGCTCCTTATCTCAGTTATATTAATATACTTTTTACCTCTGTGATTACCTTGTATCTAAGCCTCTGCAGACTGCCCCTTATCTCAGTTATATTAATATACTTTTAACCTCTGTGATTACCCTGTATATAAGCCTCTGCAGACTGTCCCTTATCTCCGTTATATTAATATACTTTTTACCTCTGTGATTACCTTGTATCTAAACCTCTGCAGACTGCCCCTTATCTCAGTTATATTAATATACTTTTTACCTCTGTTATTACCTTGTATATAACCCTCTGCAGACTGCCCCTTATCTCAGTTATATTAATATACTTTTTACCTCTGTGATTACCTTGTATCTAAGCCTCTGCAGACTGCCCCTTATCTCAGTTATATTAATATACTTTTTACCTCTGTGATTACCTTGTATCTAAGCCTCTGCAGACTGCCCCATATCTCAGTTATATTAATATACTTTTTACCTCTGTGATTACCTTGTATCTAAGCCTCTGCAGACTGCCCCTTATCTCAGTTATATTAATATACTTTTTACCTCTGTGATTACCTTGTATCTAACCCTCTGTAAACTGCTCCTTATCTCAGTTATATTAATATACTTTTTATCTCTGTGATTACCCTGTATCTAAGACTCTGCAGACTGCCCCTTATCTCAGTTATATTAATATACTTTTTACCTCTGTGATTACCCTGTATCTAAGCCTCTGCAGACTGCCCCTTTTCTCAGTTATATTATTATACTTTTTATCTCTGTGATTACCCTATATCTAAACCTCTGCAGAGTGCTCCTTATCTCAGTTATATTAATATACTTTTTATCTCTATGATTACATTGTATGTTAGCCTCTGCAGAATGCCCCTTAACTCAGTTATTTTAATATACTTTTTACCTCTGTGATTATCTTGTATCTAAGCCTCTGCAGATTGCCCCTTATCTCAGTTATATTAATATACTTTTGCCTCTGTGATTACCTTGTATCTAAGCCTCTGAAGACTGCCCCTTTATTTCAGTTATATTAATATACTTTTTACCTCTGTGATTACCTTATATCTAACCCTCTGCATACTGCCTCTTATCTCAGTTATATTAATATACGTTTTACCTCTGTGATTACCTTGTATCTAAGCCTATGCAGACTGCCCCTTATCTCAGTTATATTAATATACTTTTTACCTCTGTGATTACCTTGTATCTAAGCCTCTGCAGACTGCCCCTTATCTCAGTTATATTAATATACCTTTTACCTCTGTGATTACCTTGTATTTAAGCCTCTGTAGACTGCTCCTTATCTCAGTTATATTAATATACTTTTTACCTCTGTGATTACCTTGTATCTAAGCCTCTGCAGACTGCCCCTTATCTCAGTTATATTAATATACTTTTTACCTCTGTGATTACCCTGTATATAAGCCTCTGCAGACTGTCCCTTATCTCCGTTATATTAATATACTTTTTACCTCTGTGATTACCTTGTATCTAAACCTCTGCAGACTGCCCCTTATCTCAGTTATATTAATATACTTTTTACCTCTGTTATTACCTTGTATATAACCCTCTGCAGACTGCCCCTTATCTCAGTTATATTAATATACTTTTTACCTCTGTGATTACCTTGTATCTAAGCCTCTGCAGACTGCCCCTTATCTCAGTTATATTAATATACTTTTTACCTCTGTGATTACCTGGTATCTAAGCCTCTGCAGACTGCTCCTTGTCTCAGTTATATTAATATACTTTTTACGTCTGTGATTACCTTGTATCTAAGCCTCTGCAGACTGCTCCTTATCTCAGTTATATTAATATACTTTTTACCTCTGTGATTACCCTGTATCTAATCCTCTGCAGACTGCTCCTTATCTCAGTTATATTAATATACTTTTACCTCTTTGATTACCTTGTATCTAAACCTCTGACGACTGCTCCTTATCTCAGTTATATTAATATACTTTATACCTCTTTGATTACCTTGTATCTAAGCCTCTGCAGATTGCCCCTTATCTCAGTTATATTAATATACTTTTTACCTCTTTGATTACCTTGTATCTAAGCCTCTGCAGACTGCCCCTTATCTCAGTTATATTAATATACGTTTTACCTCTGTGATTACCCTGTATCTAAGCCTGTGCAGACTGCTCCTTATCTCAGTTATATTAATATACTTTTTACCTCTGTGATTACCTTGTATCTAAGCCTCTGCCAACTGCTTCTTATCTCAGTTATATTAATATACTTTATACCTCTTTGATTACCTTGTATCTAAGCCTCTGCAGATTGCCCCTTATCTCAGTTATATTAATATACTTTTTACCTCTTTGATTACCTTGTATCTAAGCCTCTGCAGACTGCCGCTTATCTCAGTTATATTAATATATACGTTTTACCTCTGTGATTACCCTGTATCTAAGCCTCTGCAGACTGCTCCTTATCTCAGTTATATTAATATACTTTTTACCTCTGTGATTACCCTGTATCTAAGCCTCTGCAGACTGCTCCTTATCTCAGTTATATTAATATACTTTTTACCTATGTGATTACCCTGTATCTAAGCCTCTGCAGACTGCCCTTTTATTTCAGTTATATTGATATACTTTTTACCTCTGTGATTACCCTGTATCTAAGCCTCTGCACACTGCTCCTTATCTCAGTTATATTAATATACTTTTTACCTCTGTGATTACCCTGTATCTAAGCCTCTGCACACTGCTCCTTATCTCAGTTATATTAATATACTTTTTACCTTTGTGATTACCCTGTATCTAAGCCTCTGCAGACTGCCCCCTTATCTCAGTTCATTTGACAGACTAATCTTTGCTGACTCCTAGGTAACTCCACGGGTGTCAAATGCATTCAGATAAGAGGCGGCATTTAATGGCTAAGACATTTGCATATGAGTCTCCTAGGTTTAGCTTTTAACTAAGAATACCAAGAGAACAAAGCAAAATTGATGATAAAAGTAATTTGCAAAGCTGTTTAACATGACATGCCCTTTTTGAATCATGAAAATTTATTTTTGACTAAACCTTCCCTTTAAAGGACAATAAAGTCTAAATTAAATGTTTATGATTCAGATAGATCATGTTATTGTAAACAACGTTCTAGTCTACTTCTATTTTCTAATTTTCTGCATTCTCTTGCATTCTGAGCAGGCGGACACACATCGCCGGAAATCAACCCGATTGAGTACGATCGGGTTGATTGACACCCCCCTGCTGGCGGCCTATTGGCCGCAAGTTTGCAGTGGGCGGCGTTGCACCAGCAGCTCTTGTGAGCTCCATAACCTGTCCGCCTGCTCTTAGGAGGTGGACAGAGATTGCGTGAAATCAACCCAATCGAATACGATCGGGTTGATTGACACCCCCTGCTAGCGGCCGATTTGCCACGAATCTGCAGGGGGTGGCGTTGCACCAGCAGTTCACAATAGCTGCTGGTGCAATGCTGAATGCGGAAAGCGTATTGCTCTCCGCATTCAGCGAGGTCTGGCGGACCTGATCCGCTGATCGGATCATGTCGGACAGACATTTCATAAATAGGCCCCTAGGGGTTTATGTTAGGGTGTTAGATTTAAACAAAACCTTCTTGTCTCCATAGAAATCAATGGGAAATGCAATATAGCGATCGCCAGGCCATAGTGGTGTCATGAACCTGTGAGTTGTCCCTTGCTGCTGATACTGTGGCACCTCCCCTGCAGTTGCCCCTTGCTGCTGATACTGTGGCACCTCCCCTGCAGTTGTCCCTTGCTGCTGATACTGTGGCACCTCCCCTGCAGTTGTCCCTTGCTGCTGATACTGTGGCACCTCCCCTGCAGTTGTCCCTTGCTGCTGATACTGTGGCACCTCCCCTGCAGTTGTCCCTTGCTGCTGATACTGTGGCACTTCCCCTGCAGTTGTCCCTTGCTGCTGATACTGTGGCACCTCCCCTGCAGTTGTCCCTTGCTGCTGATACTGTGGCACCTCCCCTGCAGTTGTCCCTTGCTGCTGATACTGTGGCACCTCCCCTGCTCTTACAGGGATAAGAAACCCAAACATTTTCTTTTGTGACTCAGACAGAGCAGAGCTTTTTTTTTTAAAAGTTTCCAATTTACTTCTATTATCAAATTTGCTTCGTCCCCTTGTTAATCTGTATTGAAGAGATACCTAGGTAGCATCTGGAGCTCTATATGGCAGGAAATAGTGCAGCTAACTAGTGCTGCCATATAGTGCTCCATAAATAGGCCAGCTCCTAAGCATACATCTATGCTTTTCAACAAAAGATACCAAGAGAACAAATACAAAATGATAATAGAAGTAAATAAGAAAGTTGTCTAAAATGTTGGGTTTCATATCTCTTTAAGGTTAGTGATGTTGTTTTATTTGTTCTACTTGGTATTTACAGATGCAAGCTAGAGATTTGCTAAAAGGCAATAACTAAAATCTTTATCTGTCGATTTGATAAGATCCTTACAGATGTAGCTGTGCACAGCTGTTAGACCTGCTGTGACTGATTTTAATGCATCTAAAACAATTTCTGCTAGTTTACAAATACATTAAATATTACTTTCATCTCACAAAAATACTTATGTTGGAAATATAACTTATGTAGGAAATGTATTTCTCTGTCACTACAGCCGTACATAATCACTTGTATTGCCCAAGACAGACTGTAAGTGCTGGATTGGCCTACCGGGATGCCGGCACTTTTCCCGGTGGGCTGCAGACTGCACAAAGCTATACAGTAAGAGAATGGGTGTTTTTAGACATTTTCATGAAGAGGCATAAAAAATAAAATGTCCATAACAAAATAATAACAGTGACATGTGCTGCAGGAGAGAGTTGTTTGCTATAAACATGAGCTTCACATCATTTTAACATGGTGTCTCAATGGCCGAAAACAAATGACTACAGTAGGTGGTTATACTTCGATAAAAGAAGCTAAATTATTGGGTGTGGTTGGCATTCACAGCCTTTTGATTCCCCCTCTGAACTCCCTTTAGCTGGAAGGTGGTGGAGCAGGACATCATTTCTAATACATATTCCTGCTTTTCTTGTTTAACTCCCCCTTGGCCCAATTTAACTCTCTCTTCTTGTGGTGCTGCATCCAAGAACAGGTAAATAGGGACTGAATTGCCAGTTGTGGATGCTGACACTTTTAAAAACTGGGAAGCACAATAATGATTGGGAGAACCTAACACCCCCAGGGTACCTTAAAACCATGCCGATTCAAGCCCTCAGCATCAGAGTATTACTAGGCAACATGTAGTACACGTCTATGGCAAGCAACAGGTTAAATGCGAGAGGTTTACAGATATTGTTTTACGCACTGGCAATTCCCTGGGCCTCCGTTATGATTAGTTTAAATATAATTACTAGACACAGTCACTGGGCGAGATGCAGTGTTACAGATGTCTATAAACGTAATGAAGATACCAGTTCTAAATTACATTTGGTGTCATAAGGAACTAATCAAAGTCTAATATGGCCTGACGATTCAACCTCCAGTCCTCCAGGGTTCCGTCTGTGCCAGCTTTAAAAGATTTTCAATGAAACATCTGAGTCCTTGACTGACCCCCTGTGTTCTAGAGGGAATTTCATTAAATGTTAAGGAGGGGGCTAAGACTGAAAGAAATTGGGATAATTTCTAAAACAAAACATGGAGCTCTCTCTATTGGGACCAAAATAAACCAACAACAGTGACCTTGTTAGAGGAATATCCAATGAGACTGTGCAGATCACTCATTTAACTGGCAAATGTAGACATTTAATTAAATCTACTGAAATGGTGATTCCCATTAGCTCGTCTTCATTCTGTGCTGATCATTAACAGTTTTTCTCTTGCACAGACAAAGAACCTGCTACATCCGGTCAATTGATTCATCAAAAGAAAAAAACAAAACCCAGAAAACAAAGAACTAAATACATTTTTGCACATAGAGAAGATTATGTGATAACCGACTGTGAAAAGAAGATACTCATTACCAGTATGGACCTACATTATTAGAGATTCCTCGGTATAAGGAAACAAATAATGACATTAAGGGGCCGATTTACTATGATGCGAGCGGACATGACCTGCTGTAGTGAAGAAGCATACACTGTCGGGAATTAACATTGCACAAGCATTTCTAGTGAAATGCTTGTGCAATGCCGCCCCATGCAGATTCGCAGCCAATCGGCCGCTAGCAGGGGGTGTCAATCATCCTGATCATATCCAATCGGGCTTGTTGCTGTCCACCGCCTCAGAGGTGGCAGATAAGTTAAGGAGCAGAGGTCTTACATCAGCTGCATCGTAATGTCTGCTTCAGGCGGATATGAAGCAGAGTCGGTCGGAAGGAGCATCAACCCCAATATATTAAAACAAAGCTTTTAAGGTTTGTCTATTTTCTATCATGGCTGCTTTGATCATGTGATGTCTTCAAATCCGTTAGTATATTTAGTAATCTGTTTAATTGTAGGTTTATTCATTTAAGCCCACACATTTGTAAGTTTATTATTTTAGATAAATCTGTTTAACTAAATAAGATGCATGCACGTGGTGATCATATTGCAGACAAATAAATGAGCTCATAGCTTGTCTATAATGCAGCAGTAACTAACCATATACTACACATATGTGTAATAGTGGTTAAAGGAACGTTAAAGGGATATAAAAACCCCAAATCTTTCTTTTGTGATTCAGACAGAGCCTATGGATTTAAATACTTTCCAATTTACTTCTATTATCAGATTTGCTATGTTCCCACAAAATAGTTTTTTGAAGAGATACCTAGGTAGGCATCTGGAGCACTACAGCAAATAGTGCTGCCCTCTAGTGCTCTTACAAATAGATAACATTCTTACAGAGCTGCTGCCATATAGTGCTGCCCTCTAGTGCTCTTACAAATAGATAACATTCTTACAGAGCTGCTGCCATATAGTGCTGCCCTCTAGTGCTCTTACAAATAGATAACATTCTTACAGAGCTGCTATTATATAGTGCTGCCCTCTAGTGCTCTTACAAATTGATAACATTCTTACAGAGCTGCTGCCATATAGTGCAGCCCTCTAGTGCTCTTACAAATAGATATCATTCTTACAGAGCTGCTGCTATATAGTGCTGACCTCTAGTGCTCTTACAAATAGATAAGATTCTTACAGAGCTGTTGCCATATAGTGCTGCCCTCTAGTGCTCTTACAAATAGATAACATTCTTACAGAGCTGCTGCCATATAGTGCTGCCCTCTAGTGCTCTTACAAATAGATAACATTCTTACAGAGCTGCTGCCATATAGTGCTGCCCTCTAGTGCTCTTACAAATAGATAACATTCTTACAGAGCTGCTGCTATATAGTGCTGACCTCTAGTGCTCTTACAAATAGATAACATTTTTACAGAGCTGCTGCTATATAGTGCTGACCTCAAGTGCTCTTACAAATAGATAACATTCTTACAGAGCTGCTGCCATATAGTGCTGCCCTCTAGTGCTCTTACAAATAGATAACATTCTTACAGAGCTGCTGCCATATAGTGCTGCCCTCTAGTGCTCTAACAAATAGATAACATTCTTACAGAGCTGCTACCATATAGTGCTGCCCTCTAGTGCTCTTACAAATAGATAACATTCTTAGAGAGCTGCTGTTATATAGTGCTGCCCTCTAGTGCTCTTACAAATAGATAACATTCTTACAGAGCTGCTGCCATATAGTGCTGCCCTCTAGTGCTCTTACAAATAGATAACATTCTTACAGAGCTGCTGCCATATAGTGCTGCCCTCTAGTGCTCTTACAAATAGATAACATTCTTACAGAACTGCTGGCATATAGTGCTGCCCTCTAATGCTCTTATAAATAGATAACATTCTTACAGAGCTGCTGCCATATAGTGCTGCCCTCTAGTTCTCTTACAAATAGATAACATTCTTACTGAGCTTCTGCCATATAGTGCTGCCCTCTAGTGCTCTTACAAATAGATAACAATCTTACAGAGCTGCTGCCATATAGTGCTGCCTTCTAGTGCTCTTACAAATAGATAACATTCTTACAGAGCTGCTGCCATATAGTGCTACCCTCTAGTGCTCTTACAAATAGATAACATTCTTACAGAGCTGCTGCCATATAGTGCTGCCCTCTAGTGCTCTTACAAATAGATAACATTCTTACAGAGCTGCTGCCATATAGTGCTACCCTCTAGTGCTCTTACAAATAGATAACATTCTTACAGAGCTGCTGCCATATAGTGCTGCCCTCTAGTGCTCTTACAAATAGATAACATTCTTGCAAATGGCTGCCATATAATTTTGCCCTCTAGTGCTCTTACAAATAGATAACATTCTTGCAAATGGCTGCCATATAGTGCTGCCCTCTAGTGCTCTTACAAACAGATAACATTCTTACAGGGCTGCTGCCATATAGTGCTGCCCTCTAGTGCTCTTACAAATAGATAACGTTCTTACAGAGCTGCTGCCATATAGTGCTGCCCTCTAGTGCTCTTACAAATAGATACCATTCTTACAAATGGCTGCCATATAGTGCTGCCCTCTAGTGCTCTTATAAATAGATAACAGTCTTACAGAGCTGCTGCCATATAGTGCCACCCTCTAGTGCTCTTACAAATAGATAACATTCTTACAGAGCTGCTGCCATATAGTGCTGCCCTCTAGTGCTCTTACAAATAGATAACATTCTTACAGAGCTGCTGCCATATAGTGCTGCCCTCTAGTGATCTTACAAATAGATAACATTCTTAGAGAGCTGCTGTTATATAGTGCTGCCCTCTAGTGCTCTTATAAAAAGATAACATTCTTACAGAGCTGCTGCCATATAGCGCTGCCCTCTAGTGCTCTTACAAATAGATAACATTCTTACAGAGCTGCTGCCATATAGTGCTGCCCTCTAGTGATCTTACAAATAGATAACATTCTTATAGAGCTGCTGCCATATAGTGCTGCCCTCTAGTGCTCTTAAAAATAGATAACATTCTTACAGTGCTGCTGCCATATTGCGCTGCCCTCTAGTGTTCTTACAAATATATAACATTCTTACAGAGCTGCTGCCATATTGCGCTGCCCTCTATTGCTCTTACAAACAGATAACATTCTTACAGAGCTGCTGCCATATAGTGCTGCCCTCTAGTGATCTTACAAATAGATAACATTCTTACAGAGCTGCTGCCATATAGTGCTGCCCTCTAGTGCTCTTAAAAATAGATAACATTCTTACAGAGCTGCTGCCATATTGCGCTGCCCTCTAGTGCTCTTACAAATAGATAACATTCTTACAGAGCTGCTGCCGTATAGTGCTGCCCTCTAGTGTTCTTACAAATAGATAACATTCTTACAGAGCTGCTGCCATATAGTGCTGCCCTCTAGTGCTCTTACAAATAGATAACATTCTTACAGAGCTGCTGCCATATAGTGCTGCCCTCTAGTGTTCTTATAAATATATAACATTCTTACAGAGCTGCTGCCATATTGCGCTGCCCTCTAGTGATCTTACAAATATATAACATTCTTACAGAGATGCTGCCATATTGCGCTGCCCTCTAGTGATCTTACAAATATATAACATTCTTACAGAGCTGCTGTTATATAGTGCTGCCCTCTAGTGCTCTTACAAATATATAACATTCTTAGAGAGCTGCTGCCATAAAGTGCTGCCCTCTATAATAGATAACATTCTTACAGAGCTGCTGCCATATAGCGCTGCCCTCTAGTGCTCTTACAAACAGATAACATTCTTACAGAGCTGCTGCCGTATAGTGCTGCCCTCTAGTGCTCTTACAAATAGATAACATTCTTACAGAGCTGCTGCCATATAGTGCTGCCCTCTAGTGCTCTTACAAATAGATAACATTCTTACAGAGCTGCTGCCATATAGTGCTGCCTTCTAGTGCTCTTTCAAATAGATAACATTCTTACAGAGCTGCTGCCATATAGTGCTGCCCTCTAGTGTTCTTACAAATATATAACATTCTTACAGAGCTGCTGCCATATTGCGCTGCCCTCTAGTGATCTTACAAATATATAACATTCTTACAGAGATGCTGCCATATTGCGCTGCCCTCTAGTGATCTTACAAATATATAACATTCTTACAGAGCTGCTGTTATATAGTGCTGCCCTCTAGTGCTCTTACAAATATATAACATTCTTACAGAGCTGCTGCCATATAGTGCTGCTCTCTAGTGCTCTTAAAAATAGATAACATTCTTACAGAGCTGCTGCCATATAGTGCTGCCCTCTAGTGCTCTTACAAATAGATAACATTCTTACAGAGATGCTGCCATATAGTGCTGCCCTCTAGTGCTCTTACAAATAGATAACATTCTTACAGAGCTGCTGCCATATAGTGCTGCCCTCTAGGGCTCTTACAAATAGATAACATTCTTACAGAGCTTCTGCTATATAGTGCTGCCCTCTAGTGCTCTTACAAATAGATAACATTTTTAGAGAGCTGCTGCTATATAGTGCTGCCCTCTAGTGCTCTTACAAATAGATAACATTCTTACAGAGCTGCTGTTATATAGTGCTGCACTCTAGTACTCTTACAAATAGATAACATTCTTACAGAGCTGCTGCCATATAACGCTGCCCTCTAGTGCTCTTACAAATAGATAACATTCTTACAGAGCTGCTGCCATACAGTGTTGCCCTCTAGTGCTCTTACAAATAGATAACATTCTCACAGAACTGCTGGCATATAGTGCTGCCCTCTAGTGCTCTTACAAATAGATAACATTCTTACAGAGTTGCTGCCATATAGTGCTGCCCTCTAGTGCTCTTACAAATAGATAACATTCTTACAGAGCTGCTGCTATATAGTGCTGCCCTCTAGTGCTCTTACAAATAGATAACATTCTTACAGAGCTGCTGCCATATAGTGCTGCCCTCTAGTGTTCTTACAAATAGATAACATTCTTACAGAGCTGCTGCCATATAGTGCTGCCCTCTAGTGCTCTTACAAATAGATAACATTCTTACAGAGCTGCTGCTATATAGTGCTGCCCTCTAGTGCTCTTACAAATAGATAACATTCTTACAGAGCTGCTGCTATATAGTGCTGCCCTCTAGTGCTCTTACAAATAGATAACATTCTTACAGAGCTGCTGTTATATAGTGCTGCCCTCTAGTGCTCTTACAAATAGATAACATTCTTACAGAGCTACTGCCATATAACGCTGCCCTCTAGTGCTCTTACAAATAGATAACATTCTTACAGAGCTGCTGCCATATAGTGCTGCCCTTTAGTGCTCTTACAAATAGATAACATTCTTACAGAACTGCTGGCATATAGTGCTGCCCTCTAGTGCTCTTACAAATAGATAACATTCTTACAGAGCTGCTGTTATATAGTGCTGCCCTCTAGTGCTCTTACAAATAGATAACATTCTTACAGAGCTGCTGTTATATAGTGCTGCCCTATAGTGCTCTTACAAATAGATAACATTCTTACAGAGCTGCTGCTGTATAGTGCTGCCCTCTAGTGCTCTTACAAATAGATAACATTCTTACAGAGCTGCTGCCATATAGTGCTGCCCTCTAGTGCTCTTACAAATAGATAACATTCTTACAGAGCTGCTGTTATATAGTGCTGCCCTCTAGTGCTCTTACAAATAGATAACATTCTTACAGAGCTGCTGCCATATAGTGCTGCCCTCTAGTGCTCTTACAAATAGATAACATTCTTACAGAGCTGCTGCCATATAGTGCTGCCCTCTAGTGCTCTTACAAATAGATAACATTCTTACAGAGCTGCTGCCATATAGTGCTGCCCTCTAGTGATCTTACAAATAGATAACATTCTTACAGAGCTGCTGTTATATAGTGCTGCCCTCTAGTGCTCTTACAAATAGATAACATTCTTACAGAGCTGCTGCCATATAGTGCTGCCCTCTAGTGCTCTTACAAATAGATAACATTCTTACAGAGCTGCTGTTATATAGTGCTGCCCTCTAGTGCTCTTACAAATAGATAACATTCTTACAGAGCTGCAGCTGTATAGTGCTGCCCTCTAGTGCTCTTACAAATAGATAACATTCTTACAGAGCTGCTGCCATATAGTGCTGCCCTCTAGTGCTCTTACAAATAGATAACATTCTTACAGAGCTGCTGTTATATAGTGCTGCCCTCTAGTGCTCTTACAAATAGATAACATTCTTACAGAGCTGCTGTTATATAGTGCTGCCCTCTAGTGCTCTTACAAATAGATAACATTCTTACATTCTTGCAAATGGCTGCATTAAAGCACTCCAGAAATGGGACGGCTCTAGAACTTACTTCGCTGCCTTTCAACAAAAGATACCAAGAGAACAAAGAAAAACTGACAATAGAAGTAAATTAGAAAGTTGTTTAAAATTGCCTGCTCTATCTAAATCATGACAGCAAAAATGTGGGTTTTTATATCCCTTTAAACTCAATGCATAACATGTTTTATTTTGAAAATGAAACATTATTTAAATATACATTCATTATATATATACTGTATATGTCTGTTTATTTAAACACTCGTTAAATACATTTTTTTTTACTAATTAACTAAGCTGAATCAGTGCTAAACCCCTTAAGGAAACCTATACCCCAGCATCTCCTTAACTGCACATATGCAGAGTTCTTGCTATGGGGCCTATTTAAGCAGCTGCGAGTAGAGATGATACGATATTGCGGATCATGTCCGCGGCACATAAATAATGCCGGCAGCATACGCTCTCTGCATTTATCATTGCACCAACAGTTCTTGTGAACTTCTGGTGCAATACCGCCCCCTGCAGATTCATGGCCAATCGGCCGCTAGCAGGGGGTTTCAATCAACCTCATCATATTGGATCGGGTTGATTTCTGGCGATGTCTGTCCACCGCCTCAGAGCAAGCGGACAGGTTATGGAGCAGCGGTCTTTAGACCGCTGTTTCATAACTTTTGTTTCTGGCGAGCTTGAAACACGGGGGAACAACAAGCTCCATACGGAGCTTGATAAATAGTCCCCTATATCTGGATATTAGTTTGTGATTGGTTAGCAAGAGTTCTTCAGTGACTAAGGAAGGGTGAGCTCCCACTGCAGCATATACCTAAGGAAGGGTGAGCTCACTGCAGCATATACCTTAAGGAAGGGTGAGCTCACTGCAGCATATACTAGAGGGTGAGCTCACTGCAGCATATACCTAAGGAAGGGTGAGCTCACTGCAGCATATACCTAAGGAAGGGGTGAGCTCACTGCAGCTATACCTAATGAAGGGTGAGCTTCACTGCAGCATATACCTAAGGGAAGGGTGCAGCTCACTGCGGCATATACCTAAGGAAGGGTGAGCTCACTGCAGCATATACCTAAGGAAGGGTGAAGCTCCACTGCAGCATATACCTAAGGAAGGGTGAGCTCACTGCAGCATATACCTAAGGAAGGGTGAGCTCACTGCGGCATATGCCTAAGGAAGGGTGAGCTCACTGCAGCATATACCTAAGGAAGGGTGAGCTCACTGCTGCATATACCTAAGGAAGGGTGAGCTCACTGCGGCATATACCTAAGGAAGGGTGAGCTCACTGCAGCATATACCTAAGGAAGGGTGAGCTCACTGCGGCATATACCTAAGGAAGGGTGAGCTCACTGCAGCATATACCTAAGGAAGGGTGAGCTCACTGCAGCATATACCTAAGGAAGGGTGAGCTCACTGCGGCATATACCTAAGGAAGGGTGAGCTCACTGCAGCATATACCTAAGGAAGGGTGAGCTCACTGCGGCATATACCTAAGGAAGGGTGAGCTCACTGCAGCATATACCTAAGGAAGGATGAGCTCACTGCAGCATATACCTAAGGAAGGGTGAGCTCACTGCGGCATATACCTAAGGAAGGGTGAGCTCACTGCAGCATATACCTAAGGAAGGGTGAGCTCACTGCAGCATATACCTAAGGAAGGGTGAGCTCACTGCAGCATATACCTAAGGAAGGGTGAGCTCACTGCAGGCATATACCTAAGGAAGGGTGAGCTCACTGCAGCATATACCTAAGGAAGGGTGAGCTCACTGCAGCATATACCTAAGGAAGGGTGAGCTCACTGCAGCATATACCTAAGGAAGGGTGAGCTCACTGCAGCATATGCCTAAGGAAGGGTGAGCTCACTGCAGCATATACCTAAGGAAGGGTGAGCTCACTGCGGCATATACCTAAGGAAGGGTGAGCTCACTGCAGCATATGCCTAAGGAAGGGTGAGCTCACTGCAGCATATACCTAAGGAAGGGTGAGCTCACTGCAGCATATACCTAAGGAAGGGTGAGCTCACTGCAGCATATACCTAAGGAAGGGTGAGCTCACTGCAGCATATACCTAAGGAAGGGTGAGCTCACTGCAGCATATACCTAAGGAAGGGTGAGCTCACTGCGGCATATACCTAAGGATTGGTTCAGCCAATCGGATTGAACTTGAATCTGATTGGCAGATTCAATCAGCCAATAAGATTTTTCCTACCTTAATTCCGATTGGCTGATAGAATCCTATCAGCCAATCGGAATTCGACGGACGCCATCTTGGATGACGTCATTTAAAGGTACCTCATTCATCGTTCAGTCGTCGGCCGGGATGGAGGCTCCGCGTCGGAGGAGCGAAGAAAGAAGATTGAAGATGCCGCTTGATGGAAGATGCTGCCGGATGGAAGAAGACTTTGCTGCCACTTGGATGAAGACATCGCCGGGATGAAGACTTCTTCTTTGCCGCTTGGATAAAGACATCGCCCGGATCGGATGAGGAGTTCGGCCCGGTTGGGTGAAGACAAGGTAGGGAGATCTTCAGGGGGTAGTGTTAGGTTTTTTTAAGGGGGGTTTGGGTGGGTTTAGAATAGGGGTATGTGGGTGGGGGGTGGTATTGTGGGTTTTTTTCAGGCAAAAGAGCAGTTTTCTTTGGGGCATGCCCCACAAAAGGCCCTGTTCAGGGCTGGTAAGATAAAAGAGCTTTGAACTTTTTTAATTTAGAATAGGGTAGGGAATTTTTTTTATTTTGGGGGGCTTTATTATTTTATTACTGGGCTTAGAATAGGTGTAATTAGCTTAAAAATCTTGTAATCTTTTTTTATTTTTTTGTAATTTAGTTTTTGTTTGTTTTTGTAATTTAGTTTAGTTAATTTAATTGTATTTTAGTGTAGATATTTGTAGTTTATTTAATTTATTGATAGTGTAGGTGTATTTGTAACTTAGGTTAGGATTTATTTTACAGGTAAATTGGTAATTATTTTAACTAGGTAGCTATTAAATATTTATTAACTATTTAATAGCTATTGTACCTAGTTAAAATAAATACCAAGTTACCTGTAAAATAAATATAAACCCTAAAACAGCTACAATGTAATTATTAATTACATTGTAGCTATCTTAGGCCTAGATTTGGAGTTCGGCGGTAGCCGTCAAAACCAGCGTTAGAGGCTCCTAACGCTGGTTTTGGCCGCCCGCTGGTATTTGGAGTCAGTGATTAAAGGGTCTAACGCTCACTTTTCAGCCGCGACTTTTCCATACCGCAGATCCCCCTACGCCATTTGCGTATCCTATCTTTTCAATGGGATCTTTCTAACGCCGGTATTTAGAGTCGTTTCTGAAGTGAGCGTTAGAGCTCTAACGACAAAACTCCAGCCGCCTGAAAATAGCAGGAGTTAAGAGCTTTCTGGCTAACGCCGGTTCATAAAGCTCTTAACTACTGTACCCTAAAGTACACTAACACCCATAAACTACCTATGTACCCCTAAACCGAGCTCCCCCCACATCGCCGCCACTCGATTAAAATTTTTAACCCCTAATCTGCCGACCGCCACCTACGTTATACTTACGTACCCCTAATCTGCTGCCCCTAACCCCGCCGACCCCTGTATTACATTTATTAACCCCTAACCTGCCCCCCACAACGTCGCCGCCAGCTACTTAAAATAATTAACCCCTAATCTTCCGACCGCAAAGCGCCGCCACCTACGTTATCCCTATGTACCCCTAATCTGCTACCCCTAACACCGCCGACCCCTATATTATATTTATTAACGCCTAATCTGCCCCCCTCAACGTCGCCTCCACCTGCCTACACTTATTAACCCCTAATCTGCCGAGCGGACCGCACCGCTACTATAATAAAGTTATTAACCCCTAACCCGCCTCACTGACCCTATAATAAATAGTATTAACCCCTAATCTCGCCCTCCCTAACATCGCCGACACCTACCTTCAATTATGTAACCCCTAATCTGACGACCGGAGCTCACCTGCTATTCTAATAAATGTAATTAACCCCTAAAGCTAAGTCTAACCCTAACACTAACAGACACCCCCCTAAGTTAAATATAATTTACATCTAACGAAATAAATTAACTCTTATTAAATAAATGATTCCTATTTAAAGCTAAATACTTACCTGTAAAATAAATCCTAATATAGCTACAATATAAATTATAATTACATTATAGCTATTTAGGATTTATATTTATTTTACAGGCAACTTGGTATTATTTTAACTAGGTACAATAGCTATTAAATAGTTAAGAACTATTTAATAGTCTACCTAGTTAAAATAATAACAAATTTACCTTAAACTAATTCCTAACCTAGGATATAATTAAACCTAACACTACCCTATCAATAAAATAATTAAATAAACTACCTACAATTACCTACAATTAACCTAACACTACACTATCAATAAATTAATTAAACACAATTCCTACAAATAAAGACAATTAAATAAACTAGCTAAAGTACAAAAAATAAAAAAGAACTAAGTTACAAAAAATAAAAAAATATTTACAAACATAAGAAAAATATTACAACAATTTTAAACTAATTACACCTACTCTAAGGCCCCCTATTAAATAACAAAGCCCCCCAAAATAAAAAATTCCCTACCCTATTCTAAATTAAAAAAGTTACAAGCTCTTTTACCTTACCAGCCCTGAACAGGGCCCTTTGCGGGGCATGCCCCAAGAATTTCAGCTCTTTTGCCTGTAAAGAATAAATACAATACCCCCCCCCCAACATTACAACCCACCACCCACATACCCCTAATCTAACCCAAACCCCCCCTTAAATAAACCTAACACTAAGCCCCTGAAGATCTTCCTACCTTGTCTTCACCATACCAGTTCACCGATCCGTCCTGGCTCCAACATCTTCATCCAACCCAAGCGGGGGGTTGGCGATCCATCATCCCGGTGCTGAAGAGGGTCCAGAAGAGGCTCCAAAGTCTTCCTCCTATCCGGCAAGAAGAGGACATCCGGACCGGCAAACATCTTTCTCCAAGCGGCATCCTTCGATCTTCTTCCATCCGGTGCGGAGCGGGTCCATCTTGAAGCAGGCGACGCGATCCATCCACTTCTTCCGTTGTCTCCCGACGAATGACGGTTCCTTTAAGGGACGTCATCCAAGATGGCGTCCCTCGAATTCCGATTGGGCTGATAGGATTCCTATCAGCCAATCGGAATTAAGGTAGGAATTTCTGATTGGCTGATGGAATCAGCCAATCAGAATCAAGTTCAATCCGATTGGGCTTGATCCAATCAGCCAATCAGATTGAGGCTCGCATTCTATTGGCTGATCGGAACAGCCAATAGAATGCGAGCTCAATCTGATTGGCATACCGCCATACTGTTATGTGCATATTTGGGGGAATCCGTGCACGAGCACGTTTTTGAGGCTGGCCGCGTCCGTAAGCAACCGCTGGTATCGAGAGTTGCATTTGCGGTAAAAATGCTCTACGCTCCTTTTTTGGAGCCTAACGCAGCATTTGTTTAAACTCTCGATACCAGAGTTAAATTTATGGTGCGGCCAGAAAAAAGCCCGCGGAGCGTTAACAGCCCTTTTACCGCCAAACTCCAAATCTAGGCCCTAGGTTTATTTTATAGGTAAGTATTTAGATTTAAATAGGAATATTTTCATTAATAATATTAATATTAGATTTATTTTAATAAGAGTTTAGTTAGGGATGTTAGAGTTAGATAGGGTTATTATACTTAATATATATATAATATAATTAGGGTTAATATAGTTAATATAGCTGGCAGCGGTGTAGGGGGATTAGATTAGGGGTTAATGTGTTTATTATAGGTGGCGGCGGTGTAGGGGGATTAGATTAGGGGTTAATGTGTTTATTATAGGTGGCGGCGGTGTAGGGGGATTAGATTAGGGGTTATGTGTTTATTATAGGTGGCGGCGGTGTAGGGGGGATTAGATTAGGGGGTAATGTGTTTATTATAGCTGGCGGCGGTGTAGGGGGATTAGATTAGGGGGTTAATACATTTATTATAGGGGGCAGCGGTGTAGGGGGATGTAGATTGTAGGCAAAAGAGCTGAATACTTGTGACAAAGCCCCACCAAAAGCCCTTTTAAGGGCTGGCAAAAGAGCAGTTTACTTTGGGGTAATGCCACCGCAAAAAAGCCGTTTTCAGGGCTATTTGTAGGGTTAGACTTAGGTTTAGTGGTAGGGATAGTTTAGTATTTTAGGGGTTAAATAATTTAATAAAGATGGCGGTGGGGTAGGGGGGATTAAATTAGGGGTTAATAATCTAAAATAGATGGCAGCGGGGTAGGGGCTTACTTTAGGGGGTAGGTAAGGTAGATGGTGGCGGTGTTTGGGGCTCACTTTAGGGGGTTATAGATTTAATATAGCTGGCGGCGGGGTCCGGGGGTGGCGGTTTAGGGGTTAATAACTTTATTAGGTGGCGGCGGGGTCCGGGAGCGGCGGTTTAGGGGTTAATAACTTTTTTATTATTAGGATATTGAGGGGGGATAGCGGTTAGAGGGTTAGACGTGTCGGGCTATGTTTAGGAGGCGTGTTAGACAGTGCGGGTGATTTCATACTTTAGTTAGGTTTTGTAGGCACCGGCAGTTTTCTAACGTGGTGCAAGTCACTGGCGACGCCAGAAATTTGTACTTGCGCAGGATTTCTGGACATTGCTGGTTTATCCGACTTACGGCACGTTAGCATCTGACGGCGCCGTATATTGGAAAGCTCGAGTTGCGAGCTGAAACTGCAAGCGACGCGGGTTCCCTCGATTGCGCCGCAAACTACGCCGTGTATCGGATCGCGCCCCATGAGACCAGATCTAGAAAATAGGACTTGATGGTAAACTACCCTTAATCCTACTGGCTGATAAGGACAACTGCTTCTGTTTTATTGGTGGAGAGGGACACACCTTTGGCAAGTATGACACAAAAGCATTGGTTTATCCAGGACAGGAACAATAAAAAATAAATAATACATTTTGAAATGTTTAGGAAGAGAGGAAGAAGTTAACTACAAGGCCCCTTTAAGCCCTGTTATTGGTGGCTAGGGCAAGGTGTGTGGTCCCAATAACAGACTGCATTTGCTGCTCCTACACCGTTTGTAAGTCGTAAAGTTGCATCTTTCCCTGTAATCGTTTTATTCTTATGACAGCTGATTATAAGAAGGGTTTTATAGGCTTTTAATGAAACTTGCAAATACCAAAATAAAAAAACTCCACTTTTTAAATTCCATTTCTGTCTCACTTCGATACATCATTATATTACAAAATTAGAGCGCAGATGTAACTATCCAGCGTCAGCATATAAAGTGGTTTATTCCAATTTCATGTTAAAGTGATATATAATTCATACAATTTGCAAACTGTTACGCTGTATAGTTTTTCATTGAATATTTAAATTGTTAAATGGTATTTCTTAAAGGGACATAAAACCCAAAAATGTTCTTTCATGATTCAAGTAGAAACATACATAGTACTTCTATTATCAAATTTTCTTTGTTTTGTTGTTATCCTTTGTTGAAAAGCAGGACATTTTGTTAAGGAGTGTGCACTTGTCTGCAGCACTATATTGCAGCAGTTTCTTTAACAATGTTATACATTAGCAAGAGCACTAGATGGCAGCAGTTTTATAATAATGTTATACATTAGCAAGAGCACTAGATGGCAGCAGTTTTATAATAATGTTATACATTAGCAAGAGCACTATATTGCAGCAGTTTCTTTAACAATGTTATACATTAGCAAGAGCACTAGATGGCAGCAGTTTTATAATAATGTTATACATTAGCAAGAGCACTGAATGGCAGCAGTTTTATAATAATGTTATACATTAGCAGGAGCACTAGATGGCAGCAGTTTTATAATAATGTTATACATTAGCAAGAGCACTAGATGGCAGCAGTTTTATAACAATGTTATACATTAGCAAGAACACAAGATGGGCAGCAGTTTTTATAACAATGTTATACATTAGCAAGAGCACTAGATGGCAGCAGTTTTTATAACAATGTTATACATTAGCAAGATCACTAGATGGCAGCAGTTTTTATAACAATGTTATACATTAGCAGGAGCACTAGATGGCAGCAATTTTATAACAATGTTATACATTAGCAAGAGCACTAGATGGCAGCAGTTTTATAATAATGTTATACATTAGCAAGAGTACTAGATGGCAGCAGTTTTATAATAATGTTATACATTAGCAAGAGTACTAGATGGCAGCAGTTTTATAATAATGTTATACATTAGCAAGAGCACTAGATGGCAGCAGTTTTATAACAATGTTATACATTAGCAGGAGCACTAGATGGAAGCAGTTTTATAACAATGTTATACATTAGCAAGAGCACTAGATGGCAGCGGTTTTATAATAATGTTATACATTAGTAAGAGCACTAGATGGCAGTTGTTTTATAATAATGTTATACATTAGCAAGAACACTAGATGGCAGCAGTTTTCTAATAATGTTATACATTAGCAAGAGAACTGAATGGCAGCAGTTTTATAATAATGTTATACATTAGCAGGAGCACTAGATGGCAGCAGTTTTATAATAATGTTATACATTAGCAAGAGCACTAGATGGCAGCAGTTTTATAACAATGTTATACATTAGCAAGAGCACTAGATGGCAGCAGTTTTTATAACAATGTTATACATTAGCAAGAGCACTAGATGGCAGCAGTTTTTATAACAATGTTATACATTAGCATGAGCACTAGATGGCAGCAATTTTATAACAATGTTATACATAAACAAGAGCACTAGATGGCAGCAGATTTATAATAATGTTATACATTAGCAAGAGTACTAGATGGCAGCAGTTTTATAATAATGTTATACATTAGCAAGAGCACTAGATGGCAGCAGTTTTATAACAATGTTATACATTAGCAGGAGCACTAGATGGAAGCAGTTTTATAACAATGTTATACATTAGCAAGAGCACTAGATGGCAGCGGGTTTTATAATAATGTTATACATTAGTAAGAGCACTAGATGGCAGTTGTTTTTATAATAATGTTATACATTAGCAAGAACACTAGATGGCAGCAGTTTTATAATAATGTTATACATTAGCAAGAGCACTGAATGGCAGCAGTTTTATAATAATGTTATACATTAGCAGGAGCACTAGATGGCAGCAGTTTTATAATAATGTTATACATTAGCAAGAGCACTAGATGGCAGCAGTTTTATAACAATGTTATACATTAGCAAGAGCACTAGATGGCAGCAGTTTTTATAACAATGTTATACATTAGCAAGAGCACTAGATGGCAGCAGTTTTTATAACAATGTTATACATTAGCAAGAGCACTAGATGGCAGCAGTTTTATAACAATGTTATACATTAGCAAGAGCACTAGATGGCAGCAGTTTTTATAACAATGTTATACATTAGCAGGAGCACTAGATGGCAGCAATTTTATAACAATGTTATACATTAGCAAGAGCACTAGATGGCAGCAGTTTTATAATAATGTTATACATTAGCAAGAGTACTAGATGGCAGCAGTTTTATAATAATGTTATACATTAGCAAGAGCACTAGATGGCAGCAGTTTTATAACAATGTTATACATTAGCAGGAGCACTAGATGAAAGCAGTTTAATAACAATGTTATACATTAGCAGGAGCACTAGATGAAAGCAGTTTAATAACAATGTTATACATTAGCAAGAGCACTAGATGGCAGCGGTTTTATAATAATGTTATATATTAGTAAGAGCACTAGATGGCAGTTGTTTTATAATAATGTTATACATTAGCAAGAACACTAGATAGCAGCAGTTTTATAATAATGTTATTACATTAGCAAGAGCACTGAATGGCAGCAGTTTTATAATAATGTTATACATTAGCAGGAGCACTAGATGGCAGCAGTTGTATAATAATGTTATACATTGGCAAGAGCACTAGATGGCAGCAGTTTTATAACAATGTTATACATTAGCAAGAGCACTAGATGGCAGCAGTTTTTATAACAATGTTATTACATTAGCAAGAGCACTAGATCGCAGCAGTTTTTTATAACAATGTAGTATACATTAGCAAGAGCACTAGATGGCAGCAGTTTTTAGAACAATGTTATACATTAGCAGGAGCACTAGATGGCAGCAATTTTATAACAATGTTATACATTAGCAAGAGCACTAGATGGCAGCATTTTTATGATAATGTTATACATTAGCAAGAGCACTATATGGCGGCGGTTTTATAATAATGTTATACATTAGCAAGAGCACTAGATGGCAGCAGTTTTATAACAATGTTATACATTAGCAGAAGCACTAGATGGAAGCAGTTTTATAATAATGTTATACATTAACAAGAGCACTAGATGGCAGCAGTTTTATAATAATGTTATAGATTAGCAAGAGTACTAGATGGCAGCAGTTTTATAACAATGTTATACATTAGCAAGAGCACTGGATGGCAGCGGTTTTATAATAATGTTATACATTAGCAAGAGCACTAGATGGCAGCAGTTTTATAACAATGTTATACATTAGCAAGAGCACTAGATGGCAACAGTTTTATAACAATGTTATACATTAGCAAGAGCACTAGATGGCAGCAGTTATATAATAATGTTATACATTAGCAAGAGCACTAGATGGCAGCAGTTTTATAATAATGTTATACATTAGCAGGAGCACTAGATGGCAGCAGTTATATAACAATGTTATACATTAGTAGGAGCACTAGATGGCAGCAGTTTTTATAATAATGTTATACATTAGCAAGAGCACTAGATGGCAGCAGTTTTATAACAATGTTATACATTTGCAAGAGCACTAGATGGCAGCAGTTTTATAATAATGTTATACATTAGCAAGAGCACTAGATGGCAGCAGTTTTATAATAATGTTATACATTAGCAAGAGCACTAGATGGCAGCAGTTTTATAACAGTGTTATACATTAGCAAGAGCTTTAGATGGCAGCAGTTTATAGCAATGTTATACATTAGCAAGAGCACTAGATGGCAGCAGTTTTATAACAATTTCATACATTAGCAAGAGCACTAGATGGAAGCAGTTTTATAATAGTTATACATTAGCAAGAGCACTAGATAGCAGCAGTTTTATAATAATGTTATACATTAGCAAGATCAATAGATGGCAGCAGTATTATAAAAATTTTATACATTAGCAAGAGCACTAGATGGCAGCAGTTTTATAACAATGTTATACATTAGCAAGAGCACTAGATGGCAGCAGTTTTATAACAATGTTATACATGAGCAAAAGCACTAGATGGCAGCAGTTTTATAATAATGTTATACATTAGCAAGAGCACTAGAAGGCAGCAGTTATATAACAATGTTATACATTAGCAAGAGCACTAGATGGCAGCAGTTTTATAACAATGTTATACATTAGCAAGAGCACTAGATGGCAGCAGATTTATAACAATATTATACATTAGCAATAGCACTAGATGGCAGCAATTTTATAACAATATTATACATTAGCAAGAGCACTAGAAGGCAGCAGTTATATAACAATGTTATACATTATCAAGAGCACTAGATTGCAGCAGATTTATAACAATGTTATACATTAGCAAGAGCACTAGAGGGCAGCAGTTTTATAATGTTATATATTAGCAAGAGCACTAGATGGCGGCAGATTTATAACAATGTTATACATTAGCAAGAGCACTAGATGGCAGCAGTTTTATAATAATATTATACATTAGCAAGAGCACTGGAAGGCAGCAGTTATATAACAATGTTATACATTAGCAAAAGCACTAGATGGCAGCAGTTTTATAACAATGTTATACATTAGCAAGAGCACTAAATGGCAGCAGATTTATAACAATGTTAGTCATTAGCAAGAGCACTAGATCGCAGCGGTTTTATAACAATGTTATACATTAGCAAGAGCACTAGATGGCAGCAGTTTTATAACAATGTTATACATTAGCAAGAGCACTAGATGGCAGCCGTTTTATAACAATGTTATACATTAGCAAGAGCACTAGAAGGCAGCCATTTTATAACAATGTTATACATTAGCAAGAGCACTAGATCGCAGCGGTTTTATAACAATGTTATACATTAGCAAGAGCACTAGATCGCAGCAGTTTTATAACAATGTTATACTTTAGCAAGAGCACTAGATCGCAGCAGTTTTATAACAATGTTATACATTAGCAAGAGCATTAGAGGACAGCAGTTATATAGTAATGTTATACATTAGCAAGACCACTAGATGGCCGCTCTATTTCCTGTTATGTACAGCCCCATACATGTGCATGCTACATATCTAGATAGCTATTCAACAAAGAATGACATGAGAACAAAGCAAATGGGATTTTTTTTGTATTGTATTTTATATCTGAATCATGAATGCAAACGTTTAAGTTTCATGTCCCTTTAAGATTCAATAGGTACTGCTTGCAATATTGTCTAGAAAACCTACTTTAGAGAATTTGCTTTTGACCTCTTTAAGGAGAATGCAACAAACAAATTTTTACACATAAATAATAAGTGTAAGGGATATTAAACTGCTGGCTACAGCTAGAGTCTTAGGGTTACTCACTGTGCTATATCCTTCCTCCTGTGCCGCCGCAGCCCTCTTTAAAACTTTTCTCTCAGTTTAACTTTTCCTAAGTGATGGTTAGTTCTTCATCTTCATATCTTGGAATTTAAGTATCCTTGTACCCTGTGACATACATAGTGCACATTCACCGAGCAATGATATTAATGACTTCTTAACAAACCATATCCTGCACTTCAGTTTCATGTGCACAATCCAGAGCAGTATTTATATTTCTGCAGTGGCTGAAGATTTATAAATAAATATATATATATACTTGTTATGTAACATTCAAACTGTGTAAAAACTGAAAACATATAACTGTTCTGCTTTATTTTGTGCAAACTAATCCAGTGCAAGATACAGTTGTCAAACAACCAGCAAAATCACTGAGCTGTGAAAGCTCACTACTTCCTTCACAGGATGCAACAATACGCACATAACAGTATGGCGGCTCCCAGTATAAATATGCACATAACAGTATGGCGGCTCCCAGTATAAATATGCACATAACAGTATGGCGGCTCCCAGTATAAATAGCGGCTCCCAGTATAAATATGCACATAACAGTATGGCGGCTCCCAGTATAAATACGCACATAATAGTATGGCGGCTCCCAGTATAAATATGCACATAACAGTATGGCGGCTCCCAGTATAAATATGCACATAACAGTATGGCGGCTCCCAGTATAAATATGCACATAACAGTATGGCGGCTCCCAGTATAAATAGCGGCTCCCAGTATAAATATGCACATAACACTATGGCGGCTCCCAGTATAAATATGCACATAACAGTATGGCGGCTCCCAGTATAAATACGCACATAATAGTATGGCGGCTCCCAGTATAAATATGCACATAACAGTATGGCGGCTCCCAGTATAAATATGCACATAACAGTATGGCGGCTCCCAATATAAATAGCGGCTCCCAGTATAAATATGCACATAACAGTATGGCGGCTCCCAGTATAAATATGCACATAACAGTATGGCGGCTCCCAGTATAAATATGCACATAACAGTATGGCGGCTCCCAGTATAAATAGCGGCTCCCAGTATAAATATGCACATAACACTATGGCGGCTCCCAGTATAAATATGCACATAATAGTATGGCGGCTCCTAGTATAAATACGCACATAATAGTATGGCGGCTCCCAGTATAAATATGCACATAACAGTATGGCGGCTCCAGTATAAATATGCACATAACAGTATGGCGGCTCCCAGTATAAATAGCGGCTCCCAGTATAAATATGCACATAACAGTATGGCGGCTCCCAGTATAAATATGCACATAACAGTATGGCGGCTCCCAGTATAAATAGCGGCTCCCAGTATAAATATGCACATAACAGTATGGCGGCTCCCAGTATAAATATGCACATAACAGTATGGTGGCTCCCAGTATAAATATGCACATAACATTATGGCGGCTCCCAGTATAAATACGGACATAATAGTATGGCGGCTCCCAGTATAAATATGCACATAACAGTATGGCGGCTCCCAGTATAAATACGCACATAACAGTATGGCGGCTCCCAGTATAAATATGCACATAACAGTATGGCGGCTCCCAGTATAAATACGCACATAACAGTATGGCGGCTCCCAGTATAAATATGCACATAACAGTATGGCGGCTCCCAGTATAAATACGCACATAATAGTATGGCGGCTCCCAGTATAAATATGCACATAACAGTATGGCGGCTCCCAGTATAAATAGCGGCTCCCAGTATAAATATGCACATAACAGTATGGCGGCTCCCAGTATAAATATGCACATAACAGTATGGCGGCTCCCAGTATAAATATGCACATAACAGTATGGCGGCTCCCAGTATAAATATGCACATAACAGTATGGCGGCTCCCAGTATAAATACGCACATAACAGTATGGCGGCTCCCAGTATAAATATGCACATAACAGTATGGCGGCTCCCAGTATAAATACGCACATAACAGTATGGCGGCTCCCAGTATAAATACGCACATAACAGTATGGCGGGTCCCAGTATAAAGATGCAAAACTTTACCATCTGGCTTCTGTATTAAAATAAGACAACAAAACGAATATCTGAATGAATACACCAATGAAATTGAAAGAAAAACGAAAAAATACTGACAAGATTTGTCAGTATTCATTCATTAAAGGGACACTGAACCAAATTTTTTTCTTTCGTGATTCAGATAGAGCATGACATTTTAAGAAACGTTCTTATTTACTCGTATTATCAAATTTTATTTTTTTTCTATTGGTATCTTTATTTGAAATGCAAGAATGTAAGTTTAGATGACGGACCATTTTTGGTGAACAACCTGGGTTGTCCTTGCTGATTGGTGGATAAATTCATCCACCAATAAAAAAGTGCTGTCCAGATTTCTGAACTAATAAAAAAGCTTAGATGCCTTCTTTTTCAAATAAAGATAGCAAGAGAATGAAGGAAAATAGGAGTAAATTAGAAAGTTGCTTAAAATTGCATGCTCTATTTTAATCACAAAAGAAAAAATGTGGGTTCAGTGTCCCTTTAACTTAAAGGGGTTAAATTCTTACCCTTAGTGTGCTGGAGAGCCACGCTAAACCGCTCCTCTTCTTCTCAGAGCTGGGCCGCATCAATAAGAGGCTTAGCACATTGGCTTAAGGAGAAGGTTATTTAGTGCAGGCCCTGGGAGCCACTATGCTAAGCCTCCTAATAGCGCGGCAGGGGCTCTGTGAAGAAGAGGAGAGGTTTAGCGTGGCAGGGGCTCTGTGAAGAAGAGGAGCGGTTTAGCGCGGCAGGGGCTCTGTGAAGAAAAGGAGAGGTTTAGCGCGGCAGGGGCTCTGTGAAGAAGAGGAGCGGTTTAGCATGGCAGGGGCTCTGTGAAGAAAAGGAGAGGTTTAGCGCGGCAGGGGCTCTGTGAAGAAAAGGAGAGGTTTAGTGCGGCAGGGCCTCTGTGAAGAAAAGGAGAGGTTTAGCGCGGCAGGGGCTCTGTGAAGAAGAGGAGCGGTTTAGCATGGCAGGGGCTCTGTGAAGAAAAGGAGAGGTTTAGCGTGGCAGGGGCTCTGTGAAGAAAAGGAGAGGTTTTAGCGCGGCAGGGGCTCTGTGAAGAAGAGGAGCGGTTTAGCATGGCAGGTGCTCTGTGAATAAGAGTAGCGGTTTAGCATGGCAGGGGCTCTGTGAAGAAGAGGAGCGGTTTAACATGGCAGGGGCTCTGTGAAGAAAAGGAGTGGTTTAGCGTGGCAGGGGCTCTGTGAAGAAAAGGAGTGGTTTAGCGCGACAGGGGCTCTGTGAAGAAAAGGAGAGGTTTAGCACGGCAGGGGCTCTGTGAAGAAGAGGAGCGGTTTAGCATGGCAGGGGCTCTGTGAAGAAAAGGAGCGGTTTAGCGTGGCAGGGGCTCTGTGAAGAAGAGGAGCGGTTTAGCATGGCAGGGGCTCTGTGAAGAAGAGGAGCGGTTTAGCATGGCAGGGGCTCTGTGAAGAAGAGGAGCGGTTTAGCGCGGCAGGGGCTCTGTGAAGAAGAGGAGCGGTTTAGCGCGGCAGTGGCTCTGTGAAGAAAAGGAGAGGTTTAGCACGGCAGGGGCTCTGTGAAGAAGAGGAGCGGTTTAGCACAGCAGGGGCTCTGTGAAGAAGAGGAGCGGTTTAGCATGGCAGGGGCTCTGTGAAGAAGAGGAGCGGTTTAGCATGGCAGGGGCTCTGTGAAGAAGAGGAGCGGTTTAGCGCGGCAGGGGCTCTGTGAAGAAAAGGAGCGGTTTAGCGCGGCAGGGGCTCTCTGAAGAAGAGGAGCGGTTTAGCGCGGCAGGGGCTCTGTGAAGAAAAGGAGCGGTTTAGCGTGGCAGGGGCTCTGTGAAGAAAAGGAGAGGTTTAGCGCAGCAGGGGCTCTGTGAAGAAAAGGAGCGGTTTAGCGTGGCAGGGGCTCTGTGAAGAAAAGGAGAGGTTTAGCGCAGCAGGGGCTCTGTGAAGAAAAGGAGAGGTTTAGCGCAGCAGGGGCTCTGTGAAGAAAAGGAGAGGTTTAGCGCAGCAGGGGCTCTGTGAAGAAAAGGAGAGGTTTAGCGCGGCTCTCCAGCGCAATAAAAGTAAAGGATAAAGCTGCAGGTAAAGTTTTTCACCTGTACCTTTGGAAAATTTACATCTGTTTAATGAAAATGAATGTTAATGTTCTACAAATATTTAGTATTTGTTCAGTTTAAAAGGAAACGAATACCGAATAGTGCAGCCAACGAATATTTAGGATAGGGAACATATTTCTCTGCATATTTGTTATAAAAGATCGGGATGAACCTAAATCTTTGGAGCTGCACACGGCTTTAAAGAGAGTTTCAGCAATGAAAGCATTACAAAAGCTACCATTAGTTATATGTTAGTAACGCGTCTAGGGTTTAACCTCCTAGCTACAGCAACAGTCCTGGGAAGACATCTGTTAATCTTTCAACAACTTATTGTTATTGGTAATGTTTGTACTCTGCTATGCTGATATCCAGTAAAGCATTTCAATGCTATGTAATGGGAATAAAATATATCTATACCTCACTGGTGCAATTTCTGATTAGCTGCATCTATTAACCATCTTTCAAACGAAATCAACAGCAGCACAGAAGGAAATAACATCCGTGCAACAAAAAAAAGATTACAAAATGTAAACACGCTAATTGTTTTCAGAAACTAGCTACAGTAACGGACGGATACCAGAAAGAACTCTCTATGTAAAATGTCTTTCAACTGCTATGAGAAAACTGTTGTTGCTTTAACCCACGGGCGTACTTTGGTCTTGGCAAACAAGGCACTTGCCTAGGACTGCAGAATTTTGAGTGCCTAGGGCAGCACATAACCTAAATACGCCACTGCTTTAACCTAACTGCAAATGTATTGCTATTAAATAATATTAACCCTTTCGCTGCTAAGGCTTTATTACACCCAAGTAATGAGACAATTTTGAATTTATTTTGGCTACCTACATTTAAACCCTATTGTAAGTCAAATTTTAGTGAGTGACTCCAACAAATGATATATTGTTTTTTAGCAGGCCCAGCAGATTCACACTATGCCATTATTATATTTATATTATATTTCCCTAGATTTTAGTAAATAATATTAAAAATAGCCCAGTGCCCACTGCTGTTACTGTGACCACCTTACTATGTTGCGATCAAGGGTAACCACAAGTGAAATAGGGGCCCATACAGGCTTTGGGGGTTATAATAAAGATCAGATTGGACTGATTGTGCAGTAGTGAAATAAATGCATTTTTTTCTTGCAAGATGTTCACCTGACTATACAGACAAAATGAATATATCTAGAGGGACATGTCCACTAGAAAATGAACTTTATTGGGGGTCTCTAGACATATTACATTTTTTTATTATGCATAATATCCCATTCCCAAGCAAATTCCCATGTCGTTTATTTTACTTTATTTTTAAAACATCCACTGTATTGTACTGCTTCAAGATCACCAAATGTAGGTTTGTAGCTGCTATGGGAACTGAGATTGAATGGTTTGAGGAAACCCTACCATCCAGCTCCCTAGCAGCTACACTGAGCTTCCAGGCTCAGCCCCTTTGTGACATCACCATGTGCAATGTGATGACATCATGGGCACTACACACAGCAATCCCCCTGCATGAAGAAAGAGGCTCATCATGCGCATAGAAGGGGTTAATCTCATTCCTGTAGAGTGAAATGACAGAATGGTTTTGATAAATTCACAGTAAGTTATAAAGACAACAATGGATAATGTTTGATAAATATAGATTCTGTCCAAAACTTAATGTAAAAGCTGCTTGTAACACTTCCTTCTTAAAGTATTATTTATTTATTTTAGTTTATTAAAAGGGCCCAGTTAAAAACTCATGGAGAGAAATCCCACAGAACCTTATTTTTATTATTGGGGCATTATATAGTAATGTAGGTGTCTCTCATGTTCAGACCCCTGCTAGCTAGAATTAACATTCGGCCAGATTACAAGTTTTTCTTTTTGAGCTGTGCGGTGCTAATGAGCAGTTTTCTCTCACCGCTCACTTTCCTAAAGCGCTGGTATTATGAGTTTTTACAAACCCGGCATTAAAAGGCAAGAAGTGATCATTGAGCAAAATTTTGCTCCTTACCGCACTCCCATACCAGCGCTGCTTAAGTCAGCGGTGAGCTGGTTGTACGTGCTTGTGCACGATTTCCCCATAGGAATCAACAGGGAGAGTTGGCTGAGAAAAAAGTCTAACACCTGCAAAAAAGCAGCGTAAATCTCTCTAAGGCAGCCCCATTGATTCCTATGGGGAAACAAAATTTATGTCTACACCTAACACCCTAACATGAACCCCGAGTCGAAACACCCCTAATCCTACACTTATTAACCCTAATCTGCCACCCCCGACATCGCCGACACCTACACCTTTATTAACCCCTAATCTTCCTCTCCGGACACTGCCGCCACCTACTATATAGTTATGAACCCCTAATCTGCGGCCCCCAACATCGTCGACACCTACATTATATTTATTAACCCCTAATCTGCCGGCCCCAATGTCGCCGCAACCTACCTACATTTATTAACCCCTAATCTGCTACCCCCCAAAGTCGCCGCCACTATAATAAACATATTAACCCCTAAACCGCTGCACTCCCGCCTTGCAAACATTAGTTAAATATGATTAACCCCTAATCTGCCATCCCTAACATCGCCGCCAACTACCTACATTTATTAACCCCTAATCTGCCTCCCCCAACGTCGCCGTCACTATACTAAATGTATTAACCCCTAAACCTAAGTCTAACCCTAACCCTAACACCCCCTAATTGAAATATAATTTAAATAAATCTAACTAAACATTACTATCATTACCTAAATAATTCCTATTTAAAACTAAATACTTACCTGTGAAATAAACCCTAAGCTAGCTACAATATAACTAATAGTTACATTGTAGCTATCTTAGGGGTTTATTTTTATTTTACAGGCAAGTTTGTATTTATTTTAACTAGGTAGAAAAGTTATTAAATAGTTATTAACTATTTAATAACTACCTAGCTAATATAAATATAAAAGTACCTGTAAAATAAAACCTAAACTAGTTTGCAATAACACCTAACACTACACTATAATCAAATAAATTAACTAAATTAACAACATTTAAATAAATTAAATTAAATTAGCTAAAGTACAAAAAAAAACAACAATAAATTACAGAAAATAATAAACAAATTACAAGATATTTAAACTAATTACACTTAATCTAATAGCCCTATCAAAATAAAAAAGCCCCCCCCCCCCCAAAAAAAAAAAAACGTAGCCTAAATTAAACTATCAATAGCCCTTATAAGGGCCTTTAGTTGGGCATTGCCTCAAAGTAATCAGCTCTTTTACCTGTAAATAAATACAAACAACCCCCCCCAACAGTAAAACCCACCACCCACACAACAAACCCCCCAAACAAAATACTATCTAAAAAAACCTAAGCTCCCCTGAAAAGGGCATTTGGATGGGCATTGCCCTTAAAAGGGCAGTTAGCTCTTTTGCGGCCCAAACCCTAATTTAAACAAATAAAACCCACCCAATACACCATTAAAAAACACTAACCCCCTGAAGATCGACTTACAGTTCTGAAGAACGGACATCCATCCTCAAGGAAGCGGCAGAAGTCTTCATCCAACTGGGCCGAAGTCCTCAATGAAGCCGGGAGAAGTCTTCATCCAAGCCGGGCGAAGTGGTCCTCCAGATGGGCAGAAGTCTTCATCCAGACGGCATCTTCTATCTTCATCCATCCGACGCGGCTCCATCTTCAAGACATCCGGCGCAGAGCATCCTCTTCTTCCGACGACTACCCGACGAATTAAGGTTCCTTTAAGTGACGTCATTCAAGATGTTAATGTAGTTAATTTATTTTTAGTTAGATCTTTTTAAATTATATTTCAATTAGGGGGTGTTAGGGTTAGACTTAGCTTTAGGGGTTAATACATTTAGTATAGTGGCGGCGACATTGGGGGCAGCAGATTGGGGGTTAATAAGTGTAGGTAGGTTGCGGCGACATTGGGGGCGGCAGATTAGGGGTTAATGAATATAATGTAGGTGTTGGCGATGTTGGGGGCAGCAGATTAGGGGTTCATAAATATAATGTAGGTGGCGGCGGTATCCGGAACGGCAGATTAGGGGTTAAAAATTTAATTTTATTGTTTGCGATGCGGGAGGGCCTCGGTTTAGGGGTTAATAGGTAGTTTATGGGTGTTAGTGGGTGTTAGTGGGTGTTAGTGGGTGTTAGTGTACTTTTTAGCACTTTAGTTATGAGTTTTATGTTAGAGCGTTGTATCATAAAACTCATAACTACTGACTTTTAAATGCGTTAGGACTCTTGACAGGGTAGGGTGTACCGCTCACTTTTTGGCCTCCCAGAACAGACTCGTAATACCGGCGCTATGGAAGTCCCATAGAACAAAGACTTTACAAAGTTTACGTAGCTCGTTTTACGGTAAGGCCAAAAAAGTGTGCAGTGACCCTAAACCTGCAAGACTCATAAACCAGCGGGCGTAAAAAAGCAGCGTTAGGACCTCTTAACACTGCTTTTTTACCCTAACTCACAAGTTGTAATATAGCCGATTGCCTTTAAACAAATAAGGGACTTCAAGGTAATGATGAGATTTCTCTCACCAGACCAGAGAGGCTTAGAGAACAGCGCCTATAGACTGCTTACATAAAGCTTTTTGTAGAAAGTGAAACTAGAGGAAAACATATATATTTGTTTCTTTTGTTAATATCGTTTTTATTTTATTTGAGCTCAATTTTCACAATGGGATCTCACTCAGATTACTTTTTAGTGACAGGATGGTGGATGTGTGTGTGTATCACTAAATAACAGTAGCTCCTCCTCGCTTGTTCACTGATCCGTTTCTGATACCCACCACAATAACATTGTTTCACGTATCATATAGGTCATAGTGTTACTACAGAGGAAATGTAATATGTGGCCCCTTGACTGTATTAAAGGGACAGTAAAGTCATAATTAGACATTCATGACTTAGACAGAGAATACAATTTTAAACAACTTTCCAATATACTTCTATTATTTAATTTGCTTCCTTCTCTTGTTATCCTTTGCTGAATGTTTTATCTAGGTAAGCTCAGGAGCAGCAAAGAACCTAGGTTCTAGCTAATGATTGGTAGCTGCATATCTATACCGATTGTCATTGTCTTACCCATGTGTTCAGTTAGAAACCAGTAGTGCATTGCTGCTCCTTCAACAAATGATACTAAAAGAAAGACACACATTTGATAATAGAAGTAAACTGGAAAGATTTTAAAATTGTCTGTTCTACCTAAATCATTAAAGAAAATATTTGGGTTTCCTGTCCCTTTAAGTTTGCTGCAAGTCTTTAAAATAATTGTAGTTGCGGAATGTTGGAAGTAGATGGGTCTGAAAAACAACAACAAACCGTGAAACAAGACAGACAGTTACAGGAGGTTGTATTAGGTTTGTTAGGGAAAATGTGCAAATTAGTGATAGGGAGTCATCTTGGTGCTAATGTGCTTTGTGGGAGAATTTAGTGAATGATTGAACTCTGGAGTCAATATGACAGAAAGTATGTGAGGTTTGTACGGTATGGACCATAAGGGAGCCTTCAAGTCCTTGTAAAGATGGATAAAAAATACAAAAATGACTGATGAAAGTGTTTTGTACTATTTTGCAAACCAGACAATAAAATCCTAATTTAAATTATCTTTATGTATAATTAATTTGTCGCATATTACTTAGTTCCATAGATCTGAAGAACAGTGAATATGATGTAGTGAAAAAAATGTATCTATTATGTGCTGAATATCTGCTAGCTTGGCATAATAATTGTACATTTCTGTGTTCTTTGATAAATTCTACTGTGGTTCATTTTGGTTCTACAAAGGACAGCGCCTGCATTCAAAAAAAAAAGAAAAAAGAATCTAAAAATGCTGTTAGGAAATCCCAGACTTTAGCTTTAATGATTCTGCAGATGGGCAAACTGTTTTTTGTTGTTGCAATAAAATAAATAAGTGTATAGATATTCCACCATTAAAATCACCTAATTAAAATTGATTGAAATTTGCTTAAAAGGAAAGTAAAAGATAAACTGCTTTCTATCTCTATGACAAATTATTAAAACCGTTTTAATTATTGGCTCCCTCCCAGTGTCCTCTGAGGGTTCTGAACAAATACAAAATGTCAAGATGCCAATAAGATGTAACACCTCCCCCTATCAACAAGATACAGGTCTATCAGCCAATAAGATGTAGCCCCTCCCCCTATCAATAACATACTGGTCTATCAGCCAATAAGATGTAGCACCTCCCCCTATCGATAATATACAGGTCTATCAGCTAATAAGATGTAGCACCTCCCCCTATCGATAATATACAGGTCTATCAGCTAATAAGATGTAGCACCTCCCCCTATCAACAAGATACAGGTCTATCAGCCAATAAGATGTAGCACCTTGACAAAGGCTCACAACATACACACAGCCGAAACGCGTAGAAAGGAACTAGCTCCAGTGGACTTCCCAATCTAACTGGCCAGAATCGCCATTTTGGTAAAGTATTCATCCTGCAATTTGGCGTTAGGAGATTCGCCAGACCTGTGAGTATACCTTACCACAGCAGGCGTTAGGAGATCGTTATGATTGGTGCACAGAAGGAGGATAACTAAACAGAATTTCTCAGGAGACATCGAGAAAAAGTAACATTGAAGACAGCACATACAAAGAACTTCACAACATATAATTACCAGCTTGAAGACATTGTCACAATCAAGGCAAGCAAGGTAAAATCAGTGAAAAGAGCAAAGTCTCTGAAGGAATGTCTGTATGCACAGCACCTACATTTGCCGGGTAAGAAATTTGACATCAGTCAGCACACAAGTGGGACTCTTTATTAAGAATATTGATAATTATAAAATATCTCTTAAAAGGCAAAAGGAGATTCCAATTATACACTAAGGGGTTAAAAAAAATAAAAAATTATAACGTTTAAAATAATTGTAAAAAGAAAAAAAATGAAGAAAAGTGTTTTAAGTTCCAACTGACAAGAACTTTAACAATATATTGTGTTCAGTTACAAACTGTACCATTTGTTTCAAGAGGAAGGAAAAAGATAAATAAGACATTGATACAACAGTTACTAATGGTTTTTCACAACATGGGATATTCTTGAAACACTGCACATAATTGCAGTCTAAATTTTGGAAATCAAAATTTTTTTTTACTGAGCCAATGTGTCAATGAATTTTTTATAATATCATTTTTAAAAGATTATCTTTTCAAAAATTTACACTGTATCAAAGGGTAACGAATTGATTTAGTTTTAATTAAATGAACGTTCATGTCATTTTTAATTAGATTGTTATTTTAAATTGCACCGTTATTTGTTTATTTTGTGTCTAGTAATTAAAAATCTTATTAACTGAATAGAGGTCTATGAAATCAAGTTTATTTAAACATTTTGTATATATATGAAATATACATAGGTGATTGCAGCATTTGTATTCAATTTATTATCAATGTACTAACATGCCTCATTAAATTCTACTAACAGTTAGCCTGAAGGTGCCGCCTCATAACCTTTGTAAGATGTAGCACCTCCCCCTATCAACAAGATACAGGTCTATCAGCCAATAATATGTAGCACCTCCTCCTATCAATAAGATGTAGCACCTCACCCTATCAATAAAATACAGGTCTATCAGCCAATAAGATGTAGCACCTCCCCCTATCAACAAGATACAGGTCTATCAGCCAATAATATGTAGCACCTCCTCCTATCAATAAGATGTAGCACCTCACCCTATCAATAAAATACAGGTCTATCAGCCAATAAGATGTAGCACCTCCCCCTATCAACAAGATACAGGTCTATCAGCCAATAAGATGTAGCACCTCCCCCTATCAACAAGATACTGGTCTATCAGCCAATAAGATGTAGCACCTCCCCCTATAAATAAAATGCAGGTCTATCAACCAATAAGATGTAGCACCTCCCCCTATCAATAAGATACAGGTCTATCAGCCAATAAGGTGTAGCACCTCCCCCTATCAATAAGATACAGGTCTATCAGCCAATAAGATGTAGCACCTCCCCCTATCAACAAGATACAGGTCTATCAGCCAATAAGATGTAGCACCTCCCCCTATCAACAAGATACAGGTCTATCAGCCAATAAGATGTAGCACCTCCCCCTATCAATAAGATACAGGTCTATCAGCCAATAAGATGTAGCACCTCCCCCTATCAATAAGATACAGGTCTATCAGCCAATAAGATGTAGCACCTCCCCCTATCAATAAGATACAGGTCTATCAGCCAATAAGATGTAGCACCTCCCCCTATCAACAAAATACAGGTCTATCAGCCAATAAGATGTAGCACCTCCCCCTATCAACAAGATACAGGTCTATCAGGCAATAAGATGTAGCACCTCCCCCTATCAATAAGATGTAGCACCTCCCCCTATCAATAAGATGTAGCACCTCCCCCTATCAACAAGATACAGGTCTATCAGCCAATAAGATGTAGCACCTCCCCTATCAATAAGATACAGGTCTATCAGCCAATAAGATGTAGTACCTCTCCCTATCAATAAGATACAGGTCTATCAGCCAATAAGATGTAGCACCTCCCCCTATCAACAAGATACAGGTCTATCAGCCAATAAGATGTAGCACCTCTCCCTATCAATGAGATACAGGTCTATCAGCCAATAAGATGTAGCACCTCCCCATATCAATAAGATGTAGCACCTCACTGTATCAATAAGATACATGTCTATCAGCCAATAAGACGTAGCACCTCCCCCTATTAATAAGATACAGGTCTATCAGCCAATATCATGTAGCACCTCCCCCTATCAATAAGATGTAGCAACCCCCTATTAATAAAATAGAGGTCTATCAGCCAATAAGATGTAGCACCTCCCGCTATCAATAAGATACAGGTCTATCAGCCAATAAGATGTAGCACCTCCCCCTATCAATATTATACAGGTCTATCAGCCAATAAGATGTAGCACCAACCCCCTATTAATAAAATAGAGGTCTATCAGCCAATAAGATGTAGCAACTCCCCCTATCAATAAGATGCAGGTCTATCAGCCAATAAGATGTAGCACCTCCCCATATCAATAGGATACAGGTCTATCAGCCAATAAGATGTAGCACCTCCCCCTATCAATAAGATACAGGTCTATAAGGCAATAAGATGTAGCACCTCCCCCTATTAATAAGATGTAGCACCTCCCCATATCAATAAGATACAGGTCAATCAGCCAATAAGATGTAGCACCTCCCCCTAACAACAAGATACTAGTCTATCAGTCAATAAGATGTAGCACCTCCCCCTATCAATAAAATACAGGTCTATCAGCCAATAAGATGTAGCACCTCCCCCTATCAACAAGATACAGGTCTATCAGCCAATAAGATGTAGCACCTCCCCCTATCAATATTTACAGGTCTATCAGCCAATAAGATGTAGCACCTCCCCCTATCAACAAGATACATGTCTATCAGCCAATAAGATGTAGCACCTCCCCCTATCAACAAGATACAGGTCTATCAGGCAATAAGATGTAGCACCTCCCCCTATCAATAAGATGTAGCACCTCCCCGTATCAATAATATACAGGCCTATCAGCCAATAAGATGTAGCACCTCCCCCTATCAACAAGATACAGGTCTATCAGCCAATAAGATGTAGCACCTCCCCTATCAATAAGATACAGGTCTATCAGCCAATAAGATGTAGCACCTCACCCTATCAATAAGATACAGGTCTATCAGCCAATAAGATGTAGCACCTCCCCCTATCAACGAGATACAAGTCTATCAGCCAATAAGATGTAGCACCTCTCCGTATCAATAAGATACAGGTCTATCAGCCAATAAGATGTAGCACCTCACCCTATCAATAAGATGTAGCACCTCCCCGTATCAATAAGATACAGGTCTATCAACCAATAAGATGTAGCACCTCCCCCTATTAATAAGATACAGGTCTATCAGCCAATAACATGTAGCACCTCCCCTATCAATAAGATACAGGTCTATCAGCCAATAAGATGTAGCAACTCCCCCTATTAATAAGATACAAGTCTATCAGCCAATATCATGTAGCACCTACCCCTATCAATAAGATGTAGCACCCCCCCTATTAATAAAATAGAGGTCTATCAGCCAATAAGATGTAGCACCTCCCGCTATCAATAAGATACAGGTCTATCAGCCAATAAGATGTAGCACCTCCCCCTATCAATATGATACAGGTATATCAGCCAATAAGATGTAGCACCAACCCCCTATTAATAAAATAGAGGTCTATCAGCCAATAAGATGTAGCAACTCCCCCTCTCAATAAGATACAGGTCTATCAGCCAATAAGATGTAGCACCTCCCCCTATCAATAAGATACAGGTCTATCAGCCAATAAGATGTAGCACCTCCCCCTATCAATAAGATACAGGTCTATCAGCCAATAAGATGTAGCACCTCCCCCTATCAATAAGATACAGGTCTATCAGGCAATAAGATGTAGCACCTCCCCCTATTAATAAGATGTAGCACCTCCCCATATCAATAAGATACAGGTCTATCAGCCAATAAGATGTAGCACCTCCCCCTATCAATAAGATACAGGTCTATCAGCCAATAAGATGTAGCACCTACCCCTATCAATAAGATACAGGTCTATCAGCCAATAAGATGTAGCACCTCCCCCTATCAATAAGATACAGGTCTATCAGCCAATAAGATGTAGCACCTCCCCCCTATTAATAAGATACAGGTCTATCAGCCAATATCATGTAGCACCTCCCCCTATCAATAAGATGTAGTACCTCCCCGTATCAATAAGATACAGGTCTATCAGCCAATAAGATGTAGCACCTCCCCCTATTAATAAGATACAGGTCTATCAGCCAATATCATGTAGCACCTCCCCCTATCAATAAGATGTAGCACCTCCCCGTATCAATAAGATACAGGTCTATCAGCCAATAAGATGTAGCACCTCCCTGTATCAATAAGATACAGGTCTATCGGCCAATAAGATATAGCACCTCCCCCTATTAATAAGATACAGATCTATCAGCCAATATCATGTAGCACCTCCCCTATCAATAAGATGTAGCAACCCCCTATTAATAAAATAGAGGTCTATCATCCAATAAGATGTAGCACCTCCCGCTATCAATAAGATACAGGTCTATCAGCCAATAAGATGTAGCACCTCCCCCTATCAATATTATACAGGTCTATCAGCCAATAAGATGTAGCACCAACCCCCTATTAATAAAATAGAGGTCTATCAGCCAATAAGATGTAGCAACTCCCCCTATCAATAAGATGCAGGTCTATCAGCCAATAAGATGTAGCACCTCCCCATATCAATAGGATACAGGTCTATCAGCCAATAAGATGTAGCACCTCCCCCTATCAATAAGATACAGCTCTATAAGGCAATAAGATGTAGCACCTCCCCCTATTAATAAGATGTAGCACCTCCCCATATCAATAAGATACAGGTCAATCAGCCAATAAGATGTAGCACCTCCCCCTATCAAAAAGATACTGGTCTATCAGTCAATAAGATGTAGCACCTCCCCCTATCAATAAAATACAGGTCTATCAGCCAATAAGATGTAGCACCTCCCCCTATCAATAAGATACAGGTCTATCAGCCAATAAGATGTAGCACCTCCCCCTATCAATAATTTACAGGTCTATCAGCCAATAAGATGTAGCACCTCCCCCTATCAACAAGATACATGTCTATCAGCCAATAAGATGTAGCACCTCCCCCTATCAACAAGATACAGGTCTATCAGGCAATAAGATGTAGCACCTCCCCCTATCAATAAGATGTAGCACCTCCCTGTATCAATAATATACAGGCCTATCAGCCAATAAGATGTAGCACCTCCCCCTATCAACAAGATACAGGTCTATCAGCCAATAAGATGTAGCACCTCCCCTATCAATAAGATACAGGTCTATCAGCCAATAAGATGTAGCACCTCACCCTATCAATAAGATACAGGTCTATCAGCCAATAAGATGTAGCACCTCCCCCTATCAACGAGATACAAGTCTATCAGCCAATAAGATGTAGCACCTCTCCGTATCAATAAGATACAGGTCTATCAGCCAATAAGATGTAGCACCTCACCCTATCAATAAGATGTAGCACCTCCCCGTATCAATAAGATACAGGTCTATCAACCAATAAGATGTAGCACCTCCCCCTATTAATAAGATACAGGACTATCAGCCAATAACATGTAGCACCTCCCCTATCAATAAGATACAGGTCTATCAGCCAATAAGATGTAGCACCTCCCCCTATTAATAAGATACAGGTCTATCAGCCAATATCATGTAGCACCTACCCCTATCAATAAGATGTAGCACCCCCCCTATTAATAAAATAGAGGTCTATCAGCCAATAAGATGTAGCACCTCCCGCTATCAATAAGATACAGGTCTATCAGCCAATAAGATGTAGCACCTCCCCCTATTAATAAGATGTAGCACCTCCCCATATCAATAAGATACAGGTCTATCAGCCAATAAGATGTAGCAACTCCCCCTCTCAATAAGATACAGGTCTATCAGCCAATAAGATGTAGCACCTCCCCCTATCAATAACATACAGGTCTATCAGCCAATAAGATGTAGCACCTCCCCCTATCAATAAGATACAGGTCTATCAGCCAATAAGATGTAGCACCTCCCCCTATCAATAAGATACAGGTCTATCAGGCAATAAGATGTAGCACCTCCCCCTATTAATAAGATGTAGCACCTCCCCATATCAATAAGATACAGGTCTATCAGCCAATAAGATGTAGCACCTCCCCCTATCAATAAGATACAGGTCTATCAGCCAATAAGATGTAGCACCTACCCCTATCAATAAGATACAGGTCTATCAGCCAATAAGATGTAGCACCTCCCCCTATCAATAAGATACAGGTCTATCATCCAATAAGATGTAGCACCTCCCCCTATTAATAAGATACAGGTCTATCAGCCAATATCATGTAGCACCTCCCCCTATCAATAAGATGTAGTACCTCCCCGTATCAATAAGATACAGGTCTATCAGCCAATAAGATATAGCACCTCCCCCTATTAATAAGATACAGGTCTATCAGCCAATATCATGTAGCACCTCCCCCTATCAATAAGATGTAGCACCCCCCCCTATTAATAAAATAGAGGTATATCAGCCAATAAGATGTAGCAACTCCCCCTATCAATAAGATACAGGTGTAACAGCCAATAAGATGTTGCACCTCCCGCTATCAATAAGATACAGGTCTATCAGCCAATAAGATGTAGCATCTCCCCCTATCAATAAGATACAGGTCTATCAGCCAATAAGATGTTGCACCTCCCCCTATCAATATGATACAGGTCTATCAGCCAATAAGATGTAGCACCTCCCCCTATCAACAAGATACAGTTCTATCAGACAATAAGATGTAGCACCTGTGGTGTCATAAAACCAGAGAATTTATCCCTAGAGTGTTCAAGTAGTAAATTCTTAAATTTACAAACATATTTTAAAATATAGACTAGGCCTCTGGCCTAGTCTTTGTCTAAGAAGGACACTCCCATATAGCCTTTTGATTGGTGTATGGTAGGACACACCTTAAATGAATTAAGTATACAATGGGAGCCAACAGTTAGTATACACACTTTTTTATCTTCCTCACCTCCTGGAAGCAACTGATGAGAGAGAGAGCATTGGAGGACTGAACTGGCTGAGTATATTAGCATTCTTATACATTTACTTTGTGATAAATTCTCTTGTTCACTATGTTTAGTTAATATTGCTTAATCTGGGTTTGTTTAAAATAGAGTTGCCCCATATAATTTGGACTGTATCTTTATGTTTGTAGCTCTTGGTATTTCTTGAGACTTGTTTTATATTTTGTAGCCTATAGATAATTGTTAATCTTCATACCTATATTATTTGTCTTCCAATAAAATAATTTTAAAAAGTGGACAACCCCTTTGGTTTAATATTCTGGTACTAATTACCACCACATTTTGGCGACCACGAAGTGTAGACATTTTCCATGTAAAATCATTTTTTTTTGGAAGATTAAATTATATAGGAATTTATAGTTTAATAAATTGAGGAATATTTCAGGCTTCTTGGCTACTTTTGCTACAAGAGTGTGGTATCTACTAAATATTACTTAACCAGTTTCCATTGTGGTTTTTTTTGTAATTTAATTTTTATTTTACATGTTGAATTTGATTTTGAATTAAAAAGCTACAGTCTAAGTGGTCTCTTAGTGAAAAAAAAAAATAGAAAATATTTGATTTGGTTTTGTAAATACACAAACATTCAGTTTCTACTAATTGTTTTTGTTTTGTTTTTTGTTTTTGTTTGTTTTTTTGAAATATTGAATTTTATTCTGACTTTTTCTGGAATTTGTGTCTGCTCATATTTGTTTGGGATTTGAACTTAAAAATATATAGTCTAGTACAATTCAAATTTGGTTTTGTTTGAATTTTCACTTTTGTGAGCAAATGTTTCAGATTGTATGGAAATTGTGTAGAATTTAAAGTTAGGAAAATACAGTTTAACTTGGGGAATATGCTAAGCCATCAGCAGTTTGAAGCATAACAAACTCTAATAATCTATTTCATTATTTATTTATTTTTTGAAACTTTGTTTGAAAACAAATAGCTTAACTCTTGGGGTATATGTAAAAGCTTAAACAGAAGTTAAAAGTTATTTAAGACTTTCTAATGTCTTTATTTTTTATTTTATTTTTCCCTCTCTTTTTCAATTTCCTTTGTTTTTCTTAATTCTTATTACATTGTTAAAATATTGTTAGCAGATGGTTCAGATTTTTTTAATTAAGTTTGTATTGAATAAAAAGGTGTGTTACCTTTGTTTGGGTAAAAAAGTTAAAAAGTAAATAAATAAAAATTGCATTTTAAACAACCATTGGTAGACGCTTCTTGTTTACTATTTTATATATCCTGTGTTTGGAGCAGAGGCTGAAACCAAAGATACAATTAAAATTAGCATTTTTGGTTCCAGCCCTTTTGTGGGTATTGTTACATTGCAGTCAGCTTTTAATTAGGTTTTTTTTTTACAATGTGTAACCTTTGAGTAACAAAAAGTAAAACATTTGCATTTTAGGAGCAATTTGATTTTTTTTATATATATCCTGTGTTTAAAGTAGATACTTGGAACCAAGCTACAGTTGAAATTAGCATTTCAAAAAGTTCTATAGAAACTACTTGAAACTACCTTTAAAATGTTTTAAGCTCCAATACAGTTATACATATCATTTATTTGCTTTGCTTAAAATATAAGTTTAGATTAATGTGATCCCCCCCTGCTAAACAATCAAAATTTAAAATATTACTACAGTTTTCCTCCATTTAATACTATACTTCCATTGCTTTAGCTATTTCTTTTAGTAAAAATATTAAATAATTTAGAAATAATTTGGAATTAATTAGCTTGGAATTTAATGTGGTTACATTTAGTTTAGTATATTCATTTATAGGCAGTAAACAGCTTCCTTATTTATTTTTTTGTTCACTTTATTTTTGTATTATTTTTTTTTATCATTATTTTTATTTTATTTTTTTATTATTTTTTTTCCCTTCTTCTTTTCTCTCCAATTATTTTGACTAGTAATTGTTGAGGGTTTTACTATTATTTGTAATTATTATTTTTATTATAAGTAGTAGTGTTAATGGTATTGGTACTGGTAGTGAGAATAATGTTAATAACAGTAAATTATTAGTAATTGTTTGTTTTTGTTTTTCTCCTCTCTTTCCCTCTGCTTCTGCTGCTTTAAATTATTTTTGCTATCTTATTTTTGATATAAAACACTTTAATCTTGATACAATTTAGTGTAGCCTCCCATACATTGTATCTATTGCTTAGGTTATAGATACCTATGTAACTGTAACTTTATTTCCTTTTAATTTCACTAATTTTATAACTTGGTAAGGTCATTTTGTTTAAAATAAGGTAACAGTGTTTTACTTAGAATATTTTTTTTTCTCTTCTTCTGCATACAAATCATAGCAACTGGTACATATTGAACTGTTTCTGCATTACTACTCAGTTTGCTTTGATTTCTTATAATTATTTATTTATTTTATTTTATTTTTCCCTTCTGCTGCTACTTTAATTTGTTTTGCTATCACATTTGGGTTAATTTTGTTTCTCTTGCTTAGGCTATTCTATTCAGTGTCTAACCATATTTTAGTCACATGTATTTCTAAATTATATGAATTAATTTTAATTACACAAATTTTATAAGTTGTCAAGGTCATTTCAATTTTTTTTTAATCAAACATTAGTTAACAGTGTTTTAATTAGATTTTTTTCCTCCTTTTACATATAACAAATAGCTGTTACATACTGAATTATCAGTGGGCTACTATTTATTTTATTGTTATTACAAACAATAGCATTTCTTTCCTATTTTTAATTGTAATTCTAGGTAATAATGTCTTTTCCTGGGGCAAAATATTTTTCTGATGCAGTAAGGGAATATTTTAAAGATGATATTAACAAACATGATGGGCCATATATACTTCCAGAACCCTGTGAATCAAAAAATAACACATATGAAGGTTTTATAGATGTGTTAACACAAATAGTGTTAAACAAAAAGAACTCTAATAAGAAACGTAAAGCATTAGTAGTTCAAGCAGTCATTGCTACAATTGGTGGACTTGCATACATAATAGAAACATTAAAGAAGGAAAATAAAGATCTCACAGGAAAGATGGAAGAGGCACTAAACAATAGAGACTGTCTAAAAATAGTATCACTTAGAACAACAAATATGGTGGAAGAACTAGAGGATGAACTAAGAATAATTGAAGACCAGAGAGATTCATATGAGTGTAAAATCACAGAGCTTCAAAATATTATAATGGAGCAAAAAAACAAATCTTATATACAGGAAGACAAGGAAGGAAAAGTCATTCCAAGATTATACCCGAATTTGGAGTCGCTATGGCCTAGTAAAAGAGAGGCAAAACAAGATATAGAGCAAGGTCAATTACTACTGCCTGTGCCTTTAGCACCAGTTATAGTATCTGAGACTTTTAATGCACATAAAACACCTACAGGTTTTTCAATGCAGACTCGCTCCATGTCTATGATGGATAAAGACAATTTTCAGAAATGGTGGGGTGCCATGCCTCAGAATGATTTCAACAAGTTCACACATTGGTTTCAGAGGGGAGCTGAGAAGGCACAAAAAGGAGGTCTGTGTTTTGATGAATGGACTGAATTACTAGAATTTGCTCTGGGTCCATTTGCAAGCAGACTATTGGGATTTAACACAAGTGTTTCAGATCAAGCTGGAAGAATAGCTGCAACCTACTTCTACTTAACTAATGTAGAAAAGGAAATTAGCCACATTACAATGAGGCCTACAGATGGCCCCCGGGAGGTAGCACAGAGAATACTCTTCTGGTGCACCCTAAGGCAGCCACAGACACCAATGGTACAGGGATCAGCAGCACATATAGCTCGTGTGCTTGAAGCCCTTCCCCGTGAATGCCAGGAATTTGTGCATCTGTTTGATCAAATGCCTACAGATTTGGAAATGGTATTAACTAGGGCAGATAAGTGGTGGATGGATTACTCACACAAAGATCAAGCATGTGCAGTCTCAGCAGTAAAACCATTTAAAGTAGAAGCAGGTAAGACAATGCAAAGTAATTGGAGAAAAAAACGTGAAGAGCCACAGTGGAACAATCGTAATAGAATCAATGGAAACTGGAGAATAAATAGGCGTGCTGATTTACAGCAGGAAAGATACAGTGGTGACTGGAGAAGGAATGAAGTGGCAGAAAATAACAACAAGGAAAGGCACAACGGTGACTGGAGAAGGAATGATATGGAAGATAATAAAGGCAATATGGGATACTGGGACCTGAGAAAGCAGAATGACAGGATGGAAGAAGAAATAGAAGCATTAAAGAGGCAAATAGAGGCAGATAGGAAGCCACAACGTGAGGAAAATAGGACACAATATACTGTAATAAAGGAGGAAGAGAAACACAAATCAGAGTGAAGAGGCCCAACCCCTGCTCAAGACCGCCTCATACATGCAGCTGACCTTGGCATGGATGAGGCAGGTCGGCCCACCATATTTACTTACATTGCAGGGGTGGGAAAACACATGTTGTTAGACAGTGGTGCAGCGGTTACTATGACAAACAGGGTCACAAATGGGAACAGCTTAGTTAAAATAGTAGGAGTTACAGGGAACCCACAGGAAGTCAGTGCAGGGCTGATAGAGATTAAGGTGGGTGGAGAAACAGTTAAAGTTGAAGCTATAGTTGGATGGCCTGAGGAAATATTAGGGATAGAAGCATTAAAAAAAGGTAAATTTATTGTAGACTTTGCCAACCAATGCTTGTGGAAAAAGGAACCAGGTAGTGAGAAACATGGAGGGACAACACAGACAAATGGTACAGTGTGTCCCATGGCATACATAGTGGCACCAGTAAAAAGCCTAGGAGAAAACAGGCTACAGTTGGAGGGATGACCAGAATGGTTGAAGCAACTCGTGCAAGCAATTCCAGTATGGGCAAGAGATAAGCTTGATTGTGGGAGAATGGATACAACAGTGCTACTTGAAGGAAAAGATCCCCCATGGCAGAAGCAATACCCAGTTCCAAGGGAATCTGTGGTTTCTATTACAGAAATGATAGAGACACTGGAGGAACGTGGAATCATAAAATCTGGAAATGGATATGGATGTAATTCTCCTTGTTGGCCTGTCAAGAAGGCAATATTGAAAACCAGTGAAGCAGAAGGCAAAACAGCTCCATCCTGGAGACTTACCATTGATTACAGAGCTGTCAACAAACTAGCAAAGAGAATGGCACCAGTCGTATCAGTCTATTGTGAAATGATGTCAAAGATATCACTAGAAATGAGAATATTTACAGTAATAGATGTAGCAAATGGATTCTGGTCAATACCCCTGGAAAAAGAATGCCAATACCGGACTGCATTTACCTGGGAAGGACGGCAGTATGCCTTCACAGTTCTGCCACAAGGGTACTGTGATGCCCCAGCTATTTTCCATACACACATGAAGGAAGCATTATCACAATTCCCACGACCTGAACGTATCATCCAATATGTGGACGATGTGCTTCTTCAGTCTCCAAATATGGAACAACATCAAAAAGATCTGACACTCTTGCTAGAGTGTATTAATAATGCAGGACTAAAATTAAATGGTGCAAAAGCTCAGTTGGCCTGCAAGGAAGTTCATTTCTTGGGAGTAACTATAACTGGAGAGGGTAGAACAATTGATCAGGATAGAGCAAAAGTGATTGCTCAACTACCAATCCCAACTGATCGTACAGCACTACAATCTTTGTTAGGAATGATGGGCTTCTGTAGAGAATTCACTCCAAGATATGCACAGCTGGCTCAACCCTTGTATGAAATTCTTAGAGCAGAAAATTGGGATTGGTCTGATGAACATACTAAGGCTGTTAACCAGTTGAAGACAGAACTAGGTAGTGCACCAACCCTTGCAAGTCCTGACCATGAAAAAGAGTTCAGGTTGTATCCCATCACAATGCCAGATGCACATGGAGTAGTCATTACTCAGACCTGGGGTAACACAGAGCGACCAGTGGCATTCGGATCCCAGACACTTTCAGCTGTGGAACTGAAATTTGGATGGTGTGAGAGAATCATATTGGCCGCATACTGGGCAGTGAAGCGATTTAAATACCTATTTGGCACACAAAATGTAATTATCTGTACCCACCATACACCTTTAAAAGTACTCAGGCAAGGAAGTCTGACAATCAGTCATATTAATAATGCTCGTATACAAAAATGGACAGTGGCATTGCTTGCAGATAACATTTCAACACATGAATTAAAAGAGCTAAAGCAATGGGTAGCTGGAGTTTGTATTAAAGGAAATGCACATGAATGTCAGGTCAACCCAGGACCAACGTGTCACCCAGTATTCAAAGATGACTAAAGAACCTATTTGGTACACAGATGGTAGTTGTCATCATGTACAAGGAAAAAGAGTTTCAGGGATTGCTGGAGTAAAGATTCAGAGTGATGAGATTTTAGAAGAATTTGGATTCAAGCTAAAAGCTTCCTCAGCACAATATGCAGAGCTAGCAGCTGTTGTGCAAGTTCTTTACCAAGAATCAGGAAAAAGTGACAGGGTGACAATAGTCTTGGACAGTGACTGGGTTTTCAGAGGAACATGTCTGTTGCTGAAATGGTAGGCTAGCAATAAATTCTTGGCTACAGATGGATCAACAGTAAAATTTCACGGTCTTTGGCAAATTGTGGAGACTCTATCCCATGACTTTCAAAGAATCAATATGATTAAAGTACGTGCCCACAAAAGAACAGGGCCTCATCGAATAGGAAATAACCTTGCAGATCATCGAGCAAAACAAGCAGCAAAGTGGGCTGAGGAATGGAAACCAGACTCTGAAGAAAGAAAGCTAACTGTAGCTGCAACAACAAGGGGAGAATCTAAAGTGGTACAAAAGAGAATGCAAGAATTGCAAGAACTTCAAGATGAAGATGCTGAAATTAAAGAACTCAGAATGAGAATAAGAGGAGGAGAGGAAGTACATCATAAAGGGAAAATGATAGTGGAAGAAAAGGGTCTGGTTTGTGTACTAGAAGATGGCTTTCCTGTCTGGGTTGTACCATTCCAAATTAGGAAAGACATCCTTAGATGGATACATGGGTCACAAGCAGGAGGACACCCAAAGATAAAGGAAGCAAAGGAAAAAATACAGAAGATGGGATGGTGGCATGGACAGAATAAGGACCTTGAAGATTTTTTGGACGGCTGCCTCACCTGTGCTAGATTTGATCGATCTAACAGAAAGAAAAGGGGAGAACTAATGAGACAGCCACCTGTAGGACCATGGGAAAGAATTCAAATTGATTATACTGGACCACTGCCAACAACCACACGAGGGAATAAATACATTTTGATGGTAGTGGATAGTTTTTCAAGATGGATGATCGCAATCCCAACAAGGAACTGTACAGCAGTAACAACTGCCATGAAACTAGTGAATGAAGTAACTACTGTGTGGGGGGTCCCAAAAGTAATTGATTGTGATAATGGAGCTGCATTTATTGGAAATGTAATGAAGGAAATGTGCAAAATGGTTGGAATAGATCTGAAATATCACATACCTTACCATCCACAGGCAGCAGGTCAAGTTGAACGGATGAATGGGACTGTAAAAAGAGAACTTATGAAATTGGTTGCAGAACATGGGTCAGCCTGGGACACCTATGTACCTTTGGTATGTGCAAGGCTTAGAGCCAGACCCTCTAGATCTACAGGATTTTCACCCTATGAAATCCTTATGGGGAGGCCAATGCCATCCTGGACCAACTGGATGACCATTCCAGCACCAGTGGCATTACAAACTGCAGCCATCACAGATGAATGGGTAAAAGAGCTTGCCACACATCTAGAAATTGTGCACAAAGCAGCAGCAGTAGAAGATGAGAATCAGTACCAGCAACGGAAGAGATGGCATGATGCCTCAGGAGATATAACTACATACCAGGCTGGTGACAGGATTATGGTACAAAACCATGATGAACTTCTACCATGGGGTAGAGCAAGATGGAAGGGTCCATATACGGTCATAGATAGATTAGGGGCTGCAGTATACCTGATTGACCATGCAGAAAAAGGAGAAGTCTGGCTGCATGCAAGTCAATTAAAACGATTTAAAAAAGACAAGGTTAGGGACCCAGCAAACAACATGCCTTAGTAAGTATACATACACCCTAAGACCTAGAAAATCATAATAGTTAGGTCAGGAAAATAAAATGGGTGTAAGTTAAAGGCAGCAAATGATAATTCATTTTGGGAAATTGAGTATGTGGGTAGCAAAAAAAAATAAAAAAATAAAAAAAATGAAGAGGGATGAAAATGATTTTAATAGTCATAACATAAAGTTCCTATAACGATCTATACATTTCCTGTTTTCTATGCCTTATGTTTATATGCTAACTATATTTTGGTCCTGTTTTGTGTTTTGTGTTTTTATCTTCTCTCTCTTTCACCCAGGGAAATACAGAAGAAATAAGAAGAGAATGAGAAAAATATATTTCCCCATTCACTAATTACAAATTATTAGTTTATTCACAGGCTCGTCAGAAGATTGAGTTCAGAAGAAATGCAACCTAGCTAAGGAGGATGGTGTCTTTTTCTGGCACAACTGATGAGTATAAACTGTATCGGAATGGGAAGAGGGAGACCACCAATTAGACCAGAGGATACAGCATATAAGGGACTTATTTTAAAAGGAATAGAGGATAGATATATACAGGCAGATAGATTTATTTGGCAGAGGGAGTTAAAAGTAAAAGAAATTGGTGACTTACATTTGAATATCATGTTGCCAAATGATAGTATGGGGTTAGCTCTTAGGGCACCAATAAATGTGACCAAGGGACAAGAATGGAACTGGGTGGTTAGAAATGGGCAGGTAACAGCTAATGGAATATTTATAGATCGTGTGAAATTGACTTCAACCTCCCAAGGATACTATAAACATATTAATATCATAGTAAGCAACATATCTTTAAATGAGGGTGGTGAATGGGAGGTTGCCACTATAGCTTCACATCCCAATAAAGAATTGAAATGCAATCTTAACACTGGAGAGGGGTGTGTATTAACAGTAGATGAGGTAACACTTTCAGTACAGAAAAGGGAAAATTGTAAAGATCAGATAAGAATTCCATGGCCAAAAAGGGGAATCATTGTAGTCCCTACACATGAAACTGTGGTACAAGGTGTAGGATAGACATATTACCCCATAATGTTAGATTTTAATTATTTCATGATTCCTTTAAGGTGCTCAAGACAGCAGCGCGAATGGTTCAAAGGAAGGACACAGGAGATTATTGATGAGTGGACAGAAACAAAGAGAAGGGACAAGCGAGATACCATAGCAACAATTTTGGGAGGAGTCGGAACCGGATTAGGTGTGTGGAACTCAGCTGATATCATAGGACTTAATAGCAGAATTAACTCTCTGACAGATGGTTTTGGCCATGCCATGAAAACAGGTGGAGTAGCCGACTCACTTATTGTAGAGAAGTTGGGAGACAATGTAGATGACATACACACCATTGCCCACAATTTACAACTAGTGGAGGAGAACATTGCCGACATCTCAAACAGCATTAAAAATGAAGAAATAGGAGCTGCCATCTTTTGCTCCATGACCGGGAATAAACTATTATCTGATCTGAAGGATACTATAAATGATATAAAAGGAAACAAGTGGACAGAAAAACTTAATGCAACTAAGATCATAGCAACATTAAGGAAAAAAGGTGTGATAGTTACAGAGGACAATTTAAAGCATGCATACATTGAGGGACCAGGACAATGGCTACCGGAAGAATCTGAATCTGGGAGAGTAGGACTAATCCTAGCAATTCCACGTTGGGAAGGAGAAGCGGAACCATTGAATTTTGTGCATAGTATTGGTACTTTTAGCCAAAGCACCTACCAGCAACATTTTCCTTCAAAAAAATTGGCAACTATTACAGAAGTAGTAATTGATGAAGGCTGTTGCAAGAAAGTTCAACATCGATGGCTATGTACCTGCACCTGGGAAACTAGAGACATTGAGAATGGATGGGTGCAGTTTACAAAAGCTGAGCTGGTACGCGAGGTCATTCATATTGGAGATATGGCATGTTTCATAGGCCATAAGGAGTACAAAACATCAGATGAGACATGCCCAGTGGAAGAAGGGACATGTGTTAGAGTAACAACACCCCTCCATGTTGGAACACATACTGTCTTTCCATCAGGAAACCTCACTACTGACTGCATGAATTTTACTGAGGACACTGTCTGGGAGAATTGGACTTTGAAGCTTTTTCCTCCTATTCCTAAGCTCACTTTGCAGTTACATGAACTAGTACAACGTACTAAACAGCAGCTACGCCCCATCAGCAATTTGCTTGAGCAACAAAATAATGAACTTGAAAAAACTAAAGAAGAAGTTATCCATCCATGGTGGGGAGTACTCACTGATGTAGAAACACACCCGATAATGAGAACTCTCTCCTTAATGCTTATGTTTATCCAAGTTATAACAACAGCTGTGATACTGTATGTTTGTGTGATATTAAAGAAGATGAAGAGGAAGCTGAAAGCAAGGAACCAAAATTACTTTATTTAAGTGTTATTCTTGTTGTTCAGGCACGACTGCATACTCTTCTAATAAAGTTTACCCATAAATTCACACACAATCACATACACATCCCTCATCAGGTAAGTATGCTTTGCCAAACCCACCGTCATGCACCCACATTTCTCTCTATCTTCTGATAATTTGTTTTTCTGACTTGTATTAATTTGTTTGGATTGTGTTGGGAGTAATAGTTAGTTTTTATTATTAATTGTATAACATTTAGGTTAGCAGTTGACAGTCCTAGGAAAGTACAGAAGAGCTCAAGTCGCCAAGGGATTTATTCCGGAGGGAGGGTGGGTTGAATTTTTCCTATAAGGTTCTCGCTCCCACTGGGTTCTTCTGTATTAATGGGTATAAATAGAAAACGGGGCAACATAGGAGAAATTAAAGTGGGGGAATGTGGTGTCATGAAACCAGATAATTTATCCCTAGAGTGTTCAAGTAGTTAATTCTTAAATTTACAAACATATTTTAAAATATAGACTAGGCCTCTGGCCTAGTCTTTGTCTAAGAAGGACACTCCCATATAGCCTTTTGATTGGTGTATGGTAGGACACACCTTAAATGAATTAAGTATACAATGGGAGCCAACAGTTAGTATACACACTTTTTTATCTTCCTCACCTCCTGGAAGGAACTGATGAGAGAGAGAGCATTGGAGGACTGAACTGGCTGAGTATATTAGCATTCTTATACATTTACTTTGTGATAAATTCTCTTGTTCACTATGTTTAGTTAATATTGCTTAATCTGGGTTTGTTTAAAATAGAGTTGCCCCATATAATTTGGACCATATCTTTATGTTTGTAGCTCTTGGTATTTCTTGAAACTTGTTTTATATTTTGTAGCCTATAGATAATTGTTAATCTTCATACCTATATTATTTGTCTTCCAATAAAATAATTTTAAAAAGTGGACAACCCCTTTGGTTTAATATTCTGGTACTAATTACCACCACAGCACCTCCCCCTATAAACAAGATACAGGTCTATCAGCCAATAAGATGTAGCACCTCCCCCTATCAATAAGATACAGGTCTATCAGCCAATAAGATGTAGCACATACCCCTATCAATAAGATACAGGTCTATCAGCCAATAAGATGTAGCACCTCCCCCTATCAATAAGATACAGGTCTATCAGCCAATAAGATGTAGCACCTCACCCTATCAATAAGATGTAGCACCTCCCCGTATCAATAAGATACAGATCTATCAACCAATAAGATGTAGCACCTCCCCCTATTAATAAGATACAGGTCTATCAGCCAATAACATGTAGCACCTCCCCTATCAATAAGATACAGGTCTATCAGCCAATAATATGTAGCACCTCCCCCTATTAATAAGATACAGGCCTATCAGCCAATATCATGTAGCACCTCCCCCTATCTATAAGATGTAGCACCCCCCTATTAATAAAATAGAGGTCTATCAGCCAATAAGATGTAGCACCTCCCGCTATCAATAAGATACAGGTCTATCATCCAATAAGATGTAGCACCTCCCCCTATCAATATGATACAGGTATATCAGCCAATAAGATGTAGCACCAACCCCCTATTAATAAAATAGAGGTCTATCAGCCAATAAGATGTAGCAACTCCCCCTATCAATAAGATACAGGTCTATCAGCCAATAAGATGTAGCACCTCCCCCTATCAAAAAGATACAGGTCTATCAGCCAATAAGATGTAGCACCTCCCCCTATCAATAAGATACAGGTCTATCAGCCAATAAGATGTAGCACCTCTCCCTATCAATAAGATACAGGTCTATCAGGCAATAAGATGTAGCACCTCCCCCTATTAATAAGATGTAGCACCTCCCCATATCAATAAGATACAGGTCTATCAACCAATAAGATGTAGCACCTCCCCCTATCAATAAGATACAGGTCTATCAGCCAATAAGATGTAGCACCTACCCCTATCAATAAGATACAGGTCTATCAGCCAATAAGATGTAGCACCTCCCCCTATCAATAAGATACAGGTCTATCAGCCAATAAGATGTAGCACCTCCCCCTATTAATAAGATACAGGTCTATCAGCCAATATCATGTAGCACCTCCCCCTATCAATAAGATGTAGCACCTCCCCGTATCAATAAGATACAGGTCTATCAGCCAATAAGATGTAGCACCTCCCCCTATTAATAAGATACAGGTCTATCAGCCAATATCATGTAGCACCTCCCCCTATCAATAAGATGTAGCACCTCCCCGTATCAATAAGATACAGGTCTATCAGCCAATAAGATGTAGCACCTCCCTGTATCAATAAGATACAGGTCTATCAGCCAATAAGATGTAGCACCTCCCCCTATTAATAAGATACAGGTCTATCAGCCAATATCATGTAGCACCTCCCCCTATCAATAAGATGTAGCATCCCCCCTATTAATAAAATAGAGGTATATCAGCCAATAAGATGTAGCAACTCCCCCTATCAATAAAATACAGGTGTAACAGCCAATAAGATGTTGCACCTCCCGCTATCAATAAGATACAGGTCTATCAGCCAATAAGATGTAGCATCTCCCCCTATCAATAAGATACAGGTCTATCAGCCAATAAGATGTAGCACCTCCCCCTATCAATATGATACAGGTCTATCAGCCAATAAGATGTAGCACCTCCCCCTATCAACAAGATACAGGTCTATCAGGCAATAAGATGTAGCACCTCCCCTTATCAACAAGATACAGGTCTATCAGCCAATAAGATGTAGCACCTCCCCCTATCAATAAGATACAGGTCTATCAGCCAATAAGATGTAGCACATACCCCTATCAATAAGATACAGGTCTATCAGCCAATAAGATGTAGCACCTCACCCTATCAATAAGATGTAGCACCTTCCCATATCAATAAGATACAGATCTATCAACCAATAAGATGTAGCACCTCCCCCTATTAATAAGATACAGGTCTATCAGCCAATAACATGTAGCACCTCCCATATCAATAAGATAGAGGTCTATCAGCCAATAAGATGTAGCACCTCCCCCTATTAATAAGATACAGGTCTATCAGCCAATATCATGTAGCACCTCCCCCTATCAATAAGATGTAGCACCCCCCCTATTAATAAAATAGAGGTCTATCAGCCAATAAGATGTAGCACCTCCCGCTATCAATAAGATACAGGTCTATCAGCCAATAAGATGTAGCACCTCCCCCTATCAATATGATACAGGTATATCAGCCAATAAGATGTAGCACCAACGCCCTATTAATAAAATAGAGGTCTATCAGCCAATAAGATGTAGCAACTCCCCCTATCAATAAGATACAGGTCTATCAGCCAATAAGATGTAGCACCTCCCCCTATCAAAAAGATACAGGTCTATCAGCCAATAAGATGTAGCACCTCCCCCTATCAATAAGATACAGGTCTATCAGCCAATAAGATGTAGCACCTCCCCCTATCAATAAGATACAGGTCTATCAGGCAATAAGATGTAGCACCTCCCCCTATTAATAAGATGTAGCACCTCCCCCTATTAATAAGATGTAGCACCTCCCCATATCAATAAGATACAGGTCTATCAGCCAATAAGATGTAGCACCTCCCCCTATCAATAAGATACAGGTCTATCAGCCAATAAGATGTAGCACCTACCCCTATCAATAAGATACAGGTCTATCAGCCAATAGGATGTAGCACTTCCCCCTATCAATAAGATACAGGTCTATCAGCCAATAAGATGTAGCACCTCCCCCTATTAATAAGATACAGGTCTATCAGCCAATATCATGTAGCACCTCCCCCTATCAATAAGATGTAGCACCTCCCCGTATCAATAAGATACAGGTCTATCAGCCAATAAGATGTAGCACCTCCCTGTATCAATAAGATAAAGGTCTATCAGCCAATAAGATGTAGCACCTCCCCCTATTAATAAGATACAGGTCTATCAGCCAATATCATGTAGCACCTCCCCCTATTAATAATATGTAGCACCCCCCCTATTAATAAAATAGAGGTATATCAGCCAATAAGATGTAGCAACTCCCCCTATCAATAAGATACAGGTGTAACAGCCAATAAGATGTTGCACCTCCCGCTATCAATAAGATACAGGTCTATCACCCAATAAGATGTAGCACCTCCCCCTATCAATATGATACAGGTATATCAGCCAATAAGATGTAGCACCAACCCCCTATTAATAAAATAGAGGTCTATCAGCCAATAAGATGTAGCAACTCCCCCTATCAATAAGATACAGGTCTATCAGCCAATAAGATGTAGCACCTCCCCCTATCAAAAAGATACAGGTCTATCAGCCAATAAGATGTAGCACCTCCCAATATCAATAAGATACAGGTCTATCAGCCAATAAGATGTAGCAATGTAGCACTCCGCCTATCAATAAGATACAGGTCTATCAGGCAATAAGATGTAGCACCTCCCCCTATTAATAAGATGTAGCACCTCCCCCTATTAATAAGATGTAGCACCTCCCCATATCAATAAGATACAGGTCTATCAGCCAATAAGATGTAGCACCTCCCCCTATCAATAAGATACAGGTCTATCAGCCAATAAGATGTAGCACCTCCCCGTATCAATAAGATACAGGTCTATCAGCCAATAAGATGTAGCACCTCCCTGTATCAATAAGATACAGGTCTATCAGCCAATAAGATGTAGCACCTCCCCCTATTAATAAGATACAGGTCTATCAGCCAATATCATGTAGCACCTCCCCCTATCTATAATATGTAGCACCCCCCCTATTAATAAAATAGAGGTCTATCAGCCAATAAGATGTAGCACCTCCCGCTATCAATAAGATACAGGTCTATCATCCAATAAGATGTAGCACCTCCCCCTATCAATATGATACAGGTATATCAGCCAATAAGATGTAGCACCAACCCCCTATTAATAAAATAGAGGTCTATCAGCCAATAAGATGTAGCAACTCCCCCTATCAATAAGATACAGGTCTATCAGCCAATAAGATGTAGCACCTCCCCCTATCAAAAAGATACAGGTCTATCAGCCAATAAGATGTAGCACCTCCCCCTATCAATAAGATACAGGTCTATGAGGCAATAAGATGTAGCACCTCCCCCTATTAATAAGATGTAGCACCTCCCCCTATTAATAAGATGTAGCACCTCCCCATATCAATAAGATACAGGTCTATCAGCCAATAAGATGTAGCACCTCCCCCTATCAATAAGATACAGGTCTATCAGCCAATAAGATGTAGCACCTACCCCTATCAATAAGATACAGGTCTATCAGCCAATAGGATGTAGCACTTCCCCCTATCAATAAGATACAGGTCTATCAGCCAATAAGATGTAGCACCTCCCCCTATTAATAAGATACAGGTCTATCAGCCAATATCATGTAGCACCTCCCCCTATCAATAAGATGTAGCACCTCCCCGTATCAATAAGATACAGGTCTATCAGCCAATAAGATGTAGCACCTCCCCCTATTAATAAGATACAGGTCTATCAGCCAATATCATGTAGCACCTCCCCCTATCAATAAGATGTAGCACCTCCCCGTATCAATAAGATACAGGTCTATCAGCCAATAAGATGTAGCACCTCCCTGTATCAATAAGATACAGGTCTATCAGCCAATAAGATGTAGCACCTCCCCCTATTAATAAGATACAGGTCTATCAGCCAATATCATGTAGCACCTCCCCCTATCAATAATATGTAGCACCCCCCCTATTAATAAAATAGAGGTATATCAGCCAATAAGATGTAGCAACTCCCCCTATCAATAAGATACAGGTGTAACAGCCAATAAGATGTTGCACCTCCCGCTATCAATAAGATACAGGTCTATCAGCCAATAAGATGTAGCACCTCCCCCTATCAACAAGATACAGGTCTATCAGCCAATAAGATGTAGCACCTCTCCCTATCAATGAGATACAGGTCTATCAGCCAATAAGATGTAGCACCTCCCCATATCAATAAGATGTAGCACCTCCCCCTATTAATAAGATACAGGTCTATCAGCCAATATCATGTAGCACCTCCCCCTATCAATAAGATGTAGCACCTCCCCGTATCAATAAGATACAGGTCTATCAGCCAATAAGATGTAGCACCTCCCTGTATCAATAAGATACAGGTCTATCAGCCAATAAGATGTAGCACCTCCCCCTATTAATAAGATACAGGTCTATCAGCCAATAACATGTAGCACCTCCCCTATTATTAAGATGTAGCACCTCCCCCTATAAATAAAATAGAGTTTTATCAGCCAATACGATTTAGCACCTACCCTTATCAATAAGATACAGGTCTATCAGCCAATAAGATGTAGCACCACCCCCTATTAATATAATAGAGGTCTATCATCCAATAAGATGTAGCACCTCCCCCTATCAATAAAATAGAGGTCTATCAGCCAATAAGATGTAGCACCTCCTCCTATCAATAAAATAGAGGTCTATCAGCCAATAAGATGTAGCACCTTCCCCTATTAATAAAATAGAGGTCTATCAGCCAATAAGATGTATTACCTCTCCCTCTCAATAAGATACAGGTCTATCAGCCAATAAGATGTAGCACCTCTCCCTATCAATAAGATACAGGTCTATCAGCCAATAAGATGTAGCACCTCTACAGGTCTATCAGCCAATCAATAAGATGTAGCACCTCCCCCTATCAACAAGATACAGGTCTATCAGCCAATAAGATATAGCCCCTACCCCTATCAATAAGATGTAGCACCTCCCCATATCAATAAGATACAGGTCTATCAGCCAATAAGATGTAGCACCTCCCCCTATTAATAAGATACAGGTCTATCAGCCAATATCATGTAGCACCTCCCCCTATCAATAAGATGTAGCATCCCCCCTATTAATAAAATAGAGGTCTATCAGCCAATAAGATGTAGCAACTCCCCCTATCAATAAGATACATGTGTAACAGCCAATAAGATGTTGCACCTCCCGCTATAAATAAGATACAGGTCTATCAGCCAATAAGATGTTGCACCTCCCCCTATCAATAAGATACAGGTCTATCAGCCAATAAGATATTGCACCTCCCCCTATCAATAAGATACAGGTCTATCAGCCAATAAGATATTGCACCTCCCCCTATCAATAAGATACAGGTCTATCAGCCAATAAGATGTAGCACCTCCCCCTATCAATAAGATGTAGCACCTCCCCCTATCAATAAGATACTGATCTATCAGCCAATAAGATGTAGCACCTCTACAGGTCTATCAGCCAAAAAGATGTTGCACCTCCCCCTATCAATAAGATACAGGTCTATCAGCCAATAAGATGTTGCACCTCCCCCTATCAATAAGATGTAGCACCTCCCCCTATCAATAAGATACAGGTCTATCAGCCAATAAGATGTAGCACCTCTTCAGGTCTATCAGCCAAAAAGATGTAGCACCTCCCCCTATCAACAAGATACAGGTCTATCAGCCAATAAGATGTAGCAACTCCCCCTATCAATAAGATACAGGTCTATCAGCCAATAAGATGTAGCACCTCCCCCTATCAATAAGATGAAGCACCTCCCCCTATCAATAAGATGTAGCACCTCCCCCTATCAATAAGTTACAGGTCTATCAGCCAATAAGATGTAGCACCACCCATATTAATAAGATACAGGTCTATCAGCCAATAAGATGTAGCACCTCTCCCTATCAATAAGATGTAGCACCTCCCCCTATCAGTAAGATAAAGGTCTATCAGCCAATAAGATGTAGCACCTCCCCCTATCAATAAGATGTTGCACCTTCCCCTATCAATAAGATACAGGTCTATCAGCCAATAAGATGTAGCACCTCCCCCTATCAATAAGATACAGGTCTATCAGCCAATAAGATATAGCACCTCCCCCTATTAATAAGATACAGGTCTATCAGCCAATAACATGTAGCACCTCCCCTATCATTAAGATGTAGCACCTCCCCCTATTAATAAAATAGAGGTCTATCAGCCAATACGATGTAGCACCTACCCCTATCAATAAGATACAGGTCTATCAGCCAATAAGATGTAGCACCACCCCCTATTAATATAATAGAGGGCTATCAGCCAATAAGATGTAGCACCTCCCCCTATTAATAAAATGCAGGTCTATCAGCCAATAAGATGTAGCACCTTCCCCTATCAATAAAATAGATGTCTATCAGCCACTAAGATGTAGCACCTTCCCCTATCAATAAAATAGAGGTCTATCAGCCAATAAGATGTAGCACCTCTCCCTATCAATAAGATACAGGTCTATCAGCCAATAAGATGTAGCACCTCTCCCTATCAATAAGATACAGGTCTATCAGCCAATAAGATGTAGCACCTCTACAGGTCTCTCAGCCAATAAGATGTAGCACCTCCCCCTATCAATAAGATACAGGTCTATCAGCCAATAAGATGTAGCAACTCCCCCTATCAACAAGATACAGGTCTATCAGTCAATAATGTGTAGCCCCTCCCCCTATCAATAAGATGTAGCACCTCCCCTATCAATAAGATACAGGTCTATCAGCCAATAAGATGTTGCACCTCCCCCTATCAATAAGATACAGGTCTATCAGCAAATAAGATGTAGCACCTCCCCTATCAATAAAATACAGGTCTATCAGCCAATAAGATGTAGCACCTCTCCCTATCAATAAGATACAGGTCTATAAGCCAATAAGATGTTGCACCTCCGCCTATCAATAAGATGTAGCACCTCCCCCTATCAATAAGATACAGGTCTATCAGCCAATAAGATGTAGCACCTCCCCCTATCAATAAGATGCAGGTCTATCAGCCAATAAGATGTAGCACCTTCCCCTATCAATAAAATAGAGGTCTATCAGCCAATAAGATGTAGCACCTTCCCCTATCAATAAAATAGAGGTCTATCAGCCAATAAGATGTAGCACCTCCCCCTATCAATAAGATACAGGTCTATCAGCCAATAAGATGTAGCACCTCCCCTTATCAGTAAGATAAAGGTCTATCAGCCAATAAGATGTAGCACCTCCCCCCTATCAATAAGATGTTGCACCTTCCCCTATCAATAAGATACAGGTCTATCAGCCAATAAGATGTAGCACCTCCCCCTATCAATAAGATACAGGTCTATCAGCCAATAAGATGTAGCACCTCCCCCTATCAACAAAATACAGGTCTATCAGCCAATAAGATGTAGCACCTCCCCCCTATTAATAAGATACAGGTCTATCAGCCAATAACATGTAGCACCTCCCCTATCATTAAGATGTAGCACCTCCCCCCTATTAATAAAATAGAGGTCTATCAGCCAATACGATGTAGCACCTACCCCTATCAATAAGATACAGGTCTATCAGCCAATAAGATGTAGCACCACCCCCCTATTAATATAATAGAGGTCTATCAGCCAATAAGATGTAGCACCTCCCCCTATTAATAAAATACAGGTCTATCAGCCAATAAGATGTAGCACCTTCCCCTATCAATAAAATAGATGTCTATCAGCCAATAAGATGTAGCACCTCCCCCTATTAATAAGATACAGGTCTATCAGCCAATAACATGTAGCACCTCCCCTATCATTAAGATGTAGCACCTCCCCCTATTAATAAAATAGAGGTCTATCAGCCAATACGATGTAGCACCTACCCCTATCAATAAGATACAGGTCTATCAGCCAATAAGATGTAGCACCACCCCCTATTAATATAATAGAGGTCTATCAGCCAATAAGATGTAGCACCTCCCCCTATTAATAAAATACAGGTCTATCAGCCAATAAGATGTAGCACCTTCCCCTATCAATAAAATAGATGTCTATCAGCCAATAAGATGTAGCACCTTCCCCTATCAATAAAATAGAGGTCTATCAGCCAATAAGATGTAGCACCTCTCCCTATCAATAAGATACAGGTCTATCAGCCAATAAGATATAGCACCTCTCCCTATCAATAAGATACAGGTCTATCAGCCAATAAGATGTAGCACCTCTACAGGTCTATCAGCCAATAAGATGTAGCACCTCCCCCTATCAATAAGATACAGGTCTATCAGCCAATAAGATGTAGCAACTCCCCCTATCAACAAGATACAGGTCTATCAGTCAATAAGGTGTAGCCCCTCCCCCTATCAATAAGATGTAGCACCTCCCCCTATCAATAAGATACAGGTCTATCAGCCAATAAGATGTTGCACCTCCCCCTATCAATAAGATACAGGTCTATCAGCCAATAAGATGTAGCACCTCCCCTATCAATAAGATACAGGTCTATCAGCCAATAAGATGTAGCACCTCTCCCTATCAATAAGATACAGGTCTATAAGCCAATAAGATGTTGCACCTCCCCCCTATCAATAAGATGTAGCACCTCCCCCTATCAATAAGATACAGGTCTATCAGCCAATAAGATGTAGCACCTCCCCCTATCAATAAGATGCAGGTCTATCAGCCAATAAGATGTAGCACCTTCCCCTATCAATAAAATAGAGGTCTATCAGCCAATAAGATGTAGCACCTTCCTCTATCAATAAAATAGAGGTCTATCAGCCAATAAGATGTAGCACCTCCCCCTATCAATAAGATACAGGTCTATCAGCCAATAAGATGTAGTACCCTCCCCTATCAATAAGATACAGGTCTATCAGCCAATAAGATATAGCACCTCCCCCTATCAATAAAATAGAGGTCTATCAGCCAATAAGATGTAGCACCTTCCCCTATCAATAAAATAGAGGTCTATCAGCCAATAAGATGTAGCACCTCCCCCTATCAATAAGATACAGGTCTATCAGCCAATAAGATGTAGCACCTCTCTGTATCAATAAGATACAGGTCTATCAGCTAATAAGATGTAGCACCTCCCTGTATCAATAAGATACAGGTCTATTAGCCAATAAGATGTTGCACCTCCCCCCTATGAATAAAATACAGGTCTATCAGCCAATAAGATGTAGCACCTCTCTGTATCAATAAAATACAGGTCTATCAGCTAATAAGATGTAGCACCTCCCTGTATCAATAAGATACAGGTCTATCAGCCAATAAGATGTTGCACCTCCCCCTATGAATAAAATACAGGTCTATCAGCCAGTAAGATGTTGCAGTGTAACTTTCTGCTGTAGAGACACTAAGCAATGACATCACTATCCTGAAGCCTATTTAGAAAAAATAGTTGCATGCACTGGCAGAGTATGGAGAAATTATGAGTTTGAAAATAAAATACATAACTTATATGCAATATCTAGAGCAGTTTGATCTAATGACATTGTGTATGTAACTTGCTCAATTGAAATCCATACTGCGAGTATACCACAAGCTTTAACGCTAGGTGGCGGCATCTGAGGTCCTAAATGATATATGTACAAATAACATAAATTTAGAGCAAGTGCTTTGAGGTCAACGGCCATCATTCCAGGGCTGCAATGCTCCTGCCGAGCATTGCCTTTCACAGGGGGTTGGCATCACCTGTTAGTGATCTCTAGGTCAGCAGGCCTACGGGGAGAGGTGTTACAAGCTACAACTTGCAACATTATGCCCCTCCCATTAGCTCGACCACACCCTTACAGAAGCCAGAAAAATTATTAGGCTGTGACCCTGCCACACCAGCTGATACTATATTCTTATTAATGACCAACCTTCAACCCCTAATGGCCCTCAGGATGTAAGACGCCTCAATAAACATCACAGAGGGGAAGCCAAACTTTAACAGTTTGGGCTTACAACAGCTATGGTTCCGCCAAAGTCCTCAAGCCACCCTAGTGGTTGCCGCTACATCAGTGCCTCCCCATAATACCTGTAAACAAATAAAAAATGTTACACAACAAGGGAGGGACCGGGTGGGAAAAACACTTCTCTCAGTCGAACAGGAACAAAAGAGGGAGTGATCAAGCTGTCCATGCATTTTATAGGTAAGCAATCTCCACCCCAACATTGGCAACAATGTTGCACACTCACTCCCAGCACCAGATTCACATTTCAGACAGGCAGCATAACCTTTAAGACGCTCCAAGCACAATTATGCTCTATACTTACATAAGGGTTAAATTGCCATTACTTCATTACCACTTTACCCAATAAACACACAGACAACTTTTTGGAGGTATAAGACCATGGAGCAAGGTCACGTTTATTAATTAACCAGGCACAAATAACTAAACTTTTTCAAAGCTTTAATGCTAGGTGGCAGCATCTGAGGTCCTAAATTATATATGTACAAATAACATAAACTTTAGAGTAAGCGCTTTGAGGTCAATGGTCATCATTCAAGGGCTGCAATGCTCCTGGCGAGCATTGCCTTTCAAAAGGCTGGCATCATCCGTTAGGGATTTCTAGGTCAGCAGGCCATGGGGAGAGGTGTTACAAGCTGCAACATCATGCCCCTCCCATTAGCTTGACCACACCCTTACAGAAGCCAGAAAAATTATTAGGCCGTGACCCCGCCACAAGAGCTACCCTATCCCCCATCTAACTGGAGCTATTGCCGCCTCCACTTACAAATCATACATAAGGACTCTTTATAGTACATAGCGACTGAATGCCTCCTTCAAGTTTGCTAAAAATAAATCTAAACCCTCTTCAGTCAAGTGCACACCGTCAGGTCTATAGAGGCGTTTACAATCCCGTATAATGTTCTTGTGACTGATCACAAAACCACCTTCCTCCAAAATTAACCTCCCCATATCCCTGTTCAACTTATTTCGAATCCTGTAAGCTGATCTATGCACTCGCACATTCCTCCATTGTAAATGATCTATGACATTCGACCAAGCCAAATGCACACCAGGGAAGCAAACCTTCAACCACCACACATCCGATTGAATAATAGATGTTAACCCCAGCACAGGCACAGACCCAACATCATCCCCCCCTAGATGCAGCACAATTAGGGAAGGCCTGCCCCATGGTGAACAGCTTCTTTGAGACACCCTGGCAGGTCCCTCCAAAGAATTCCACTCCTCCCAAGCCACCTATTGGAAACCACATCTGGTCGAATCCCCAGCTGCTGGCCGGCCGGCCGGCCGGACACTTCAAGGCGTGTATTGCTGCCCAGTGCACATATGAGTGCCTGACTATCCACGCCCTGCATGGAGGGGTCCTTATCCCTAAAACAAAAGGGGAATTAAAATAACACTTAATAAACTTAACAACGTTAATTAACTAAACAAATGACTACTTAGCTATGTTCGCTTAAAGGTCTAGTATATAATTTATACCGTTTAGAGTTCCATCTCCTAATTTTTTAATACCTTGTTCTGACACACCTTCAGCAGCTGCACTAGTGGCAGAGCTGATGCGGATAGAGTAAGGCGCAATAACGTCTGGGTTAAGCCCTGCCTTCTCCGCCGCCCAAATTAATACCTTTTTAAATTGAAATTTTGACAGATTAGTACCATCAATATGCACAAAAAATTGCCCTGATGCTCCCTGTTGCTTCCTAGAGTAGACGAGCCTGACAGGACAACACTCTGGACTTGACTGTTCCTGATTCGCTAACAATACCCCTTTTTTCTCTTGATTTGTCTTAGATCTTGGGATATACAGTAGCAATGCCTTCTGATCAAACTGAACATGTTGAACCTGAATATCCGTCCCCACTGATAGCCTGGACTGAGCTACTAATTCACCAACTCTCAGGGCCCCTAAGAACGCCATTGCAAATGCTGCCCTAAACAAGCAAACCTCAAAGTCATCTGCACAAACCTTTGGCAGTACCGACAACAAAACTTCTAACCGCTGAACTGTGATAGGCTCATGCCTGTCTGCTGATCACACTTCAATCCTGCCCCAGCCTTTTAACACTTGACAAACTAAAAATGCATTGGTATAATCCGGCAAGCCCTTTAACTTACTAAAAAAATGCAATAGCTGCCAATCGCCCCTGCATTGCTCCCTTCCTTCACCCACTCTCCTTCAACTGTACCATCCATTCCAATACCCATGCTGAGGAACTATCCATTAATGGAATGCCCTTATCCATCAAGAAGGCCTCCCATTCAGCCCAATTTTTAACGTACAATCTCCAAGTAGCCAGAACCAGCGAAGCCTTCACCAAAGAAGTGAGTACATCTCCCCCTCGGCCACCTGCCAAAGAAAGGAAGGACAAGAAGCACCTACTTTATCTGCTTCTGGGACCAATTTTCTAAACAGATCCAACTGAAAGCGAGACAGTGCGTCTGCAACCACGTTATTCACCCTGGCACATGTTGTGCCGAAAAGTCAATGTTGTGCCGCAAACACCTCAGCACCAACCAACGTAAATATCTCACCACCACTGGGGAAGAAGCTAAAAGCTTATTGATAGCAAATACGATACTCATGTTGTTGCACCAGAAAATAACTGTTTTGTTAGCCAGTCGCTTCCCCCATAATTTAATGGCCACCACTATGAGAAACAACTCTAGCAACGTCAAATTCCTAGTCAAACTCTTAGCTACCCATACCTGAGGCCAGGGTTCTGCACTCCAAGCACCCATGAAGTATGCCCCATAACCATGATCCCCTGCTGCATCCGTGAACAGGTGCAATGCCTGACTAGACATTCTTCCTTGCCTCCACATATAAACCCTATTACAGTCTGATAGAAACAACATCCAAACTTTCAGATCTTCCTTCATCTCTTCTGAGACCCTACACAGCTTGTGGCCCCTGTCTCTCCTCTTTAGCAGGCCCTCTAACCTCCTGTTAAACACCATACCCATAGGGATGACCTACAGGCAAAGTTCAAAAGCCCTAGAAGTGACTGAAGTTCCCTTATCGGAAGTGTTTCAACTGCCGCAGCCGCAGAAACCACAACTAACATACAAGACACTTTTTCTTTAGGCAGTCGGCACAGCCTTTCCTGCATGTCGATTTCGATACCCAGAAATGTTAAGCGATTGCACAGCCGCTGTGTCTTTACCTCCGCTAAAGGCACCCAAAAATGGGGAAAAGAGGTTTCTCATTAAGGACATGAGCCTAGTATATTCTGTTGAGCCTGCCCTCCCTACTAGTAAGAAATCATCCAAATAATGCGCTATCAGGCCCCCACCGGCTGCCGATGAAACCACCCAGTGCATAAATGTACCGAACGTTTCAAAGAAAGTGCAGGATACTGAACACCCATTGGAAGATGGCGATCTACAAAGTAGAAACCATCAAACCAACAACCCATCAACCGAAAGGATGCTGGATGAATAGGTAACAAACTAAATGCTGACTCAATGTCCAGCTTGACAATTAACGCCAGTGCTATAGCCTGGTCAAAGGACTGATAATGAACAGAGCTAATCTCCGGGTCAATTGCGTCATTCACTGATTTACTCTTAGGGTACGATAAATGCTGTATCGACCAAAATTTCCCAGTTTCCTTCTTTGGTACCACCCCCAAAGGGGAGATTACCAGCCCTTTCAAAGGTGGTTCCAAAAATGTTCCCCCCCCATGCGCCCCAATTTCAACTCCTTGTCCAACTTCTCCCTAACCGCCCGGGGATACTCATACGTCGATTTCAAGTTCCTCTTCCGCTGGTCCCCTACCATGTCCCTCGCCACGGGTATGCAAAATCCCTCTCGCAAACCGGACAGCAACAACCCAGACGATTCCCTTTCTGGGTATGCTCTGAGCCAAGGCTCAAGAGAGTCCAACTTCAGGGGGGTTGGCACCTTTCAAGCCAACTCCTCCCCTGCCTGCCCCATGCCCGATCCCCTCCTTCCTCCTTGAACATTCAGTCCCTGGATGTGCGGCTCCGCAGTACAAGCAGGAGTGACAAAAGAAACAGTTGGCTTTTTTGTCACACTATCCGTCGTATTTCCAACATTCTCTGCCTTTCCGTTTTAAGCCACCCAACTGTCTGCTCGTACCAGTCCTCAATCCTGGCGGGGAGAAGGTGACCTTTCTGCCCCTAGGTGCTGCCACAGGTGCATGTCAGTCGTACCAAATGACAATAGCAAATTCCCCACCATCTTATGCCTGTAATCTGCATCATATGACCGCCATACCCCATCTTTGTATGTTTTATGGATAAACTCAATTGTTTGCATATATTTTAGCACGTCCAGTCTCTGCTCAGGCTCAGCCTCGATCAGACAGGATGCTAAAACCCTAAAACAACTCCGCCACTCATCCATAGTTTCAGGTCTTTTGACCTTCTTAGGACCCGTGCCATCATCACTCCGCTCTTTGGCTCTGTAAGCCTCAACCGTGAGCTCGAAAATATTTACATATTTTCCATCCCTGATCTTCTTCGTCTACCTTACTTTTAAGGTAAGAATGAAGCAAGTGAACATTGCAGGTATATGTGTCACCCTGCAATGCCATCATCCTCTCCGAAACCTTGGGAGTGACAGCCCCCTGGTCCATACTGGGCAGCTTTCCTATATTGGTAGCACCCATAAGTGCCCTACCTGCAGACCCTAGGCTAAACCCAGTCCCTGCTGCCTGTCTCTCTTGCCCAGCTACCAACTTGCACAAGTAACTCAGCATCCTCTTCTGCGGTTTAGATACTGGCCCTAAGGAATCGTCACATTCAGAATCTGAGTCACTAGAAGAAACCTGCCCCCCCTCCCCACCCAAAGGTACTAATGCCTCACCTGCTGATGGAGTTGGATGCGCTGCTCCTTCCAAACTCCCTGCTGCTTGATCCCTTGGTGTTGCTACATCACTGGATCCTGCTGCTTGCTCAGAGACCACGGCTATTGTGTGTACAAGCCTTAGTTGGTCCTGACAAGACAAAACAGAGCCAGGAGAATTAAGGACACCAGAAAGCAGTGGAGGCTAATCCATATCATCACAACCGCAAGTGAGCCTCCTGGGGAAAAAAAAGAAAAAAGAAAGAAAATACATTTTTTGGCTAAATAAATATAATTTCTCCAACAGTCCCCCTATTGGAAAAATTATATTTCTTCTGCCAAAAAAGTTTCAGTCTACTGTCCAGTTTAATAAAAAAAAATCCTTTTATGTACCTCTATACCTCTCTACCGCGTGTGCGATAGAGAGCTATAGCCTGCTATATCCCTTTGCACATTTTTTCTATGTGCCTGCTGCTCTGCCCATAACAGAGCCTATACCTTTGCTAATAGCACAATTTTCAGTGTGCGGTTGTGTCATTTCTATGGGCGGGCAGCAGGGGGAGCTCCCAAGGCTAGGAACTAATTACAAGTCCCATGATGCATAGCTATTACTTAGCAAATGAGAGAGCAATCTAGTGGTCAGGGGAGGAGGAGCTGCAGACTTTGTATGCGTGTGGAACAAACACTGGCACTGTTAATCAAGGTATGTCTCTATCCTACTTTATCATCATATCTACTTAGGCAAAAAACTCACTCCAGATCTTATTACAGCATAAAGATAGAGTGTAGACTGCAACAGCAGCAGCCAGCAAGTAGAGCAGTTCAGTGTAGACGATAAGGGAGAATTACAGCAGTGACGATTTCTAAGATGGAAAATACCTCTTTGTTTCTTCTAATAAAATCCTTGACCTCTCGCTTCTGATGTACAGATAGGGTTTCTGATATATTTACCTCTGGTTCAGTGACAGGGAGTTCTGTAGGTTTTAAGGCAACTAAAACTTCCCTATCTTTCCAAGGTTTTAACAGATTTATATGATATATTTGCTCAGGTTTCCTTCTCCCTGGCTGACTTACTTTGTAATTAACATCACCCACTTTCTCAATTATCTCATATGGGCCCTGCCAAGTAGCCAAGAATTTATTTTCAACTGTAGGGACCAGAACTAACACCCTATCCCTAGGTTGAAACACCCTGGCTCTAGCATTATGGTTGTAGCTGTACTTTTGTGCTTCCTGTGCTTTTCCCATATGTTCCCTTACAATGGGCATGACAGCTTCCATATGATCCTGCATTTGGGAAATATGTTCAATAATACTTCGATAAGGTGTTGTCTCTTGCTCCCAAGTCTCTTTAACTATATCTAGTAATCCCCTGGGATGCTGCCCATATAACAGTTCAAATGGGGAAAAACCTGTAGAAGCCTGGGGAACCTCCCTGATAGAGAACATTAAATAGGGTAACAGAAGGTCCCAATTTCTCCCATCTGTGTCAATTACCTTTCTTAGCATACTTTTGAGAGTTTTGTTAAACCTTTCTACTAAACCATCAGTCTGAGGGTGATATACTGAGGTCCTTAGTTGTTTTATGCCAAACAACTTACACAATTCTTTTGTAACCCTGGACATAAATGGAGTTCCTTGGTCTGTCAAAATTTCCTTAGGTATCCCGACCCTGCTAAACATTAGCATGAGTTCTTTTGCTATAGACTTTGCAGAGCTGTTACGAAGGGGAACTGCCTCAGGATAGCGTGTAGCATAATCAAGGATTACCAGTATATACTGATGTCCTCTAGCAGATTTAACCAGCGGACCCACCAAGTCCATAGCAATTCTTTCAAAAGGCACATCAATTATAGGCAAGGGCACTAAAGGGTTACGAAAATCTTTAGCAGGAGCTGTAAGTTGACACTTAGGGCATGAAGCACAATAATCCTTGATGGCTACAAATATCCCTGGCCAATAAAACCTTCTAAGAACTCTCTCTTTGGTTTTCTCAACTCCCAAATGCCCCCCCTAGAATGTGGTTATGTGCAAGATTTAAAACAGTGTTCCTAAAAGTCTGGGGCACTAAAAGTTGTTTAACAATGTCTGTTCCTTTCTTCTCTACACAATATACCAAATCATTAACTGCTTCAAAATAAGGATAGGGTAATACATTTCCTGGCTGTGTCACAACATCATTTATAACCCTGATATTATTTCTTGCCTCTACCAATGTTGGATCCTCCCATTGGGCTTTTTTAAAATTACCAGGGCCACCAACCAGATCTATCAAATCATCAATATTTTCCGAGCTAGTACTTGGTACTTCATTACTCTGAGAAGGTTGATCACCTACTAATACAGGCATAGGGCAATAAATCTTATTTTTCTCCTTTTCAATGGAACCCCCTTCAAAATCAGTTTCAGAGAAAGGAGATACATAAATATCAGAAGTTTGACATATTTCTGGAGATTCCCATAACTCCAGAAATTTCGGAAAATCTCTCCCTATCACCACCTCATGGGCTAAATTTGGTACTACACCAACACAATATTTTAATTTACCACACTGAGTCTCAATCTCCACCTCAGCTGTAGGAGATTCCCGTTTATCTCCATGAACACAGATAATTCCCATTTTTTCCCCATAATCTAATATTGCATCTGGTACTAAAGATTTAGCCACTAGTGTGACCATACTTCCTGAATCAAGCAAAGCCCTAGACACTTTACCATTTACCATCACAGTACACCAATGGGAATCATTATTAACAGAGCTGTTGCTATTAGACAATAGTGAATGTGCAACATTACAGTCCATAAATTCATCTTTATCACAGTCTCTAGCAATATGCCCAACCTCATTACATTTAAAACATCTTACAGGTTGGTTATATTTAAATGTTTCCTTAATTCCTGGGGAAATGTCTCTGGTGTTTTGCCTATACACCTGCTGCTCTCTTATCCCCTTTATCCCCTGAACAGTCTTACCAGTTCTTGTAGAGTTCTGGGACTTGGGATTGTGGGGCTGATCCATTGAAGATTGTTGCAAGACTTCTCCTGAAGCTATAAATCTTTCGACCAATACAATCAACTGATCCGCAGTTTGAGGATCACCTTGATTAACCCACCGCCGCAGGGAAGCAGGTAATCCACGCTGAAACCGGTCCATCACCAGTAGTTCCACTATTTTGGTAGCCGAATTAACCTCTGGTTGCAGCCACTTCCTGGCAAGGTGTATAAGGTCAAACATCTGGGATCTTGCAGCATTATGAGATGAAAACATCCAGGAATGGAATCTTTGTGCACGGACTGCCGAAGTCACCCCCAGGCATGCAAGGATTTCTGCTTTCAATTTCTCATAGTCACCGGCTTGTGCTGGCTCTAAATCAAAGTAGGCCTTCTGAGGTTCACCACTAAGAAATGGCGCAAGTATACTCACCCACTCAACTGTCGGCCATTTTTCTCTTTCTGCTGTGCGTTCAAATGCCAAAAGATACACCTCAACATCATCAGCTGCTGTCATTTTTTGAAGATAATGACTAGCCCTTATTACTCTGGAACCTTGGCTGCCACCAACATATTCAGAGTTCAGTCTTTCTGATATGGCTTGAACCTCTCGTTGCAGAGTCTGTGTAGCACTTTGCTGCTCCTCCCGGGTCTTCCTGAATGTCTCAGCTTGCACAGCAGCCATCTGTTGTATCAACAATTCAGTGTTCTCCTTCTGTGATTTAGCCAGCAGCATAGCACTCTCTGACTGGGCCAAGACCAACTGTTGCAGTGCTGCACTATTTTCAGCAGCTTTTCTGTTAGTCTCCTGCTGTATAGCATTACAATGGATCAAAGCTTTAGTGACTTCCTCCATGTTGCTTGCAGATTATTATGCCCACAGACATACAACGTGGTTGCCCGGATTCTCCACCAAGTGTGACAGGAACACTTTTAACCACGGTCTTCTAGGGCACAAATGCAGCACAGGACAATCCACTGTAATTTAAAAGGCTTTATTTTTCACAGCAATAACAAACAGGCAGTTCATTTTCAAAAGAGGGAAATCCTTCCTCTGCAGCAAAGTTAAGTACTTTTAAATGTGTCCCAGTACTTCACAGCATTCCACAAGTGCTTTGTAAAAATAATGTCCTTTTACAGTTCACAGGAACAAAAGTCTTTTACACAGTGTAACAAACACACACACCAGCTTCTGTAGCTGTAGATCTCTCTCTCAAGGCCTAAGTGAGGCTGCTATTTAAACCCTCACAACTTCTAATTAGCCACACCTGTGATTAGCTGCTGGACAGCTTCACAGCTGTCTGGGATAATCAAATACACACTCTTTCTCCCTGGGGTTTTAACTGAAAGGAGAAATAGCATGTACAATGCTTGGTCTTAAATATCTTCCATTTATAACCAGGCCTTGCTTTCTGTCACTATATATATATATATATATATATATATATATATATATATATATATAAAATATGTAATATATATATTATTTTTTAATATACAGTGTGTGTGTGTAATATATATCTATATCTATTTTACATAACTGGTCCGTGAACCCCCATTTGAATAACCCACGAGCCGCCACTGCCAGGAAGGGGGTCAAACACCACCCTTGGCGTATGCCTGCCCGCCCACTGCCCTGCTACCCCACTTCTTTCACTCCTTCTTGCACACTTGTGGCCTCATCCCTGCTTGTTTGAGCCACATTCAAACTCCCTTGATTATAAGCGACCATTTCACGGCCAAAACCTGCCTCCCTCCCATGTATGGCGCCTATTGCACCCACTGGTTGCCTGTACTCTATAGGCCTATTCCCTGCCCCTTGAGCCAGTTATGAAGCCAGCCGATAAATTTTCTCCATAACTGCGTTCTGTGCGCTTCCAAGTGACTCATGCCCCCCTGCCATGCTGCCTAAAGAACTATATGGCATGTCCATCTGATCACCCAAACCTCTTACTCCTTGTTCACCTAGGAGAGCCCCATGCCCTTGACCCCTGACATGCTCCCCTTGCCAGGCATCCCTTGCCCTTTTACAGAGCCCAGGCAGTGAAATGAACCTCCTTATCAACCACTTCAGACTCTACCGCTACCTGCCCCAGCGTTTGACTCTCCACCCTGGGTCTCCAGACTCCCGAATCACCTGCGCCATGTGAAGAAGACCACTGCACACTACTACTGCTTCTACCATGACCGGAAATGATGTCATGCTATGACTACTTGAAGTGACGTAATAGCAGCGCTCCGAAAACCAGAAGCCGCCACCCCGCATGGAATGCATCAACCGAGGACATCGCTGAAGGCCCAGCACCTGGATAGAAGCCTCACAACACTGCACCGATGCCGCCTACCCGACTGGATCCCGGAACCACCGACACCGCTCGCTGACGACCCAACCGGACACGCCACGGATGACGCAATGGCCTGCACCAAGGTCCAAAATAGTCGCCATCGCCGCATTGTTTAACAGTGAGTTAGGTGAGTATGAGTGGGATGCAAGTGCTGCCAAAACCGCTAGACCACCAGGCCCTGCAGTGTAACCCCCCAGCCATAGGAGCCCCTAAACCGCACTCTGAAACCACAATGGGGGGGTTAGGAGGAGGGCAGACCACTAGGCCACCAGGTACGTGTTGCCCTGGAGTAATGCCCAAAGGCCCATCACCCTCCAAATCACCTTCCTCACCCCCCAAATCATCCCCGACATTGCCTGCCTGCCAACTACTAGGCCCTGCGGCCTGCTGAGCCCAACCACCCCCATCCTTGCCTCCCCTAGTGTGATATACCTTTAAGGCATATCCCCTCCTATATATTCCCTATGCCGATTTAAGCTCACTTCCTACTGGGATTGTTGCCTGATAATTAAAGTACTTCACACGGCTGACCTGTGCAAAAGCTTTCTCATTTTTTCCCCTTCAGGTCTAATTGCGAAATTCGGCAGTAGTCTGATCAAAAGCTGTCTAATCTATAACAGAAGCCAAAACCTGCCTTAAGCTCTTTTGTTATCCTACTCTTGCATAACTTTGTTAATATATACTGGGATTCCTCAGTCTCTCTTCAGGGTATTTTCCCGAAGGCCGGAAACTGTCTCCACCTACCCGCTCCACACGCTGAACGGATTTGGTCAGTCTGTTTTCTCAGCTTGAACGGAAGGTAACCTGCGTTTACCTGCACATCTTCTGGATTTAGGTACTCTCGAAAACTTCCATCTAACTGTTCTTGTTTGTGCTGTTAACTACCTTTACTTCAGTTTGATCGTATTCTACAGATCTGTGAGCAGTCATTCTGTTTCTGGATTGATTCACTTATTGCAAGTCTGTTTTCAGGATGTATCGTTTAACTGTCTCAAATCCCTTCCTAATTTGTAACGAAGCATGATAAACTGTATTTATCTAAAGAACCTCAGAAGCAATCTCTTCCCACTAATACTATTAAGGAATTGAACATTTTCTTTCACATGTTAAGTGAATTTTTGACTATTTATCTGTTTTACAAATCTGATATTTAAAGGGTTTACTCAATCATAAATCCTATGTTACAGCAGTTTAATCTGCCCTGTTAAAAACTGCTCACACTATTTTTAACTAGTTTCTCTGAAACTGGACTCTGGGTTCAGATATACAAGAGCAACAATCTTATTATATATTTCAAGATTTTAGAAAAAGATACACATCGCTTTATTTGCATAACAGAATTATCAGGCCATAAAAAAATACTTTGGTGTTTTTGAATATTTAACCATGGATCCAAATAAGATCAATAACCAGTTTGCCAGCCTGAACCAAAAGATAGATTATCTGGCCCGTGGTTTGACAGAGGTACAGGCTGAAAACTCAGTTCTCAAAGCCTTAATAAAAGACTGTGGCCTAGATTTGGAGTTTGGCGGTAGATGGGCTGTTAACGCTCCGCGGGCTTTTTTCTGGCCGCACCATAAAATTAACTCTGGTATCGAGAGTTCAAAAAAATGCTGCTTTAGGCTCCAAAAAAGGAGCGTAGAGCATTTTTACCGCAAATGCAACTCTCGATACCAGAGTTGCTTACGGACGCGGCCAGCCTCAAAAACGTGCTCGTGCACGATTCTCCCATAGGAAACAATGGGGCTGTTTGAGCTGAAAAAAAACCTAACACCTGCAAAAAAGCAGCGTTCAGCTCCTAACGCAGCCCCATTGTTTCCTACAGGGAAACACTTCCTACGTCTGCACCTAACACTCTAACATGTACCCCAAGTCTAAACACCCCTAACCTTACACTTATTAACCCCTAATCTGCCGCCCCCCGCTATTGCTGACCCCTGCATTATATTATTAACCCCTAATCTTCCGCTCCGTAAACCGCCGCTACCTACGTTATCCCTATGTACCCCTAATCTGCTGCCCTAACATCGCCGACCCCTATATTATATTTATTAACCCCTAACCTGCCCCCCACAACGTCGCCGCCAGCTACCTACACTAATTAACCCCTAATCTGCCGAGCGGACCTGAGCGCTACTATAATAAAGTTATTAACCCCTAATCCGCCTCACTAACCCTATCATAAATAGTATTAACCCCTAATCTGCCCTCCCTAACATCGCCGACACCTAACTTCAATTATTAACCCCTAATCTGACGACCGGAGCTCACCGCTATTCTAATAAATGTATTAACCCCTAAAGCTAAGTCTAACCCTAACACTAACACCCCCCTAAATTAAATATAATTTTAATCTAACGAAATTAATTAACTCTTATTAAATAAATTATTCCTATTTAAAGCTAAATACTTACCTGTAAAAAAAAATCCTAATATAACTACAATATAAATTATAATTATATTATAGCTATTTTAGGATTTATATTTATTTTACAGGCAACTTGGTAATTATTTTAACCAGGTACAATAGCTATTAAATAGTTAAGAACTATTTAATAGTTACCTAGTTAAAATAATAACAAAATTACCTGTAAAATAAATCCTAACCTAAGTTATAATTAAACCTAACACTACCCTATAAATAAATTAATTAAATAAAATACCTACAATTACCTACAATAAAACCTAACACTACACTATCAATAAATAAATTAAATACAATTCCTACAAATAACTACAATTACATAAACTAACTAAAGTACAAAAAATAAAAAAGAACTAAGTTACAAAAAATAAAAAAATATTTACAAACATAAGAAAAATATTACAACAATTTTAAACTAATTACACCTACTCTAAGCCCCCTAATAAAATAACAAAGACCCCCAAAATAAAAAAATGCCCTACCCTATTCTAAATTAATACATTTAAAAGCTCTTTTACCTTACCAGCCCTGAACAGGGCCCTTTGCGGGGCATGCCCCAAGAAAATCAGCTCTTTTGCCTGTAAAAAAAAACATACAATACCCCCCCCCCCAACATTACAACCCACATACCCCTAATCTAACCCAAACCCCCCTTAAATAAACCTAACACTAAGCCCCTGAAGATCTTCCTACCTTGTCTTCACCATACCAGGTTCACCGATCGGTTCAGAAGAGCTCCTCCGATGTCCTGATCCAAGCCCAAGCGGGGGGCTGAAGAGGTCCATGATCCAGCTGAAGTCTTCATCCAAGCGGGGCAGAAGAGTTCTTCCATCCGATTGAAGTCTTCATCCAAGCGGCATCCATCCGGAGCGAAGCGGCAGCATCCTGAAGACCTCCACCGCGGAACATCCATCCTGGCCGACGACTGAACGACGAATGACGGTTCCTTTAAATGACGTCATCCAAGATGGCGTCCCTCGAATTCCGATTGGCTGATAGGATTCTATCAGCCAATCGGAATTAAGGTAGGAATATTCTGATTGGCTGATGGAATCAGCCAATCAGAATCAAGTTCAATCCTATTGGCTGATCCAATCAGCCAATCAGATTGAGCTCGCATTCTATTGGCTGTTCCGATCAGCCAATAGAATGCGAGCTCAATCTGATTGGCTGATTGGATCAGCCAATCAGATTGAACTTGATTCTGATTGGCTGATTCCATCAGCCAATCAGAATATTCCTACCTTAATTCCGATTGGCTGATAGAATCCTATCAGCCAATCGGAATTCGAGGGACGCCATCTTGGATGACGTCCCTTAAAGGAACCGTCATTCGTCGGGAGACAACGGAAGAAGAGGATGGATCAGCGTCGGCTGCTTCAAGATGGACCCGCTCCGCACCGGATGGAAGAAGATCGAAGATGCCGCTTGGAGAAGTTGTTTGCCGGTCCGGATGTCCTCTTCTTGCCGGATAGGAGGAAGACTTTGTAGCCTCTTCTGGACCTCTTCAGCACCGGATGCCAGGACGGATCGGTGATACCTGGATGGTGAAGACAAGGTAGGAAGATCTTCAGGGGCTTAGTGTTAGGTTTATTTAAGGGGGGTTTGGGTTAGATTAGGGGTATGTGGGTGGTGGGTTGTAATGTTGGGGGGGTATTGTATTTTTTTATTACAGGCAAAAGAGCTGATTTTCTTGGGGCATGCCCCGCAAAGGGCCCTGTTCAGGGCTGGTAAGGTAAAAGAGGTTTTACATTTATTAATTTAGAATAGGGTAGGGAATTTTTTATTTTGGGGGTCTTTGTTATTTTATTAGGGGGCTTAGAGTAGGTGTAATTAGTTTAAAATTGTTGTAATATTTTTCTAATGTTTGTAAATATTTTTTTATTTTTTGTAACTTAGTTCTTTTTTATTTTTTGTACTTTAGTTAGTTTATGTAATTGTAGTTATTTGTAGCAATTGTATTTAATTTATTTATTGATAGTGTAGTGTTAGGTTAATTGTAGGTAATTGTAGGTATTTTATTTAATTAATTTATTGATAGGGTAGTGTTAGGTTTAATTATAACTTAGGTTATGATTTATTTTACAGGCAAATTTGTTATTATTTTAACTAGGTAACTATTAAATAGTTCTTAACTATTTAATAGCTATTGTACCTGGTTAAAATAATTACAAAGTTGCCTGTAAAATAAAAATTAATCCTAAAATAGCTACAATATAATTATAATTTATATTGTAGCTATATTAGGATGTATTTTACAGGTAAGTATTTAGCTTTAAATAGGAATAATTTATTTAATAAGAGTTAATTAATTTTGTTAGATTTAAATTATATTTAAGTTAGGGGGGTGTTAGTGGTAGGGTTAGACTTAGCTTTAGGGGTTAATCCATTTATTATAGTAGCGATGAGCTCCGGTCGTCAGATTAGGGGTTAATAATTGAAGGTAGGTGTCGGCGATGTTAGGGAGGGCAGATTAGGGGTTAATACTATTTATGATAGGGTTAGTGAGGCGGATTAGGGGTTAATTACTTTATTATAGTAGCGCTCAGGTCCGCTCGGCAGATTAGGGGTTAATAAGTGTAGGCAGGTGTCGGCGACGTTGAGGGGGCAGATTAGGGGTTAATAAATATAATATAGGGGTCGGCGGTGTTAGGGCAGCAGATTAGGGGTACATAAGGATAACGTAGGTGGCGGCGCTTTGCGGTCGGCAGATTAGGGGTTAATTATTGTAAGTAGCTGGCGGCGACGTTGTGGGGGGCAGGTTAGGGGTTAATAAATATAATACAGGGGTCGGCGGGGTTAGGGGCAGCAGATTAGGGGTACATAAGTATAACGTAGTTGGCGGTCGGCAGATTAGGAGTTAAAAAAATTTAATCGAGTGGCGGCGATGTGGGGGGACCTCGGTTTAGGGGTACATAGGTAGTTTATGGGTGTTAGTGTACTTTAGGGTACAGTAGTTAAGAGCTTTATGAACCGGCGTTAGCCCAGAAAGCTCTTAACTCCTGCTATTTTCCTGCGGCTGGAGTTTTGTCGTTAGAGCTCTAACGCTCACTTCAGAAACGACTCTAAATACCAGCGTTAGAAAGATCCCATTGAAAAGATAGGATACGCAATTGACGTAAGGGGATCTGCGGTATGGAAAAGTCGCGGCTGAAAAGTGAGCGTTAGACCCTTTAATCACTGACTCCAAATACCGGCGGTAGCCTAAAACCAGCGTTAGGAGCCTCTAACGCTGGTTTTCACGGCTACCGCCGAACTCTAAATCTAGCCGTGTATGTCTTCAAAACTACCTGATATCCCAGAACCCCATATAAATCTACCCACAACATTCTCGGACAAACGTACGAAATTTCGTGATTTTAGAAATGCTTGCAACCTACTATTCACACTTAAATCTCGCACTTACTATACAGAAAGGCCTCTATTTATCAAGAAGTCAACTTACCTGCATTTGACGGCACCAATACGCTCGCCTAAGATCGCCTAACATCGCGGCCGCGGACTTGAATACGTTCTCCAAAATTATCAAAAAAGCTGTCAAAAAGCCGCACACCAAGTACGGTGCGATGAGCAGCGGACTGTTGTTAACTAACAGTCATTGATCTCGCTGCTCTTCGGCTTTTTTACAGCTTTCTTGGTACCCTGTCACTAAACAACCACACTATACTAAACTGTTTACCCCCTATACCGCCGCTCCCGGACCCTTCCGCACCTAAAAAAAAGTTATTAACCCCTAAACCGCTGCTCCCGGAGCCCACCGCAACTCTAATAAATGTATTAACCCCTAAACCACCGCTCCCGGAGCCACCACTACCTACATTGTACATATTAACCCCTAATCTTCCGCCCCCTATACCGCCGCCACCTACATAAAGTTATTAACCCCTATCCTGCTGCTCCTGCCACAACTAAATAAAGTGTTTAACCCCTAAACCGCCACCTACCTTATATTTATTAACCCCTAATATGCCCCCCCTACACCGCCGCCACTATATTAAATGTATTAACCCCTAAAACTAAGTCTAACACTAACCCTAACACCCCCTAAATTAAATATAATTTAACTAAATCAAAATAAATTATTCCTATTTAAAACTAAATACTTACCTATAAAATAAACCCTAAGATAGCTACAATATAACTAATAGTTACATTGTAGCTATCTTAGGATTTATTTTTATTTTACAGGCAACTTTGTATTTATTTTAACTAGGTAGAATAGTTATTAAATAGTTATTAACTATTTAATAACTGCCTAGTTAAAATAAATACAAATATACCTGTAAAATAAAACCTAACCTAAGTTACAATTACACCTAACATTACATTATCATTAAACTAATTACCTACATTAACTACAATTAACTACAATTAAATATAATTATCTAAAGTAAAAAAAAACACTAAATTACAGAAAATAATAAAATAATTACAAGTTTTTAAACTAATTACACCTAATCTAATCCCCCTAATAAAATTAAAAAGCCCCTCAAAATAATAAAAAGCCCTACCCTATACTAAAAAGGGCCTTTTCCGGGGCATTGCCCCAAAGTAATCAGCTCTTTTACCTGTAAAAAAAAGTACAATACCCCCCCAACATTAAAACCCACCACCCACCTACCCAACCCTACTCTAAAACCCACCCAATCCCCCCTTAAAAAACCTAACACTAACCCCTTGAAGATCACCCTACCTTGAGACGTCTTCACCCAACCGGGCCGAAGTCCTCCGATAAGCCGGGCGAAGTGGTCCTCCAGACGGGCAGAGGTCTTCATCCAAGCTGGCCAGAAGAGGTCCTCCAGACGGGCAGAAGTCTTCATCCAGGCGGCATCTTCTATCTTCATCCATCCGGCTCGGAGCAGGTCCACCTTCAAGACATCCAACGCGGAGCATCCTCTTCCAACGACATCCGACGACTGAATGAAGGTACCTTTAAGTGACGTCATCCAAGATGGCGTCCCTTGAATTCAGATTAGGGGTTAATAAGTATAATGTAGGTGGCAGTGGGCTCCGGGAGCGGCGGTTTAGGGGTTAAACACTTTATTTAGTTGCAGCGGGGTCCGGGAGCGGCGGTTTAGGGGTTAATAAGTATAATGTAGGTGGTGGCGGTGTGGGGGGGCAGATTAGGGGTGTTTAGACTTGGGGTAGATTTTAGGGTGTTAGGTGTAGACATTACCATAGGAATCAATGGGATATCTGGCAGCAGCGAACATGAGCTCTCGCTGCTTTCCGACTCCCATTGATTCCTATGGTATCCGCGGCCTCCAGGGCGGCAGATTGAAAACCAGGTACGATGGGCCGGAAAAGTGCCAAGCGTACCTGCTAGTTATTTGTTAACTAGCAAAAGTAGTCAGATAGTGCCGAACTTGCGTTCGGAACATCTGTAGTGACCTAAGCATCGATCTGTGTCGGACTGAGTCCGGCGGATCGTATGTTACGTCACTAAATTCTACTTTTGCCGGTTTGTAGGGTTTGATAACTAAGGCCAATCAGGCTCGCCACAAAATACGCTGCGGAATTCCAGCGTATTTGCGGTTGACAGTTTGATAAATAGAAGCCAAAGAATCAAGGTATGCACTACAATCTAATTTATTTTTATTAGGAGAGCCCAGATCCTGGGCGAATAGATTCTTTGAGTCTAACGACTCCATATTAGATTCCTTACAAGATTTTTTCTCAGCCATGGCAAGTCTCTAGGAAGACACAAATACCCATATAAATGCTGAAAACAAACTATGTGCCTTAAAACAAGTAAAGAGAAACGTAGAGGAATATATAACCGATTTTCAAATGTGGGCATCGGATTCCCAATGGAATCAAATACGTTTGCGGAACCAATTCCGTTTAGGACTCTCAGAGTCTCTAAAGGATGATCTGTCACATCTAGACCTACCGGAGACTTTAACTGGTTTAATTAAATTGAGCGCAACTTTGGATCAGGGCCGCCATCAGGGGGTGACAGGGGTGACTCCTGTCAGGGGCCCAGTGGGCCAGGGGGGCCCCATGAGGCAAGAACTAAAAAAAAAAAAAAAATTTTTTTTTTTTTTTTTTTTTTTTAAATTTTGGCAGCCTCCAGTGGGTACTACAGCAGAGTGCTAATTGAACATGGGAATGTTATTACAAGGAGTAAAGTATTAACATTTGAGAGGATTTCTGAGTGTGCACTAAACCACTATGCACAGTGTGAGACAGACTTGGCACTTTGTTTGTACAGTGTGTGCCTGAGTCAGACGGCAGATCACTTTCATTTGCAGAGGAGGTAGGACTTACTTAGCAAATGTTTTTTATTTCTTTGTGCAATTTCGGATTGTAACTTTAGTTTGGTAGTAGTTGTATGGTGGGACCAGGGGTCCATAAAAACACATTTTTTTAGCAGCAATGTATGTATGATTATTTGACAATGCTGTAGAAATTCTATATTTAAAACCAAGCAGAAATGTTTCCTCCTCAATACGCAAATGGTAGGTGCCTTATGAAAGGACTTTCCAGATGCAAGGAGGCATTTTATCTAAGATTTTTACATCTGCATAAAATGTTATACTCTCAGACTAAGATTGCTCAGTGTTTGAAATGAGACAGGTTAACTTAAAACTGTTCAGTTTACACTACAGCTGACTTAATTTTGAAATACATACCAACAAGCCTAAATCCTGCATTTAATAAGATCTTATGGTATGAGTACCACAGCTTATGGTTCCACCAAGACCATATAGAGTACAGCATTTTCAAAATTTATAAGTACACCTAACAGATGGGAATATTTGCACACTATATTTGAAGTGGTGCTCTTGGTTGGGGAAAAAAACAAACAAACATATGTAAACCTTTTAAAAGTACTTTTCTTCATCTAGCCATCTACCCAGATCATTAATGTACAATTTTGAATTCACAGAATTATTTTTGTCTGCACATTTACAAATATGATTCTTTAAAAAGTGATCTCTTAATTTCTGCATTTTTTTATCATGCATGTTACAACGTTGATTTAGGGGATGCAAGGTGCATAAATGTTTCCTCCTGTGAGTGTTTCTGTGGGTGTCTGTGTTTATGTCTTTGTGCTTTGGTTTGTGTCTCTATGAGTGTGTATGTATTTTTTTTCTATGGGTGTCTCTGTGAGGGTGTGTGTATGTTTGTCTTTGTGTATTTTCTATGGATGCCTCTGTGAGGGTGGGTGTGTATGTCTGTGTTTTCTGTGGATGTCTCTGTGTGGGTGTGTGTATGTATGTCTGTGTTTTCTGTGGATGTCTCTGTGAGGGTGTTTATTTTCTGTGGGTGTCTCTGTGAGCGTGTGTGTGTATGTCTTTGTGTGCTTTCTGTGGATGTATCAGTGAGGGTGTGAGTATGATGTCTTTCTGTGTTTTATGTGGTTGTCTCTCTGTGTGTGTGTATGTCTTTGTGTGTTTTCTGTGGGTGTCTCTGTGTGTGTGTATGTGTGTGTGTATGTCTTTGTGTGTTTTCTGAGGCTGTCTCTGTGTTTCCTTGGGTGTATGTGCAAGTTTTAGTTTGTGTGTGTGTCCATTGTCTGTTCCTTTTTAGGACAATTTGACCTTACTACTGTCTACTGATTATTCACATCTTTCTACAGACTTTGAGACTAATGAGACCTTTCCGGGAGTCACCTAATCCACCATTTAACCTTTAGGCAGTTCAGGGCCCTTCCTTTCAGCCACTGCATGCTGTTGTCATCATTTAGTTGGCATCTTCATTTACAAAAAGATAATCAGTACATCATATTTTGTTTTCTAAATCTCCTTTTTTTACAAAACTGTAGTTTACCTGATTACTTGTCAGGTCAATGTAAACAAGTGCTAAGTGTCTGTTTGGGTGTCTGTGTCTGAGTGTGTTTCTTTGCGTGTCTGCTAGAGTGTCTATATGTGCATCCTTATGTGTGAGTGTGTGTGTGTTTCAGTGTATGAGTGTGTCTGTATGTTACTACCTTAACAACATTTCCAAGCTTAAATAGACAATTAAGAATAAAGTGCATATACAATTTAGTCACTTGGTCAAACATTGCACATGTCAAGGGGGGGGGGGGCCCTGATCAATGGTTAAGTCAGGGGGCCCAAAATTTCTAGTGGCGGCCCTGCTTTGGATAGAAGACTCAGTGAAAGGAAGGCAGAGCAAGGAACTTATGATCCTACTGTTAAACACACCTATACATCCTCCACAATTCCAGATAAAACACATTCTTATCCCACTCCTATATAAATTGGAACAATTAAAGGACCTTTCTCCCAAGAGGAAAAAACAAGAAGGAGACTGTCAAATTTATGTCTTTACTGTGCCAATAAGGAACATACAGTGTTCGTTTATCCATTATCTCTTCCCACTAATACTATTAAGGAACTGAACATTTTCTATCACATGCTAAGTGAATTTTTGACTATTTATCTGTTTTACAAATCTGATATTTAAAGGGTTTACTCAATCATAAATCCTCTGTTACAGCAGTTTAATCTGCCCTGTTAAAAACTGCTTACACTATTTTTACCTAGTTTCTCTGAAACTGGACTCTGGGTTCAGATATACAAGAGCAACAATGCTATTATGTATTTCAAGTTGTTAGAAAAATATACATATCGCTTTATTTGCATAACACCTAGCTACCTGGAGGCCGACTGAGCCATCCAGAGCTGCCTCTTCCTCTTCTCCCAAACTACCCACTACCACTGAATGAATAGGTCAACATCCTGAGTTCAAGGGAATATAGGGGTGGAGGACAAGCCTGAAAGGTAAATTGACACCGGCTGAGAGGGAGGGTCTCCTCTTCATTACCAGACCTGACCTCTCTCCCCTTTCCAGATACTCGCCATGTAACTGGGGAATCCTCTCTCAAACGCTTAGGAGGAACAGTTTGTCTCCTAGGATAAATACTTTTAGCAGAGAGAAGATCATTAGTAACCTTGGTAAGGGCGTCTCAGTTGAGTGTTTGGGGCAGAAGCCAGATTGCAGGGGGTCAAGCAAAAAGTTGGAGGACAGGAAATGGGTTAGGCAGCTGTACACTAGTTTTTCCAGGAGTTTTGATGCTAGTGGAAGCAGTGATATGGGGCGGTAGATTTCAGAAGAATTGGGGCCAAGGGAGGGTTTTTTGAGTATGGGAGTGACCTTTGCATGTTTGAAAGAAGATGGGAATGAACCAGTAGAGAAAGATAGGTTAAAGATGTCAGTAAGTGCAGGAGTGAGGGTCGAAGACAGAGAGGGTATTAGATGGGAAGGGATAGGGTCAAGCAGGCAGATGGTAAGGCGTGTGGAAGATAGTAAAGAACAAACTTCATTCTCAGTGGCTCGATGGAAGATGCAGAGGGTGGCAGAGGAGGTGACTGGGCCTGGAGTTGAAAGATTGCATGTTGGTGTTGGGATGGTGCTTCGGATAGTAAGTTTTTTGTTTAAAAACACGCCCTGCCTTCTTATGTTTACAAATATATGTTATAATATTTATTTCAATGTTTTAGCATGTTTATTTCACATATGCACATAGGATTATGTTAGCTTAGGGCACCTTTAAACCTATAAGAGAAAGAAGCACAGAGGCGCCAACATGGCCTAGTAACGTCACGGCAGTCAGATACAAAACATCAGCAGGATAGGAAATATACTCACAAGCGTAGCGCACCCAAATGGTGCTATTGTGGCAGCCTGGAACATCAAACAGTGGTCCAGCTCACTGGTGTCTCCAGCCAGATAGAGATAAAATAAAAGTTTTTAAATATACACTTGCTTTATCACAATTATTCTGCTCCTGTTTGGGGGCAGAGTGTGTGTGCTAGTTCTATCTTCCAAAGTGGTGATTTTCTGCATCCTGCAAATTGGATTCCACAGTCCACTGGGCGGCTGAGAGGTCCCAGTACTGCTGATATTGCACCTGGTGGTGCTTTGTTTCCTGTAAGTACAACCTTGAATCCTTTTATATCTGGTGTACAAACGTTACTGGGCTATGTGTGTGCCTTTTTTGCCCTTATAGGCATCATAGGATAGGCCCTCGCCAAGGATCATCTCTATCTGGCTGGAGACACCAGTGAGCTGGACCACTGTTTGATGTTCCAGGCTGCCACAATAGCACCATTTGGGTGCGCTACGCTTGTGAGTATATTTCCTATCCTGCTGATGTTTTGTATCTGACTGCCGTGACGTTACTAGGCCATGTTGGCGCCTCTGTGCTTCTTTCTCTTATAGATCACGCCACACCAGGATGACCGTCCTATGACAGAGAGCTGCCTTCTTTCTTTTGGATTATTCTTTGTGTGGACATTTTTGTTATTTGATTATACTAATATCATCTGGGTCCACTTGTGAGCATATCATCTCTAATAATCTGATATAAGTGTGCTAGGTTTATTGTATATTCTCTTAATTATCTGTATATATCTGCTTACTGTTTGCTGCTTATTGTTAGCGCCCCCTAGGAGTGTGGTGTATGTTTTATATGCACCACCCTCCTTATATCTTTTGTTATCACCTTTAAACCTGTTGCTTAAATTTATTTTGCAATATAAATGTTATTATTTGTAAATATATATTTATTTTAATAAAAATTCATATTATGATGTTATGCATATTTAAAAAAAATGAATTATGTTGTCTTCATTAATAAGAAATTCTCCTATGCTTTGACTTTACTCCGACATTTTGTCCACTAACTTTTGTGTAAGCACTTAAAGTTAATTTTGAAAATTATGGGAGCTGCAGAATAGATTCAGTTTTATTACTTATACATTAAAAGCCCACATTTGTGAAGTGCTTAAACATTACTGTAGCGTGCGGCCAGACAGTTCAGTTTCAACACAGAATCCACTTTTGTGAAAACACAATATATCATTACATAAATCTTAAAATAGCATTCAATTTGTTAGATGTGTTTAAAAAAGAGAGATTGTTAATGATTTAAGTATTAAAAGTACCTTGCTAATGTTTGTGTGTTCACAAGAGTGGGCGTTCTTAGATTTAAATGTTAAAAGTATCTTGTCAGTGCTGTGACCTTTTTTGAGTTATCTGAAAGAGCATTCATATTTTAACTTCGGCTTTCTACATAACGTGGCAATGTGGTCACAATGTTATGAAAGTAGAAATGTGCAATTATTTAGTTACAAATGCATATTCGTAACGAAAATACGGATATTAATTTTGTTTTAATTAAACAAATATCCTAATGAATGCATTAATATAAAGAATAAATACTAATGATATTTCTTAGTGTATATTAGCTTGTAAAGATTAATAGACTTACCTATAGCGTGCTTGGAAGCCACACTAATCCGACCCTTCTAAAAAGAGCCCAGGACTGCGCCAATAAGAAGCTTAGGGCGGCGGATCCCAAAGCCTTGCATAAAAGAAAAGGTCCTTAATACAAATTACATTGAAAAATGAGGAGTTCCATGTTCTCCTTAGCTGTGCGCCATCTACTCCGCTTCTGTCTTCCTCATCAATCTCCTCAACACTTTTCTGAGCTCCAGAAACTCCAAACCACTGCTGAATGGCTTGCAAGATTTGTCGGTTGAGTTCTGGAAGTTTGTACAACCTATCCAAGCCACATGTACTGTAACAACCCAGCATGGTTTCTGCAAATCTGAGTTTGTAACATTAACCAGCCTAGGTATATCACAGTGTGCAAAATTATGTTGTGTGAAAGTTATTATTAATATAAAATAATACATACACATACACTTGAAAATTGCAAAAGGTTTTGAAATTTTTTCCTAAAAACAAAATATATGCATAATAAATGGTATGGATCTACTCATAGGACCAGGTATTCCTCTTAGAAGAAAGAGCGGTTTAAGTATTGGGAGCCATTGTGGATGGAAAAGTAGATTGGGGATATAGTGGAGGTTAAGGATGCTAACTGGTACACAAGAACATACAGGTACTGGAACAAGTTTTACAAAGAGAATTAACCCTCAAAAATACACCTTCTGGGGAGGAGGATGGCAAAATAATGCCTAGATACCCTTGGACACAGTGGACAGCAGTTCCCTGAGGATTTGGCATTGATGGAGGATGACCTCCACAAAGCAGAGAGGGTGGCAGCAGGAGTCGCAGCAGCAGGCAGCAAAGTTACTGAACTAAATAGGTAGGCTTGACAGTACATAAACCTAAAAAATACACATTCAGGGGAGAAGGAGGGCAAACACATAAAGTCATTTGGTCACAGGCTTCGGCATGATGTCATCATAAAATACTGCCTCTAAGACATAGGTATGGCCTAGAACAAATGGAAGAATCCAAGACCAAACCAAGAAAGAGATGTGCCGATAAACTGTCCCTAGCCATACCCCAAGGATTCTTCATTGGCTGATGACCACCACAGAGCAGGAGCAGCAGTGGGCAGCACCTTTTCTGAAGTAAGCAACTTTACTAACTAACTACAAACATGCTACGTCTAGCAGGAAAAATGATGCAGTACGTGTGCAGTTTACACTGCAATGCAAGAAAAAAATCTGATTCTGCACAATTTTACAGCAAAAAATGAAAGAACAGCAATTTGACACAGGCACAGACTTCTCAGAAGCTGATGTAAAAATGACTAGAAGATGGCCGGTGTTCCCTAAGACTAACACTATGCTAGGCTTACAGTGGATTGGACATGCCTGCTTGGTATTTAATGCCTGACTTGCTAGCCCTCACATCAATCATTTAGTGACGCTCTGTCAGGATTGGACAGTGGAAGTTGTGCACAAGAATGGTCAACCCCCTGTACTTTACTGCAAATGAAGGAGCTAATTTGTCAAATGATCTAAGCTCCCTCCCTCATGTGTTCTATTCCACTCTTTTTATTGGCAAAAGTTCAGAATGAAAGCAAAACGAATATCACTGATAAACATGGAAAATGTCATTATGCTCCTGACAAATGGAGATATGGGCCAATATTAGGAAGAAAATGCATTAGCAAATGTCTAATTAATAGTATAGGGAGCATTAGTTAAACAGCCAGACAAAACCTTTTCAGTTATTACCAAACAGCCCAAAAAGTTGTCGAATGTAACTTTGGTTTCCCATTATCAGCCATATTGTATGACATAACTAAGCAACATTAGCAAACAGATAAAAATACTACATGCTTAACCCCTTAAGGACAAGGCCATTTTTTAATTTCTTTCCCTTAAGGACCAGAGCTATTTTTACATTTCTGCAGTGTTTGTGTTTAGCTGTAATTTTCCTCTTACTCATTTACTGTACCCACACATATTATATACCGTTTTTCTCGCCATTAAATGGACTTTGTAAAGATACCATTATTTTCATCATATCTTATAATTTACTATAAAAAAATTATAAAATATGAGGAAATATAATCTGACTTCCGGTGGGAGCGGTCACGTGAGCGGACGCTGAGAGAGACGCCCGTGCTAAGAGCTAGCTGCGACACCAAGCTAAGGGAAGGAGCCTCTTGGTGGATTGAAGTTTCCTGCCGAGACTCTTTAGCAAGCAGCTATATACCGCCGGGGGAAACCCGGCCACAGGCGAACCACACACTGCCAGGGGAATACCTGCTGGAAAGGGCTATAGGATACTAGCCTGCCTACTGGTGAACGCAGAGTACCACGGCCGCACACAGCCCGGGTAAAGCAGCACGTTACTGGCTGGATTGATACCGGAGCTCTGAGAATCCCCCCGTCAAGCTAAAAGGAAGAGAAGGAATACAGCAGTGCAGGAACACTGCTGGGAACGTCGAGGTTACAGACGAAGAAACTGGAAATATTACAAAGAAGATAAGCTAAGTACCTAAGGGGCGTGAGCCTGAATTCTTTATTACACTATTGTTGGGGGCAGAAGAGACAAGTATAATATAAAATGTGCCTGGGAAATAAATGAATAGAGGGTTAGCTGGGTGTACTATCCCAAGAACAAAATAAGGATAACCTGCTATAGGTAGGGCTCAGAACCCTCACATACATTTATTTTAGCGGAAGGCACTGGTTTAAAAGCATTTGACTGTATATATTTTGTGCACTAGGAGAGACACGAAACAAGCTAATGGCCCCCAAGAACTGTGGTTAAATCTTAAAGGAACATACTGTTTGCACCCTGGAAAAGGAAAGGGGAAAGAGAAAAAAAACAAAAGAAAGGGGAGCTTTTAAACAGGAGGATAAATGGGTGTATCTTTCTTGAGGTCAAACAGGAAGTATCTGCTATAAGTAGGGCCCAGACTCCACTGTATATGCTCTAATAATATTGGACTAATACCCTGAGATATCTTATCTATTAAGTCAGGCTAAAGATGAAGGGAATGAAGTTGGAGGTATAAAATAAGAAGACGGACTAGCAGTTAAAGAATAAAAGGCAGATAACATCTAACTAAGAAGGGACCCCCACTTTATGAACTATATAATCACTTATGAAGAAAAAAGGCAACCTGAAAATACAGCCTGACGAATAAATTTGGACAAAAATTCCCTATCTCTAAAAACATGAAATAGCAGATTCTTTGAATATAATATGATGGGACATTAGTCTGCACTTTGCTAAAATAACTGTAAAGATAAGTGTGACTCAGTGCGAAGAACAAGCCGATAAAGCACTGCTGAATAATAACTGTGAATAATTGCTCTATCATATATGTTTTTTTTTCAATTTTGGTTGTAACTCTATATACATTAGTATGCATGGTTTGATAGATCTAGACTGGATAAAGGGGGAAAATTGACCAGTGGTGGAGGGGTATATTTTTTCTAATCCCCCTGCTTAGATTAATATGCTTCTTGTATATAGCTTATTAAGCATAGTTATACATAGATAAATTGTCTGGAACTAACAGCTAATAATAGCAAGATACTTAGCTGCTAGAATAATAAAGCTAAGAATAAATTGATTAGCTAAGGAAAGGTATACAGCTGAATAAGGAAACTATTGAATATTCTACATGCTGATAACAGGGCTTTCCCTGTTTTTGTCTGTGCCTTTCTTTTTATAGATTAGAGAAACACTAGCTATAACTATATATAGAAAACTGAGCTGGAATTAATAGTCAATAGTAGCAAGGTAGCTAGTTGGTTGAGTAATAGTGCCTAGAATATAATAAAAAAATATACATAAGAGTCTAGCAAGGTGGTATCAATTTAAGTAGCTTTCTGAAGTAATACTCAAAACGAAAGAAAGAAGAGATAAAACATTAATACGAGAGAAGAAAAGGGTAATAGGTAGTCACTGAGACACTTTTTTTTTTTTTCTCCCTCTCACTAAAACACTCTTTAGTACTTTTTAGTAATATTTAAAAACACTTGATATTTCACAAATTAAATATACACACATAGATATATGCACAAGATTCTATACATAGATTAATGGATAAATATATATCCAAAAATAAGTTAAAATCACCCACAATGTCAGCTAGAAACAAAAATCAAGATAAAAAAGTAACAAATCTAACCTAGAAGTTTTGGAAGGTTTAGAAGAAAAAACACTACACAAAACACGAGTAACAGAGACTTAGTTAAGCAATTAAATGCACTCTTCTCTCCAAAATTTGATTCTATACAACACAGTATAAATGAACTCTCTAACAAAGTTAAACACTTTGCGACAAGGATTAGCCATGTAGAACAGAGGGTATCAGACATTGAAGACAGAGAGCTACAAAAGGACCAAATAACACAAAATATGTCAACACAACTTGAAGCAATTAAAGCAAAACTGGAAGACCTTGAGAACCGCACAAGGCGGAATAACATTAGAATAATTGGCCTACCAGAAAGTATAACAGATAGAGAGCTCAAGGAGTTCGCAGAGGGCGAATTATTGCACATTCTAAAAATTGACAGAACTGAATCTGCAAACACAGTAGAAAGAATTCACAGGATAGGCCCAGTTAAAAAAACAGCACAAGGAGAGAATATTAATAGAGCAGTTATCATGAAGATGTTAAACTTTCAGGATAAAATTAAAATGTTTAATGCATATAGGAAACTAAATAATGAACTAACGTATAAAGGGAAAAAAATATTGTTATTTAATGACTATTTGATTGAAACTTCCAATAAAAGACGCATTATGGCACCTTATTGCACAAAGCTTATACAATTGGGCTGGAAAGCCAGGTTACTATATCCAGCAAAGATAAATATACAACTGAAAGAAGGCAACAAATTGTTTACAGAGGAGGCAGAAGTTAAAATTTTTAGAAAAGAACCATGTCAATGGGAAAGCATAAAATGAAGATAGACAATAGACAAAGGGTTCTACAAGCGGGTACAGGCAGGCAGTGGGCCCGCTTTCTGGGTTCTTATTCTCTGAAGCAGGAATGCTTGTTTTATTACTGGGCTAGATGCCCAAGATTAAAGAAAGGTTGATTTTTAAATTTACACTCAAATAGAATAAAATGTCTCTTAAAATCATATCATGGAATATAGGTGGAATTACGTCACCTATTAAAAGGAAATCTGTACTAAAACATGCAAAGAAACTAGGTGCCCAGATAACGTTCCTCCAAGAAACACATTTAAAAAGCGAGGAAGCAGCTAAATTAAAGGGGGGCTGGATAAAGGAAGTAATCTTTACTCCATGTAGCTCAAGGAAAAAAGGAGTAGCTATCTTATTTAGCAAAACATTAGAATATACTATTAGTAATATAATACTAGATAAGGAGGAGAGGTATATCATTTTGTCAGCTATGATCCAAGGAAAGGAATATATACTATGTAATATATACGGCCCTAACAGTGAGGATCCAGAATTCTGGAGGAAGATAAGAGATCAATTGATGATCTATTCAGCTAAAAGATTAATAATCGGAGGGGATTTTAACCTCACCCCAAACTTACTCCTAGACAGACAGAAAGAAAATGGGGAAAGTAAAATAAAGAATTTGAGAGATCAAAGGAATATGGGGGCTAAAAGGAAAAGGGAAAGTATAATACTTAAAAACTTGAAAAAATACTTAAATGTACAGGATATCTGGAGGATAAAGAACCCAGATGGTAGGGAATTCACATGTCTTTCTAAAACTAAACATTCCCTTTCAAGAATAGATATTTTTCTAATATCAGAAAGTTTGATTAACCCGATACAAGAGGCTAAGATAGAGCAAATTACACTATCAGACCACGCCCCTATTAGCATCACCTTTAACACACCCCCTATAAAGCACCCAGGTTTATTTTTTTTTCCAAAATACTTATTAAACAATCCTAAATTCATAAGCTTTCTGAAAGAAAAGTGGAAGGAGTATGACAGATTTAATAATAATTATTGGAATAAAACCAATATATACTGGAATACTGCGAAAGCAGTATTTAGGGGAGAGATTACTTCTTTCGTAATTAAGATGAAAAAGAAATTAAATTATAAGAAACAACAAGTAACTAAGGCTTTAAATAATGCATATACAAAATTCTTGGATAAAAGATCAAAGGTTAATTGGGAAAAATATGTGTTGGCAAAACAGAATAGGGACATTTTTTTTATCCAAAATGAAATTAAGGATGATATGAAAAGATTTTACAGATTTGGTAACAAATCCGGAAGATTTCTGGCCCAAATAAATAATAATCAAAAGAAAAGTAAGTTTATATCTGGGCTTAAAGTGGGGAGTAGGGTCATAACCGACCTTAAAGAGATCCAAGAAACATTTTATGAATACTTCTCAAAGTTATACTCATCATTTCCTATAAACGAAAACATAAAAGAGCAGTTTTGGAGAACAGTAACGGTCCCAAAAATTAATACAACCCAGCTAAACAAACTTAATGAAACGATTTCTGAGGAGGAATTAGCACAAACTATTAAAAATTTAGCTAATAATAAGGCTGCTGGTCCTGATGGACTACCCCCCGAATTTTATAAAATTCTGGTTGAAGAAATTACACCCACAATAACATTACTACTCAATGGATTCTGGACTGGGCAATTTATGCCTTCTACAGATTTTAATGAATCCTCAATAATTATCATACCAAAACCAGGAAAAGACCCGCAATTAGTAGAGTCTTATAGACCAATATCATTATTAAATACTGACTATAAGTTAATTACAAGTATCATAGCTAAAAGAATACAAGCAATACTTGGGGAGGTGGTTCATCAGGACCAAACAGGTTTTATGAAGGGACGCTCATCCAACACTAATCTAAGGAAATTGTATATAACATTGGCAGATGTTTGGTACAATAAAAAATATAATAAGAAAATAAGTGAAGAAGACCTTTCTATAATAGCGTTGGATGCGCACAAAGCCTTTGATTCTATAGTATGGGACCATATATTCACAACACTAGACAAATTTGGATTCTCTGGAAACTCTTATAACATGATCGAATTATTATATAAAAAATCCCAAGCTACTCTAATTATAAACAAAGATAAAACAAAGTTCTTTCCACTCTTAAGAGGGACTCGACAAGGATGTCCCCTGCCCCCCTTCATCTTTAACCTAGCCCTGGAATCACTCCTCAATATACTTAGATCTAAGATTCCAGGAATAAGTATACGAGGGAAGGAAATTAAATTGGCGGTTTATGCAGATGATCTGCTGATTTTTACCAAACAATCCCACAGAAATTTTAAACTAATATGCCAAATAGTGGAAGAATTCGGAGCATTTTCTGGTTATAAAATTAACAAAAATAAATCAGAGGTATTATGGGTGCACAAAAAAAAAAGACTCAGATATTCAAACTTTTAAAGAAGTAAAACATACTCTAACCTATCTGGGCCTAAAATTCTCAGTAGATCCGGAGGAAATATATTCATTAAATATAAAAGAAGCTGTTAAAAAATTTTCTGAAACTCTTAAACATTGGGAAACCCTCCCCCTATCCTTATATGGGAAGATAAATCTATTAAAAATGGTAGCACTACCACGTTTATTATATATTTTTCAAAATATTCCTCTGCTCTTGAAAAGTACAGAAAGGAAGAAAATAAGTACATCCATTAAAATATATTTATGGGGGAAAAAGAAAGTAAGGCTAAACCATGGGAAATTAACACTCCCAAAGAGTCGAATGGGAATGGCCCTACCTGATATTACTCTATATAACCTAGTGGCAGTAGGGAAAATTGCTATAGATTGGCTTTTAGATATAGGGCATTTTACTATATTGGACTTAGAATCTCAAATAGTTAAACCCTTGTATTTAAAGAATATTGTCCATCTAGAAATTAATAAACTCCCCACATATATTAAGAGAATTAATCTATTTAAAGATCCAATAATAGCATGGCATAAAATATGCAATAAGTTGAATATAAGATTTGCAGTATCACAATTTCTCTCAATTAGAGGAAACCAAGACTTCCAACTAGGATTCCTAACAAACACTGGGATAGAATGGGAAGAACACGGCTTAATTAATGTGACACAAATTATTAATAGAGAAGGAGATAACGCAAAGGTCATAGAGTTTAGGGAAATGCAGGATAAATTTCAATGCAAGAAGGAGCACTATTATGCATATCTACAAATTAGAGACTACTGCTCGAAATTGATAAGATTGCATGGGAAAATATGGGATCACTTATCCCTGACACCAGTTTATAATGCATATAAAAATAACATATTCTCAATATCCCTATTATATAATACCATAAAACATACAGAATATGAGAAACATGTGGGAAAAATTACATCAAAATGGAAAGACATGTATTTTCCCGACCTGAACTCACAGATTATCTTAAAAAGTATAGGAAGGATAAAAAAGACCACGTTAGCAGCAACATTACGTGAACAACATATTAAAATTTTATGGATGACATACATTACACCTGAAATAATGTCCAAATGGGGGAAGGCCCATGGCGGATATAAATGCGAAAAATGTAGTGGAACTAAAGCTAATTTAATCCACTGCCTATGGGCATGCCCAAAATTACAGAGATTTTGGAAAATGGTAACATATTGGGCTAACAAAATATGCAATGAACAGTTGGTATTACAAGCAGATCATGTTATATTTCTGAATTTAAAAAAAAAAAACGTAGTTATACACTGTAAACTCTTTTTCTCAATGTTAATCATAATAAGTAGGAATCTCATCCTAAAAGGATGGAAGAATGAACGGCCACCATCATTGAATGCCTTAAAAATTTAGTGCATAAACAATTCCTGATTGAACAACATAATATTTGGTATAACTTGGAGGTAAATGTAGAAAAGTTCTTTGAAAAATGGAAATTTTGGATTAAGATACAGGATAGGGATACACAAAGTGAACTAATTACTAGGTTTGAAAATACCACATACATAATGGAGAGCAGGCTCAGAGAGGAATGGCTATGAATTAAATATGGAGAAGGGGAGAAGCCAACTCAATAAGAACGTGACCCAACTCCCTCTATCGCACTCTTTTCTATCTTAAGATAAGGTCTAACTAATGATAAGTTGATTGTAGACGGAAGGTGGAAAACAATCTGAAAGCTACGATATAATAATGTTTCTTTGTTGAAAAGTCTGTAAGATGTATGACAAAATACTAATAGGAACTATAATAGAAAAGAAAGTTTAATGTATAATTTAGAACAAGATATTATACTGATCAAACTATGTTCAGAAATTGTTTATTTTCAAATTTGGAGCTGTGTCTCCAAGATAAGGATAGAACAAACTGGAGCTGCGACTCCACAATTTATGTCTATTTTGCTATTTATCTTCTTTTCTGTATATATTGAATGAAATTGTGAAAAATAAATATTTAAAAAAAAAAAAAAAATATGAGGAAAAAATGGAAAAAAACACACTTTTTCTAAACTTGATCCCCAAAATCTTTTACACATCTACAACCACCAAAAAACAACCAAAATAAATAGTTTCTAAATTTTGTCCTGAGTTTAGAAATACCAAATGTTTACATGTTCTTTGCTTTTTTGCAAGTTATAGTGCAATAAATACAAGTAGCACTTTGCTATTTCCAAACCATTATTTTTTTCTAAATTAGCGATAGTTTTACATTGGATCACTGATATCTGTCAGGAATCCCTGTATATCCCTTGACATGTATATATATATATATATATATATATATATATATATATATATATATATATATATATATTTTAGTAGACAACCCAAAGTATGGATCTAGGCCCATTTTGGTATATTTCATGCCACCATTTTACCGCCAAATGCAATCAATTTAAAAAAAATTGTTCACTTTTTCGCAAACTTTTTCACAAACTTTAGGTTTCTCACTGAAATTATTTACAAACAGCTTGTGCAATTATGACACAAATGGTTGTAAATGCTTCTCTGGGATCTCCTTTGTTCAGAAATAGCAGACATATATGGCTTTGGCATTACATTTTGGAAATTAGAAGGCCGCTAAATGCCGCTGCGCACCACACTTGTATTATGCCCAGCAGTGAAGGGGTTAATTAGGCAGCTTTTAGGGAGCTTGAAGGGTTAATCTTAGCTTTAGTGTAGAGATCAGCCTCCCACCTGAGTCATCCCACCCCCTGATCCCTCCCAAACAACTCTCTTCCCTCCCCCACCCCACAAATGCCCCCGCCATCTTAAGTACTGGCAGAAAGTCTGCCAGTATAAAAAAAAAAGTTTGTGTTTGTTTTTTTTTGTGTTTTTTAATTAAATTATATATTTTCTGCAGTGTAGGATCCCCCCTTACCAACTTCCCTGACCCCCCCAAACAGCTCTCTAACCCTCCCCCCTCTCACTATTTGGTGCCATTTTGGGTTCTGGCAGCTGTCTGCTAGTACCAACTTTTCAAAATAATGTGCATTTTTTTTCATTAAAAAAAATATTTTTCTGTAGTGTAGCTGGCCCCCCTTAATACCCCCCTCTCCCAGATGCCTTTTTTAAACATAATTTTCCCCCCTCTCCCACTCCCACCACCACCACAATCGGTGCAGATTGCAGGGGTGATGGAAGTGATCCAGCAATGGGCCGCCCACCCGCCTCCTTGCAGCTGCTCCCACCCACCAACGATCGACAAAATCACTGGCCGATGCATCGGTGTGCCACAAAAGGTATTGCAGTGATGCCTCAATATCGAGGCATCACAGCAATACCTTGAAAGGGGCTGGAAGCATCGCTTCCAGCCGCTTTAAACCCCTGACGACGCACAGGGTACGTCGCTGGTCTTTAAAGACTAGCTTGTGTAAGACATACCCTGTACAACGTGTGTCGTTAAGGGGTTAATCAATTGAATTAAAAAATAATCATAAACATTTTTATGCAAATAAAATGTAACCAGATCAATAATCAGTAATCCAACTAACACACACATCCACTCTGTTTGAATCCCTTAAATTACATATATAGATATTTCCATGGTTTGGAGCACAGCAGATTAATTACACACATTAATATCATCACTAAAGACCATACAGTCCCTTTAATATGTGATGTAATCACTAAACCCACAAAAATCACCATTCTGTTTGTCATTAATCGAGCATATAAGATTTCTGGATTACAAAATCAGAGAGTTGATAATAATAATTATATTTTGTTCTCAGAGGGTAATTTTTTGATCACTAGAAACTCCCAGAATTTGAAGCAACATTCTGAATATCATTATTAACCTAAAACAGCCTCCATTTTGTAATCAACCCTATTATCTTGCATTATCAGATTATATGATTTTAGAAAAATAATCATTCTGAATACAGAAGCTAGAAACAGTTATGAAATATATTTATTTTTATTAATTATTTCAATAACAGTTTAGGGACAGTTTACAAGTGGAGCACTAAATAATTAGCGCTCCACTTTGTAATACTAGTGCACCGACTCCCACCAACTGTAACAACAAAATATATTGCCTAGTGCAGTCATTTTATTAAAAAATAAAGATGCTGCCATCTTTTTTTTTTAAATTAAATACACTACACAGTATTTTAGGGGCATTTTTAATTTTTTTTTAATCTTTTTATTAATTTTCAAAAGTGAAACATTAATACAATGTATACAATTGTCAATTTATGCACAATAACAGGAATTGCATTAACTTATAAACATGTTTGTCTCTATCATTAGTATTAAGAACAGAATCAGAACAAAAAAATAAAAATGAACATTCAAATACTTGTTACTAAAATAAAGAAAGAGGGAGAAAAATAATAATTATATATTCCCCTTCATCAATAATTCTGTATGTATAAAAGGGTACAGGATTTGTTTTTGAAATCCAGTTTCCTGTATCAAAATAAATTGTTCCCATTTCTGTATAAATGTTTTTAAACCATTATCTGAAAGGGATAAAGTATCTAATTCAGTTACACGCTGGCTATGAAGTTCTAATAATATCTTACTTAAAGTGGGATCCTTCCTAGATTTCCATAACCCAAGAATAATATTCCTACAAATTAAAATAACTAGATTCAGAAATGTAGTATTTTCCTTGACTCTAGCGCCATATAAAAGAAAAAAAGATATCTTGAACTTCTAGTTTGATTCTTTTCTGTAGAATGGAGCGTAGCCAGTTAGTTATTTTATACCAACATTGTCTGACTTTATAACAGCACCAGAAACAATGTAATATATTTGCTCTACTAGAGCCGCACTTTATACAATAAATAATTTTATTACTGGCAAATGTTGTCATTCTTTCAGGAGTCAGATAAGCCACGTGAATAATTTGTATTTGTGCTTCAGTATAGTAAGCTGCAAGGGAGGCCCTCTTTACCCTTGAGATACTTTGAGTTATTATATTATCCGCTATACTCACATTAAGCAAATTCTTCCATTTATTATGACTTTTCATAAATGTTTCCTCACTTTTCTTATTCATTATGAATTTATAAAGAAAAGAGATTGAGAAAGTTCCATTTCTAAATTGAGAAAAGATGTTTACCATAAATTCCAGTTGTTTCCATATTGTTCTAGTAACTTATATGTATTATGTAGCTTCTTACCTGATAATAGGCAAATAAATGATCATTTGGAATCCCAAAGTCCTGTTTAAGCTCTTGAAATGTTTTATATGTATTATCTTGCTTATTAATCAGTTGTGCCAAATTTACCAGTCCCATTCCAGCCCATTCTTTAAAGGGGTTTGAAGTCATTCCAGCTATAAACTGAGGATTCCCTGTATGGGATAACAGTCTGATATACTGAAATCTGACTTAGATAAAGAACAAAGATTTTGTCATGCTTTTATGGGTTCTCTGAAAACAGACATTCTTCTGCAAATAATAGGCACATTTTTAAGTTCAATGTGAGTTAAAGTAGAGAGTGAAAAAGGAGTAACAATTCCTTGCTCGGTTTCTATATTTGTGTAATAATTTCCTTCTGTTACCCAGTCAATCACATATTTAGCTAAAGCTGCTTTATTATAAATCATAACATTTGGAAGATTCATTACCCCTTTATCCTTCGGCATTTGAAGTTTTTCTAAGCTTAACATTGGTTTTCTGCCTTGCCACAGGAAGTTAACAACATTTTTGTTCAGGAGGATAAGATCAAGTTTATGTAATGGAAATGGGATTACTTGCATTAAATATAACATTTTTGGGAATAGAACCATTTTTACTATATTAACTTTACCCAGTAGTGACAATGGCAATTTAGACCATATTTTTCAGCTATCAAACATGTTATCTAGTTTCTCCTTGTAATTGAGCTCATACCATAATTTTGGCAAACAGGAGATTTTTATTCCTAAATATTTAAAATAAGTTTTAACTTTCCGAAAATTATGATTTATTTTAGAATGTTTTCTAAATAACCACATTAGTTCAGATTTAAGTATATTCACTTTAAATCCGGAAAAAGATACAAAATATTAATCAAGTCCAAAACTATAGGAATATATATATAGCTGCCCTATTCATCATACATAGAAGAAGATCATCTGCATAAAAAGAGATTAATATCTCCTTCCCCAAAATTTGTATTCCTTCAATACTAGATCTTAATAAAATTACCAAAGGCTCTATCGCTAAATCAAATAGAAGAGGGGAAAGGGGGCAACCCTGTCTTGTCCCTCTTTATAGGGTAAAAGGCCTTGAGATAAATTAATTAATTATTAAAGAGGAAGTTGGGAAGTTATATAATGATTTTATTAAATTAAGGATTTTACCTTTGAAACCAAAGTTATGGGGGGTTGTAAATAAATGATCATAAGATACATAATCAAAAGCTTTTTCAGCATCTAATGATAAAATTAGGGCTCATTCAATTTTGTGTCTTCACCTATTGAATCTTGTGCATTTAAATATGATAATAAGACGAAAACCTTACGTAGGTTAGATATTGATGATCTACGTTTTATGAAACCAGTTTGAGCTTTGTGTATAATAATTTTCATCAACTTTTGCTTTCTGTTAGCTATAATAGACGTAAAAATTTTATAGTCAATGTTTAATAAAGCAATTGGTCTATAAGCACCCAAATCTTCTGAATTCCTATATGGTTTTAAAATAAGAGATGTATATGATTATAAAAACAGTTTAGATGGTTCATTTTCCTTTATTAAATAATTATTATATAGATTCACTAGAATTGGTAATACTGAGTCTTTTAAAATGTTATATAAATCATTAGGTAAATTATCAGGCCCAGCAGCTTTATTACAATATGACTTTTTAATAGTTGAATCTACTTTCTCAATTGATATGGGTGCTTCCATCATTTTCAACTGTTTATTGGTGATAATCTGAGTTTCTATTCTGCTCCAGAATTTTTTTTTTTCTCTGCATCAATATCTGACCTATTATACACTCCCTGATAGTAAGTTAAAAATTCTTGACTGATTTTCTCCATAGAGGAAATAAGTTTACCTCCCACTTTTATTGCAGATATATAATTATTGTATTTTTGATTTTTAACAAGGTTAGCTAAATATTTTCCAGACTTGTTTCCAAATCTGTAAAATATACTCTTTGATCTTTTTTCGTTTTGTTGTGTTTGTTCAACTAGAAAGGTGTCTCTTGCTTCCTTTGCATTAATATATTTTTTTCCAATTAGTGGGATTCCTTTCCCTTAAATATTTGTCATACGCATTAGTTAATTGTTTCGCTAATTGATCTGCTCTAAATTTCCTCTTTTTATATTGATTATCAGATATGCTAATATATTTCCACAAATTACTGCTTTAAAAGCTTCCCAATATAGTTCAATCTTATCTAAATAATCTTTGTTGAATCAATGAAATTCTTCCCATTTATCTTTCAAAAATTGCTGGAATTTTCTATTAGCAACTAGAAAATTTTGGAACCGAAGTCCTGTGTTTTTTTGTTGATGTTCAAATTTAAGTTCTAATGTTATTGGTGAATGATCAGAAATGGTGATTTCCTTAATTTCTGCTTTTTTTACATAGTCTGAGAGAGAAGGGGATATCAGAAAGTAATCTATACATGAAGAGGATTTATGCGCTTTAGAAACGCATGTAAATGCTCTTTCATTGGGATTCCTCATTCTCCATATGTCTATAACTTTCAATTGGTTAAGTAAGGATTTGCATAATTTAGTCTCTCTTCCACTAATCCTAGTATTTTTAAGATTAATGTCTGACACTCTCATCTTATCCAAATTGTCTAAGGGGGTAATATTAAAGTCGCCTCCTATAATAATGTTGTCACTCAAATTTGCTATTAACCTGTTTTGAATTTTATCCCAAAAATGTATATCCCACTTATTAGTTCCATCTAAGTTGCAAAGAGTATAAACTTGACTGAATATTTTAAATCGTAAAATAACGTATCTTTCATCCCTGTCAATTTCTTGTGAAATTATATTTACCTTTAAAGACTTTTTAAAAAGAATAGCTGTCCCTTTTGCTCTTTTCTTACAAGGTGTAAAGAAGACCTCCCCTACCCATCCCACTTTTAATTTTTCAGACTCTATTTTAGTTAGATGGGTCTCCTGAATGAATGCGATATCCGCCCGCATATTATTAATATGTTTTAAAAAACTTTCCTTTTAATTGGAGAGGTTATCCCTCCAACATTCCAAGAAATTATTTTCAAACTCATTATTTAAAATAAATAAAAAAAATAATATATAAATAAAAAAATAAAAAAGCGAAGCCACGCTAAGCCAATGACCTTATCACAACATCCTGAAATGAAGGTGAAGGGGCAGGAGGGGGAGGGAGAGAGAGATAGAGAGTGGAGAGGAAAAAAAAAGAGAAAAAAAATGAAAAACATAAGTAACCTTCTGAATACCATGGAGGAATAATAAACAACTCATTTACATGTTCAAAATCACACAAGAATTCCTCTATTATGTACAAACTCCTGAGCTGAGATGAAATTGTCAAAACAATTGACCTCATTCTCTAATGTAATTTTAAGCTTTGCTGGAAAAATAATAGTGGCATTGATGCCAGCATTAATTAATGCAGTACAAAGAGGGTTTAATAATTTTCTTCTACTCACTACCTCTGCAGAGTAATCCTGAAAAATAAAAAAATGATGTCCCTCAATGAATGGAACAGTTCCTAACTTCCTGTATGCCTTTAATATTTTAATCTTATCCTGGTAATTAAGACACTTCATGATAACTAGTCTAGGTAGAGTTTTCCATTTACAATGTATCTAACTGTTCCAACTCTATGTATTCTCTCAATAACGATATTTTGTGATTCAGTTGGCATCCCTAGTAGATTTGGAAGAAAGGATGTGGCAAATTTTGCTACGTCTTCATTCAAAAAACCTTCAGGGATCCCTATCAACCTCAAATTATTTTCTCTCAATCTATTTTCTAAATCATCAACCTTGGCTTTAAGTGAAGCAATTTCCTTTTTCATCTTATCTATATCAGATTCTTGTATATTTGTCTTATTTTCAACATCTGATATTCTTTCTTCTACTTCTAAAAAGCGATTTTGGAATAATTTTACTTCACTAGATATTGTATCCAATCCTTGTCGAATTTGAGTAAACTGTGGCATGAAAACATCAGTTAATTGTTTAACTAAGGTTTCTGGATCAGTTGTAACAGGAGTAACTATGATTTCTTCATTACTACTTCTAACTGAAGCAGACAACCTTCTGCTAGATTTTTTTTCTTGTCTATTCTTTGAAGCCATGGCCGGGGATTTATTCTTTGAAGAGGTTACAATTTTTTTCATGTGTTTATAGGGTGAGTGTAAAACTAATATCAGTGAATTTGTGCTACAGAGAGATACTAATATAAAAAAAAGTGATATTATGTGAGAAAAAAAAAAGATATTAAGTGATATAAAACCTCCTATATAATATCTTCAACAGAAAATTCCCCGTCCTGCTATATGAATATGTACATGGTATCACTTAACTGTACAATATATGGCAGAGCAAGTTTGCATCGTATATCAATTCCAATCACAGAGTAAATATATTCCAGTATATGGAAGTAACAGGGCAAATACTATTATTATATCATAACTTTGCTAGGAAGAAGAACCTGAGCAAATTACATTCACAACACCATCAGGGCTATGTGCTTTAATATTTTCTTTCTTAGGGTTAATGGTTCCCAGATTCTCACAGATACTTGGAGATTTCTTATATAGACAAGAAGAGAGTTTCTCTGACAATACTTGATCAATTAATAGACCACAGGTGAAATATAACCCTAGGGATGAACTGGCCTCTAGTAACTTGTTTTAAGAAAAATGAATTTTACGGACATGATACTCATTGGACAGCAGTTCAGTATTTTCTTATTTCCCAGTTATTCCAGACAGATACAGGTTTGAGCTCTTTATCAGTTTTTCCACAGATATCTGTATTCTCAATGCAGTGATATACAAATGATTTATATCTTCTTTAATTTAGAAGAATAAGACCCATTCCAATTTTCTATCAAGCATATTAGGATCAGGATAAAAAAGAGAGAAATGTTCCAGAGGAAACTCTATACAATCTGTTATAATGGTAAACTGTGAGCAAAGCAAAAGTTGGGATGCACTTGGAGAGTATAGTAACAATGTAAAATCAGTTTTTATACAGTCTAAGAGTAATCCATATTCTGGTTAGCTGAAGACTGACACCCATTAATAAATCCCGGTAGGCTTCAATATTTGTTCTGAGTAACTATGTCAGTTCCAGTAAATAAATCTCTTCGCTCCCTTCACTATATCTCCCCACCTTGTACTGGATTTTTTAACTGTTCCTCCATTAGAGTGTGCAGAAAAAATGACCTTACTTAACAAACAGATTATCCTTGGCACTTTATGTGAGGGATGTATTTATCAACATATGAAACTAGATATCCTGTGTCTTAAAGCCAGTCCCATTGCTTTTAACAGCCCTCACTCTTCAGCCAGTTCATATCAGTGATATGGTAGCTCTGAATAAACAATAGATTTCTGGCACTTTAAATAGATGGTCTTATATATACTGTACTTATACTGCTATGGCACATTAAAAAAAGGCAGTAAATGACGTGACGACCTCTAGTCTTCAGCCAGAAAATCTATCTATCAGATGATTATAAACATAAGTAAGGTGATCAGCAAAGTACTTATCTTTAGGACGAGAGTTCCATGTCCTAGCCAATGTACAGTTTGGCTACGTGAGGAGGTCCGGCCCCAGTATGAGGTATTCTGTGTACACGGTTTTCCGTTCCAGCTATTCTCTCGCTCCAACCCGGTCTTGCGTTTGAGCCGTGTAGTTTCGTCCCTCTTGTGGGTTTTGCAGCCCGCAGTAACTAACAAAAAGCGGGTTATCCCAGCAACAGTTGCCCTTGCCTAGGGAAAGTACAGGATACTCAGAGTCAGGCGTTACTGCTTCGTGTAGCCCATATTCGGCATTCAGCGTCTCCGTGCTCAAATTTTCAGACGCCTGCTCAAGCTCCTCCCACCGGAACCTCCGTCCCATACTAAAAACCCTGGTTAGTTTTATAAGCACTAATTACTATCACAAGTTCACACTTACAATAGCAATAACCAGCCACTTGTAATGGCTGATTAATTATTGCACTCCTGCAAACAGGCAAATTTGTCTGTTGGCTGGCGCGCAGTAATTTAGCGCTCCACTTGTAATGTAGCCCTTAGTGTTTGTAACAAAACAGCATCACACAATGTATGTATATGTATATGGTGATCACACAGGAACAGCTCTGCATAATCACATTTTTTGTTTTTAATGTATAATGTATAAGACAAACATGCGAAGGATTTATAAGCAATGAGTTGTAGCTTTTCCTGGAAACTAAAGAGTTAAGCATATAAAAATGTTCTTTAATTTATCCAACCTGCTTAAGGTTTCATACAAAAAATGAAAATGAGTCCCTAAACGTCTTGTTGTAGCCAAGTTACTGGTATTTTACATATTGCAAGTCGGAAACTGTCTAGAGAATAAAAATGTGGGGGGTTTATTTTTTTGTATCAGGTGCAGATCTAAGAGAATAGCAGAACTACTGGCAGGCAGAGTTGATATCAAATGGATTTTATAACACACAACAAATAATACATTCTGGCTAATACAATAAACCCATTTTGATGAAATAAAATCTGTGTTTGTTCTTGTTTCTGCAGTGATGGATGCTGCGTACGGATATGATTGAGGAGCTGTGTCCAGGCTGCTTGCACAAGCGCACAATGTATTATATTACAGAATACACCATCTGCTACTGGCAAATGGCTTGTTTGTTTTGTATTCTGAGGGGAGAGCAAGGAGATAAATGTGTGTAAATAGTCACATATCTACATATATGTTGCTCACACCCATAGATGATAATGGGGGGTTTGTACATTATCCTTTAAGATATCCATGGCAATAAGAATTATATACGAGAGCTGTTTCTTCCAGCTCAGTAAGTCATTATGCTGTTATATTCAAAGTGATTTCTGAGGAGGAATTTTGGCCTTGAGTAATGTAATGTTACTAGGAGTATATACCGGTATATATGGGAAGATTACTAGGGCCCAGAGTGCTCTCTGCTAGAGTATTATTCTTTTTTATTTTCCCATACAGCTTCACTTCCCGTTGCTCATTAATTATTGTTTATAAGTGTGACTGCAACTTCATGCTTTTCTAACAGCTAAGAGGTTAAAATGCTTTGTACTTATGTGATATATCTTGTGTTTTCAAGGTGATAAATCTCTTAACGTTGCACATTGTTTGAAATCTGACCTAGAAGTATGTTTGTTAGGATTCTCTATAGTGTTTGTGAAAATGAGTGCAGTGTTTAAAACAGGCACACACACACACATATATACACATACACACACAAATACAAACACACAAACACATACACATACATACACACACACATATATAAACAACACACATATATACACACACACACATATAAACACACACACATATATATACACAAACACACATATATAAACAATACACATATATAAACACACACACACACACACACACACACACATAAATACACACACACACAAACACATACACACATATATAAACACACACATATATACACACACATATACACACACACACATATATACACATACACACACAAATACAAACACACAAACACATACACATACATATACACACACATATATAAACAACACACATATATACACACACACACATATAAACACACACACATATATATACACAAACACACATATATAAACAATACACATATATAAACACACACACACACACACACACAAACACATACACACATATATAAACACACACATATATACACACACATATACACACACACACATATATACACATACACACACAAATACAAACACACAAACACATACACATACATATACACACACATATATAAACAACACACATATATACACACACACGTATAAACACACACACATATATAAACAATACACATATATAAACACACACACATAAATACACACACACATGTATAAACACACACATATATACACACATACATATACACACACACACACATATATATATATATATATATATATATTTTCAGGGAATGCAGAATTATTAGGCAAATGAGTATTTTGACCACATCATCTTCTTTATGCATGTTGTCTTACTCCAAGCTGTATAGGCTCGAAAGCCTACTACAAATTAAGCATATTAGGTGATGTGCATCTCTGTAATGAGAAGGGGTGTGGTCTAATGACATCAACACCCTATATCAGGTGTGCATAATTATTAGGCAACTTCCTTTCCTTTGGCAAAATGGGTCAAAAGAAGGACTTGACAGGCTCAGAAAAGTCAAAAATAGTGAGATATCTTGCAGAGGGATGCAGCACTCTTAAAATTGCAAAGCTTCTGAAGCGTTATCAAGGAACAATCAAGCGTTTCATTAAAAATAGTCAACAGGGTCGCAAGAAGCGTGTGGAAAAACCAAGGCGCAAAATAACTGCCCATGAACTGAGAAAAGTCAAGCGTGCAGCTGCCAAGATGCCACTTGCCACCAGTTTGGCCATATTTCAGAGCTGCAACATCACTGGAGTGCCCAAAAGCACAAGGTGTGCAATACTCAGAGACATGGCCAAGGTAAGAAAGGCTGAAAGACGACCACCACTGAACAAGACACACAAGCTGAAACGTCAAGACTGGGCCAAGAAATATCTCAAGACTGATTTTTCTAAGGTTTTATGGACTGATGAAATGAGAGTGAGTCTTGATGGGTCAGATGGATGGGCCCGTGGCTGGATTGGTAAAGGGCAGAGAGCTCCAGTCCGACTCAGATGCCAGCAAGGTGGAGGTGGAGTACTGGTTTGGGCTGGTATCATCAAAGATGAGCTTGTGGGGCCTTTTCGGGTTGAGGATGGAGTCAAGCTCAACTCCCAGTCCTACTGCCAGTTTCTGGAAGACACCTTCTTCAAGCAGTGGTACAGGAAGAAGTCTGCATCCTTCAAGAAAATAATGATTTTCATGCAGGACAATGCTCCATCACACGCGTCCAAGTACTCCACAGCGTGGCTGGCAAGAAAGGGTATAAAAGAAGAAAATCTAATGACATGGCCTCCTTGTTCACCTGATCTGAACCCCATTGAGAACCTGTGGTCCATCATCAAATGTGAGATTTACAAGGAGGGAAAACAGTACACCTCTCTGAACAGTGTCTGTGAGGCTGTGGTTGCTGCTGCACGCAATGTTGATGGTGAACAGATCAAAACACTGGCAGAATCCATGGATGGCAGGCTTTTGAGTGTCCTTGCAAAGAAAGGTGGCTATATTGGTCACTGATTTGTTTTTGTTTTGTTTTTGAATGTCAGAAATGTATATTTGTGAATGTTGAGATGTTATATTGGTTTCACTGGTAAAAATAAATAATTGAAATGGGTATATATTTGTTTTTTGTTAAGTTGCCTAATAATTATGCACAGTAATAGTCACCTGCACACACAGATATCCCCCTAAAATAGCTATAACTAAAAACAAACTAAAAACTACTTCCAAAACTATTCAACTTTTATATTAATGAGTTTTTTGGGTTCATTGAGAACATGGTTGTTGTTCAATAATAAAATTAATCCTCAAAAATACAACTTGCCTAATAATTCTGCACTCCCTGTATATATATATATATATATATATACACACACAAACACACATATATAAACATACACATACAGTATATACACGCAAATACACACAAACAAACACATACACACACAAACACATACACACATACACACATGTATATATACACATACACATATATACACACACACACACATATATATAAACATACACATATATACACACAAACACACACACACACAAATACACACATACAAACACATACACACACACAAATACACACATACAAACACATACACACACACACACAAATACACACATACAAACACATACACACATATATATATATATATATACACACCCACCCACACATATATAAACATACAAATATTTGTATATATATATATATATATATATATATTTATACATACATAATCACAAATACACACATACAAACACACACACATACACACACAAACACATACACACACATGTATATATATATATATATATACACACACACACACACATATATAAACATACACATATATACACACAAATACACACATACACACACACACACAAATACACACATACAAACACATACACACACAAACACATACATACATACATACATACATACACACACATATATAAACATACACATATATATACACACACACATATATACACATACACACATATATATATAAACACAATCAAAAATACACACACACAAACACATACAAACACACACACACACACACATATATAAACATACACATATATACACACAAACACACACATACACAAATACACACACAAACACATACAAACACATATATAAACACACACACACACAAACATGCACACACACAAACACACACACAAATATACACATACACACACAAAACGCTGCAGAATCTGTTGGCGCTCTACAAATAACCGATAGTAATAATAATAACACAAACACAGGACATATTTGTTGTTTTAAATAAATATAAACTATTATTTATTTTATTATTAATTTTTGATAATTTTAATTAAAAATTTTGGATTTTGGAATTCCATATTTCAGGATTTGTACCTGTATTAAAAATAAGAGGGTTAAGTAAAATCCCATATCTACTTCACACAAGATGGCGTTTCACTACTCTCCAAATGGTCACCTCTTTGCATTATGCCAATATTAGCTTTACCTGCTTCTAAACAATTCAGAGCTTACAGCACCCATTTATGACAATGCATATCAATAGAGTTCCCAGGCAGGGTTCCTGTCCACACAGGTAGCCCTGCCCACTACTCTTGCGCAACCAAATGCATGAGGGCAGAGTTTGTCAGTCATCCCACAAAATGAGTCCAGGATGTCCTCGAGCCGCAACAGAATCAAGTGCTCCGAAGCTCCCTAAATGGTGCCTTATAACTGAGTAATGCACAGAAACACTTATTCTAAAGCAGAGGAAATCTAAAGAGGCATTGGTGCCTATGAAGTTGTGTTAGATAAGTGTGTGAATTTAACTTATTATAATCCAGATTACATGTGGAGCAGAAATATCCTAGTTCTATGGTGCACTAACATTGCTAGAGTGTAACCCATAGCATTGAATAAAACTGTGATTCTCAACCGCGGCCCTCAAGTACCCCCAACAGGACAGGTTTTTATTATAGCTGAACTACTACTGCACAGGTGAAATAATCAGCTGATGGGTGAGAGCAGGTTAGTAACTATGGTTACTGATCAGCTGATTACTTCATCCGTGCACTGTTTCAGCTATAATGAAAACCTGGGCTGTTGGGGGTACTTGAGGAACCGCAGTTGAGAAACGCTGAAGTAAAATGTTAGTGCGAAAGCTTAGAGCCTGCCAACCTCTTGAATGTCAGATAGACAAAGCTTTTACTGTGACCTGGGATACGCCTTTAGTGTTGCAGGGATTCATTTATCAAGCAGCGGTCACCAGACCGCTGCTTCCTTAGCCTCTTCGCCACCTCTAATCTGGCGAAATTCAATCTCCTCGGTCTAGTCAGACCGAGGAGATTGACAGCTCCTGCCTGCGCGTGATTGGCTGTGCGCGGACAGGGGGCGGGATTGCACGCGAGCGCAAAATTGCGCTCGTGTGCAATGCCGAATACCTGCGGGTATTTTCACCCTGCCACAGGCGAGCTGAGGCGTACAGGGGCGCGTATACACGCCCCTGTACGCCTCAGCTTTAATAAATCTAGCCCTAAGTCTTGAGCATTGGTGGAGGCCAACGTGAGGAAGCGCTCTTTTCTGTATAAACAATAGCAATAATTATGTTATGATCGGAAGCTGGTAGCGCTATACAAATAAATTATAATAATAATAGTAATAGTAATAATAATAGTAATAATAATAGTAATAAATAATATTAATAATAATAGTAATATTAATAAATAATAGTAATAATAATAGTAATAAATAATAGTAATAAATTATAATAATAGTAATAAATAATAGTAATAAATGGTAATAATAATAGTAATAAATAATAGTAATAATAATAGTAATAAATAATAGTAATAAATGGTAATAATAATAGTAATAAATAATAGTAATAATAATAGTAATAATAATAGTAATAATAATAGTAATAAATAATATTAATAATAATAGTAATAATAATAGTAATAATAATAGTAATAATAATAGTAATAAATAATATTAATAATAATAGTAATAATAATAGTAATAATAATAGTAATAAATAATAGTAATAATAATAGTAATAATAATAGTAATAAATAATATTAATAATAATAGTAATATTAATAAATAATAGTAATAATAATAGTAATAAATAATAGTAATAAATTATAATAATAGTAATAAATAATAGTAATAAATGGTAATAATAATAGTAATAAATAATAGTAATAATAATAGTAATAAATAATAGTAATAAATGGTAATAATAATAGTAATAAATAATAGTAATAATAATAGTAATAAATAATAGTAATAAATAATAGTAATAAATGATAATAATAATAATAATTATAGTAATAAATAATATTAATAATAATTATAGTAATAATAATAGTAATAAATAATAGTAACAAATAATTATATTTTTCTTTAAAATATTGAGATTGTATCATTAGAGCGAGAAGATTGTGTCACCTTAATACAAAAGTGTATGGGATGTATTGCAATATATATAATAATAATAATAATAATAATAATAATAATAATAATAATAATAATAATAAATAATAGTAATAATAATAGTAATAATAATTATAGTAATAATAATAGTAATAAATAATAGTAATAAATCATAATAATAATAATAATAATAATAATAATAATAGTAATAAATAATAGTAATAAATAATAGTAATAATAGTAATAATAATAGTAATAATAATAGTAATACATAATGGTAATAGATAATTATATTTTTCTTTAAAATATTGAGATTTTATCATTAGAGCGAGAAGATTGTGTCACCTTAATACAAAAAGTCTATGGGATGTATTGCAATGTTTAGATGCTAGATTAGTAATGTGCCTCTCTGGTGGTCTGCATGACAGTGCTTCATGGTAATCATATGCTTTCTGCAGCACTTTACCACTTTCAATTTATTATAGTCCTTTGTGTTTCATTGATAAGAAAAACATTTAAAATTATTTTTATAACCTTTATTTCCCATTGCACAAATCAGTCTGTCAAAATGCTTGACAGCTAACTGGGATTTTATCAAATTAATTTCAAGGTCTCAGGTAAATCAGCTGTTCAAAGTGTAACTGTCACCTGCATACTATTAAGCAATATGTCGAATAGGAAAATTTTTGTTCCTCTCTTTTCCTTTTTATTCAATAAATATAGACGACAACTATAGGGATCATATGCAATTTTACTTTCAATAAAAGAAAATTTTGAAAAAAAAAATAAAAAAATTGTTTCAACTGGCCTAAGGCCGGCCCTGAAGAAGGTAAATAGCAGATGCAGTTATTGCATTGTAGTGCTAGTGTTTTTATTATACTGGGAGTCTGGTGGTTAAGGGGTTACTAGTGGATAGCAGGTTTTTAGTGTTGGTGAGGCTATTACAATGGAGTTGTGGCAGTTTAGAGGCTAATAGTGGTTAAGGGATTTGTTTGTAGCAGGGGATTAGGACTGTTAGGGTTTAAGTGTGATGAAGCTTCTGGCCGTGGTCTGGCAGTTTAGGGGTTAATATGAAGACAGACAGTAGTGGTTAGGGAGATTATGCTTTTTCAGATTTTTTGTGTGTGTGCTTTTGCTAGACATTGGGGCCAAATTATCAAGCTCTGAATGGAGCTTGATGCCCCCTTGTTTCCTTCTGACGTCCGCTGCTCCATAACTTGTCCGTCTGCTCTGAGGCTGCGGATAGAAATCAACCCAATTGAATACGATCGGGTTGATTGACACCCCCTGCTAGCGGCCGCAAATCTGCAGGGGGCGCTATTGCACAAGCAGTTCTGGTGACCTGCTTGTGCAATGATAAATGCTGACAGCGTATGCTGTCAGCATTTATCGATGTGCAGCGGATATGATACACTACATCGTATCATGTCCGCTCGCACTTTGATAAATATGACCCATTGTGTTAGTGCAAACTACTTTGTTATAGCTCAATGTTTGCCACTCACAAAATTATCTCAGGCACAAAAAAAATTAACCAGTGCAAATAGTTCAGCACAAAAATGGAAGCGGTATGGATTTTACGCAAAGTGGTTAAACAAACAGACAAAGGCCTATAGTTATCAAGGTCTGGCGGACCTGATCCGACACTGCGGATCAGTTCCGCCAGACCTCCCTGAATACGGCGAGCAACACGCTTGCCGTATTCAGCATTGCACCAGCAGCTCACAAGAGCTGCTGGTGCAACGCCGCCCCCTGCAGACTCGCGGCCAATCGGCCACCAGCAGTGGGGTGTCAATCAACCCGATCGTACTCGATCGGGTTGATTTCCGGCGATGTGTGTCCACCTGCTCAGAGCAGGCGGACAGGTTATGGAACAGCGGTCTTTGCGACCTCTGCTTCATAACTGCTGTTTCTGGCGATTCTGATGACTCGCCAGAAACACGGGGCATCAAGCTCCATACGGATACATATGCCCCAAAGTCCCCATTCAGAAAATGGAAGCCTTGCAACTCTCAAGCAGGAAATAGCTAATAAGATAATCAGGAGCAGAAGTCACACATACACACTTTAACTATGTATTTTTCTACTACAATGTCCCTTTAATGCAATATTTAATGGTATTGTGACATATGAGCTGTGCATCAGTATCATTCAGCTACTCTTTTTTACTATCAGCTGCATGGTGAAAAAACTTCCATTCAGCTTCACCAGTTCTGTGTTCACACTTTGCTTTACTGTAATCTCATGGGATATCACCAAAATCTCACAAGATTCCATAGTAAACGTCCTTACACTGAGGAAGGAAATAAAGAGAGCGCGCTTGCGCATGCCAGATGCAGGCTCCCTTGCAAGTCCAAGGAAAAGCATCCTGATTGGTTGCTGAAAGTCCTCTTGCAATGCAATACCACTACTTTGAACATTTAGAGGTAAAATATCTACCTTTTTTACAAAAAGATATTTAGTAACATTTTATTGTCAGCTTTTACAGATACCTGAATGCTGCATTGAGTTTCATCTGATTCAACATTTGAGTATTATGTCCCTTTAATTGCCGATATAATTTTATATATGGGTCTGAGGAAGGGGAGATTATCCTTGAAACGTCACCAGATTAAAGTAATACGGAAGTTTGACTGAAACCCAGCGAGTGCGGTCTGTATACTTTCTATTTATCGCCTCTTACCGGCACCCTGGTTGTTGTCATTCTTGGTTAGTGAGAGTGCAGTACCTACCATTTCTGTATATATATCCCTTTAAAGAGTTATTCAGTAATTCAAAGAACGTATGATAGAAATTGGCCTCTGCTGGTTAACTTGAATATAATTATTTGCATTGTATGAAGATTGGAACGTACTGAACACTTGGCCACAAGATCCCAGATATAAAATAAAGCATTAATTACACAAGTAACCCTATAGCTGCTCCCTAGTTTCTGCGGCTCCTAGCAATAAAGTGCTGAATGAGAGAAATCACGGAGCCGCAGACAACTTGGAGCTCTGATAATGGGACTGTGTAGTTATCAATAAGTGCTATTATTATGTGGTTCCTGCACGTCAGCTGCACTTTATCTGCTTCTCTAGCTTTAATTATTCCTATATCTTCTCATTATATAATTGCTTTGTACCTATCCTCATGAAGAGAATCTCAACCTCAGCTTTGAGTGCTCCGTTATCCCCTTCATATAATTCTGCAAAAGGCTTCATATCCAATGACAGTTCCCATCAATGCTCTCTATAGTTTACCCATTAAACTCTTGTGATATCTCTTCCCATAATCCTGCAATAAGCAATCCTCCAAATGCTGCTATAAGTCATTTAGTTGCCATCACTGTAACTGCAACAAGCGGATGCCCATACAACTCCTCTGATTCCTCCCCTGGATCTGCTCTCCCTACCCTAATTACACCTTTACAAAACATTTTCTGACTGTACAAGTCGCCGGATCTTTTCTCCCCAATGTACCTGATTTAATAACTGTGCCGTACTTTCTCCTAAACTTGCAATATAACACATTGGCACCATATAACTGTCCCTTGTATGTGCCCCTGTAACTCCTCTGCTATATGCAAAATATAAATGCACCATACAAAATCCATAGAAAAGCCTTTAATTTTCCCCCAGGTACCTGCACCATATCGCACCTTTTCTTGCCTACAACCTATAACCCCCAGTATATTCCCTAAATATATGTAGGCACCTAATTGCTGTCTCCTGTTAAACTCCTACAATCTTCACCATACGCTCCCTATAACCTCATACACTCTGTAGCTGCTCTCCATAACTCCATATAACTTCATACACTCTATAGCTGCTCTGTATAACTCCCTTACACTCTATAGATGCTCCCTATAACTCCCTCACACTCTATATCTGCTCCCTATAACTCCCTCACACTCTATAGATGCTCCCTATAACTCCCTTACACTCTATAGCTGCTCCCTATAACTCTATTACACTCTATAGTTGCTCCCTATAACTCCCTCACACTCTATAGCTGCTCCCTATAACTCCCTTATACTCTATATCTGCTCCCTATAACTCCCTCACACTCTATAGATGCTCCCTATAACTCCCTTACACTCTATAGCTGCTCCCTATAACTCCCTTACACTCTATAGCTGCTCCCTATAACTCTCTTACACTCTATAGTTGCTCCCTATAACTCCCTCACACACTATAGCTGCTCTCTATAACTGCCTATAACACCCCTACACTATAGCTGCTCTCTATAACTGCCTATAACACCCCTACACTCTATAGCTGCTCCCTATAACTGCCTATAACACCCCTACACACTATAGCTGCTCTCTATAACTGCCTATAACACCCCTACACTATATAGCTGCTCACTTTAACTGCCTATAACACCCCTACACTCTATAGCTGCTCTCTATAACTGCCTATAACACCCCTACACTATAGCTGCTCTCTATAACTGCCTATAACACCCCTACACTCTATAGCTGCTCCCTATAACTGCCTATAACACCCCTACACTCTATAGCTGCTCTCTATAACTGCCTATAACACCCCTACACTCTATAGCTGCTCTCTATAACTGCCTATAACACGCCTACACTCTATAGCTGCTCTCTATAACTGCCTATAACACCCCTACACTATAGCTGCTCTCTATAACTGCCTATAACACCCCTACACTCTATAGCTGCTCTCTATAACTGCCTATAACACCCCTACACTCTATAGCTGCTCTCTATAACTGCCTATAACACCCCTACACTCTATAGCTGCTCTCTATAACTGCCTATAACACCCCTACACTCTATAGCTGCTCCCTATAACTGCCTATAACACCCCTACACTCTATAGCTGCTCTCTATAACTGCCTATAACACGCCTACACTCTATAGCTGCTCTCTATAACTGCCTATAACACCCCTACACTCTATAGCTGCTCTCTATAACTGCCTATAACACCCCTACACTATAGCTGCTCTCTATAACTGCCTATAACACCCCTACACTATAGCTGCTCTCTATAACTGCCTATAACACCCCTACACTATAGCTGCTCTCTATAACTGCCTATAACACCCCTACACTCTATAGCTGCTCCCTTTAGCTACCTATAACATCGCTAAATTTGTATCTGCTTCTCATCTTTTTATAACTCCCCTGCACTATACAGTTGCTCCTTTTGACTCCCCTATATATATGTAGGCACCTAATTGCTGTCTCCTGTAAAACTCCTACAATCTTCACCATACGCTCCCTATAACCTCATACACTCTGTAGCTGCTCTCCATAACTCCATATAACTTCATACACTCTATAGCTGCTCTGTATAACTCCCTTATACTCTATATCTGCTCCCTATAACTCCCTCACACTCTATATCTGCTCCCTATAACTCCCTCACACTCTATAGATGCTCCCTATAACTCCCGTACACTTTATAGCTGCTCCCTATAACTCCCTTACACTCTATAGCTGCTCCCTATAACTCTATTACACTCTATAGTTGCTCCCTATAACTCCCTCACACTCTATAGCTGCTCCCTATAACTCCCTTATACTCTATATCTGCTCCCTATAACTCCCTCACACTCTATAGCTGCTCCCTATAACTCCCTTATACTCTATATCTGCTCCCTATAACTCCCTCACACTTTATAGATGCTCCCTATAACTCCCTTACACTCTATAGCTGCTCCCTATAACTCCCTTACACTCTATAGCTGCTCCCTATAACTCTCTTACACTCTATAGATGCTCCCTATAACTCCCTCACACTCTATAGCTGCTCTGTATAACTCCCTTATACTCTATATCTGCTCCCTATAACTCCCTCACACTCTATATCTGCTCCCTATAACTCCCGTACACTTTATAGCTGCTCCCTATAACTCTATTACACTCTATAGTTGCTCCCTATAACTCCCTCACACTCTATAGCTGCTCCCTATAACTCCCTTATACTCTATATCTGCTCCCTATAACTCCCTCACACTCTATAGCTGCTCCCTATAACTCCCTTATACTCTATATCTGCTCCCTATAACTCCCTCACACTCTATAGATGCTCCCTATAACTCCCTTACACTCTATAGATGCTCCCTATAACTCCCTTACACTCTATAGCTGCTCCCTATAACTCCCTTACACTCTATAGCTGCTCCCTATAACTCTCTTACACTCTATAGATGCTCCCTATAACTCCCTTACACTCTATAGCTGCTCCCTATAACTCCCTCACACTCTATAGCTGCTCCCTATAACTCCCTTATACTCTATATCTGCTCCCTATAACTCCCTCACACTCTATAGCTGCTCCCTATAACTCCCTCACACTCTATAGCTGCTCCCTATAACTCCCTCACACTCTATAGCTGCTCCCTATAACTCCCTTACACTCTATAGCTGCTCCCTATAACTCCCTTACACTCTATAGCTGCTGCCTGTAACTCCCTCACACTCTATAGCTGCTCCCTATAACTCCCTCACACTCTATAGATGCTCCCTATAACTCCCTCACACTCTATAGCTGCTCTGTATAACTCCCTTATACTCTATATCTGCTCCCTATAACTCCCTCACACTCTATAGCTGCTCCCTATAACTCCCGTACACTTTATAGCTGCTCCCTATAACTCTATTACACTCTATAGTTGCTCCCTATAACTCCCTCACACTCTATAGCTGCTCCCTATAACTCCCTTATACTCTATATCTGCTCCCTATAACTCCCTTACACTCTATAGCTGTTCCCTATAACTCCCTCACACTCTATATCTGCTCCCTATAACTCCCTCACACTCTATAGCTGCTCCCTATAACTCCCTTACACTCTATAGCTGCTCCATATAACTCCCTTACACTCTATAGCTGCTCCCTATAACTCCCTTACACTCTATAGCTGCTCCCTATAACTCCCTCACACTCTATAGCTGCTCCCTATAACTCCCTCACACTCTATAGATGCTCCCTATAACTCCCTTACACTCTATAGCTGCTCCCTATAACTTCCTCACACTCTATAGCTGCTCCCTATAACTCCCTTACACTCTATAGCTGCTCCCTATAACTCCCTTACACTCTATAGCTGCTCCCTATAACTCCCTTATACTCTATAGCTGCTGCCTGTAACTCCCTTACACTCTATAGCTGCTCCCTATAACTCCCTTACACTCTGTAGCTGCTCCCTGTAACTCCCTTACACTCTATAGCTGCTGCCTATAACTCCCTCACACTCTATAGCTGCTCCCTATAACTCCCTCACACTCTATAGCTGCTCCCTATAACTCCCTCACACTCTATAGCTGCTCCCTATAACTCCCTTACACTCTATAGCTGCTCCCTATAACTCCCTTACACTCTATAGCTGCTCCCTATAACTCTCTTACACTCTATAGATGCTCCCTATAACTCCCTCACACTCTATAGCTGCTCCCTATAACTCCCTTACACTCTATAGCTGCTCCCTATAACTCCCTTACACTCTATAGCTGCTCCCTATAACTCTCTTACACTCTATAGCTGCTGCCTATAACTCCCTCACACTCTATAGCTGCTCCCTATAACTCCCTCACACTCTATAGCTGCTCCCTATAACTCCCTCACACTCTATAGCTGCTCCCTATAACTCCCTTACACTCTATAGCTGCTCCCTATAACTCCCTTACACTCTATAGCTGCTCCCTATAACTCTCTTACACTCTATAGATGCTCCCTATAACTCCCTTACACTCTATAGCTGCTCCCTATAACTCCCTTACACTCTATAGCTGCTCCCTATAACTCCCTTACACTCTATAGATGCTCCCTATAACTCCCTTACACTCTATAGATGCTCCCTATAACTCTCTTACACTCTATAGATGCTCCCTATAACTCCCTTACACTCTATAGCTGCTCCCTATAACTCCCTTACACTCTATAGATGCTCCCTATAACTCCCTTACACTCTATAGATGCTCCCTATAACTCTCTTACACTCTATAGATGCTCCCTATAACTCCCTTACACTCTATAGCTGCTCCCTATAACTCCCTTACACTCTATAGCTGCTCCCTATAACTCTCTTACACTCTATAGATGCTCCCTATAACTCCCTTACACTCTATAGCTGCTCCCTATAACTCCCTTACACTCTATAGCTGCTCCCTATAACTCCCTTACACTCTATAGATGCTCCCTATAACTCCCTTACACTCTATAGATGCTCCCTATAACTCCCTCACACTCTATAGCTGCTCTGTATAACTCCCTTACACTCTATAGCTGCTCCCTATAACTCCCTTACACTCTATAGCTGCTCCCTATAACTCCCTTACACTCTATAGCTGCTGCCTATAACTCCCTTACACTCTATAGCTGCTCCCTATAACTCCCTTACACTCTATAGCTGCTGCCTGTAACTCCCTTACACTCTATAGCTGCTCCCTATAACTCCCTTACACTCTATAGCTGATGCCTGTAACTCCCTTACACTCTATAGCTGCTCCCTATAACTCTCTTACACTCTATAGCTGTTCCCTATAACTCCCTTACACTCTATAGCTGCTCCCTATAACTCCCTTATACTCTATAGCTGCTGCCTGTAACTCCCTTACACTCTATAGCTGCTCCCTATAACTCTCTTACACTCTATAGCTGTTCCCTATAACTCCCTTACACTCTATAGCTGCTCCCTATAACTCCCTTACACTCTATAGCTGCTGCCTGTAACTCCCTTACACTCTATAGCTGCTCCCTATAACTCTCTTACACTCTATAGCTGTTCCCTATAACTCCCTTACACTCTATAGCTGCTCCCTATAACTCCCTTACACTCTATAGTTGTTCCCTATAACTCCCTTACACTCTATAGCTGCTCCCTATAACTCCCTTACACTGTATAGCTGTTCCCTATAACTCCCTTACACTGTATAGCTGTTCCCTATAACTCCCTTACACTCTATAGCTGCTCCCTATAACTCCCTCACACTCTATAGCTGCTCCCTATAACTCCCTTACACTCTATAGCTGCTGCCTGTAACTCCCTTACACTCTATAGCTGCTGCCTATAACTCCCTTACACTCTATAGCTGCTGCCTGTAACTCCCTTACACTCTGTAGCTGCTCCCTATAACTCCCTTACACTCTATAGCTGCTGCCTGTAACTCCCTTACACTCTATAGCTGCTGCCTGTAACTCCCTTACACTCTATAGCTGCTCCCTATAACTCCCTTACACTCTATAGCTGCTGCCTGTAACTCCCTCACACTCTATAGCTGCTGCCTGTAACTCCCTTACACTGTATAGCTGCTCCCTATAACTCCCTTACACTCTATAGCTGCTCCCTATAACTCCCTTACACTCTATAGCTGCTCCCTATAACTCCCTTACACTGTATAGCTGTTCCCTATAACTCCCTCACACTCTATAGCTGCTCCCTATAACTCCCTTACACTCTATAGCTGTTCAATATAATTCCCTCACACTCTATAGCTGCTCCCTATAACTCCCTTACACTCTATAGCTGCTCCCTATAACTCCCTTATACTCTATAGTTGCTCCCTATAATTCCCTTATACTCTATAGTTGCTCCCTGTAACTCCCTTACACTCTATAGCTGCTCTCTATAACTCCCTTACACTCTATAGCTGCTCCCTGTAACTCCCTTACACTCTATAGCTGCTCCCTATAACTCCCTTACACTCTATAGCTGCTCCCTATAACTCCCGTACACTTTATAACTGCTCCCTATAACTCCCTTACACTCTATAGCTGCTCCATATAACTCCCTTATATTCTATAGCTGCTCCCTATAACTCCCTTACACTCTATAGCTGCTCCATATAACTCCCTTACACTCTGTAGCTGCTCCCTGTAACTTCCTTACACTCTATAGCTGCTGCCTATAACTCCAGTAAACTCTATAGCTGCTGCCTGTAACTCCCTTACACTCTGTAGCTGCTCCCTATAACTCCCTTACACTCTATAGCTGCTCCCTATAACTCCCTTACACTCTATAGCTGCTGCCTGTAACTCCCTTACACTCTATAGCTGCTCCCTATAACTCCCTTATACTCTATAGTTGCTCCCTATAACTCCCTCACACACTATAGCTGCTCTCTATAACTGCCTATAACACCCCTACACTATAGCTGCTCTCTATAACTGCCTATAACACCCCTACACTCTATAGCTGCTCCCTATAACTGCCTATAACACCCCTACACACTATAGCTGCTCTCTATAACTGCCTATAACACCCCTACAATATATAGCTGCTCACTTTAACTGCCTATAACACCCCTACACTCTATAGCTGCTCTCTATAACTGCCTATAACACCCCTACACTATAGCTGCTCTCTATAACTGCCTATAACACCCCTACACTCTATAGCTGCTCTCTATAACTGCCTATAACACCCCTACACTCTATAGCTGCTCTCTATAACTGCCTATAACACCCCTACACTCTATAGCTGCTCCCTATAACTGCCTATAACACCCCTACACTCTATAGCTGCTCTCTATAACTGCCTATAACACGCCTACACTCTATAGCTGCTCTCTATAACTGCCTATAACACCCCTACACTCTTTAGCTGCTCTCTATAACTGCCTATAACACCCCTACACTATAGCTGCTCTCTATAACTGCCTATAACACCCCTACACTATAGCTGCTCCCTATAACTGCCTATAACACCCCTACACTCTATAGCTGCTCCCTATAACTGCCTATAACACCCCTACACTCTATAGCTGCTCTCTATAACTGCCTATAACACCCCTACACTCTATAGCTGCTCTCTATAACTGCCTATAACACCCCTACACTATAGCTGCTCTCTATAACTGCCTATAACACCCCTACACTCTATAGCTGCTCTCTATAAGTGCCTATAACACCCCTACACTCTATAGCTGCTCCCTTTAGCTACCTATAACATCGCTAAATTTGTATCTGCTTCTCATCTTTTTATAACTCCCCTGCACTATACAGTTGCTCCTTTTGACTCCCCTATACTCTGTAGCTGCACTCTATAACTACCTATAACTCCACTAAATATTGTAGCTGCCCCATCTCATAAACTTTAAACAATCTCCCTATTACTCCCCTAAACTGAATAGATGTTCCACATAATTCCCCTACACTCTAAAGATGAGACCTATAAGACTCTAGTGTGGTAGGTAGGGTTCTTCTAATGATGATCACCTAGAAATTGTCAACTGAGCACTAAATATGTCATTTTTTCATATAAATATGGGGCTAGACATCATGTCTGCTTGGTATTATGCACCAACGGCTCCTTTTACCTCCACTCTAAACCATATAACGGCCCTTGAGATCTGCCACCCATAGCTCTCATGCTATATCCGTCCTGTGCCAGGGATAATTCCCGCTAGCCCCCTGGTCACTGTGTAATTGCTCTTTATACTAAATATTTAACTACCCCAGTATATGCACCATATAACAAGTATTTATAGTTATAGCCTCCAATAAACCCTCTGCTATCTGCACCCTGAGCCTTGTACTTATAGTTCCTTATAAATCACTTGGGCACCATATATTGTATACTGCTCCATATAGCTGCCACCTGTAACTCTTCTATAACAGCTGGATGTAGTTGCTACCTATAACCCACAGGTACATGCAATATATAACTGCTCCCTATAAAAACCTCAAACCTACAATTGTTCCCTTACGTTGGAAGGTAATTACTAATATGTGCTTTTCTCTAAGCGTTTGGGTATAAAATACAGAAGGCAATATCCAATGCTCTCTGTTATTATTTTCCTTTAACCTGTACCCTAAAACTGATCCTCATTACTCCCCACTACAGCACCCTTGTATGTGCACCCTATAACTATCTGTCACACACCAGACACAGTACCCTGACAGATCCCATCAGTCTCTGTGACGAGCTGTTTTTACCACTGTCCGACAGCAGTGTTTTTTATAGTGATGGATCTTGCAATTCTGCATTGCTGAAGTAGATTTATTGCACTGTGTAATGGTGATTGATTAACATGAATCGTGGTCTCTCTTTAGAAAAGCGGAACGGTAATAAGAGAAATCTCCGGAATGAATCACGGGCCTGGCCTTATAAATCTGATGCGGCTGCCCTTGAAGATCTTCAGTGTGAAGCTATCTCCCTGGCTAAGGATGGGTTCAGGCATTTTATTGAGATAATTCAGCAGTCTGTAGTGATGGAAGTGAAACCTAGAGTATTAGTATATAACGGAGTACACAGAACATTAATTCCTGCAATAAAACAGCACACTGGCAGCGTATACATTGTATACATGTCTTCCTTTAGCTGGATTTTATTGCAAGACTAGAAGCTTTGTTTTTAGGGCAAAAATCTTCTTCACTGTCCTTAAAGGGACATTAAACACTTAGAGATGGTAATATAAAATGATAAATCATATATAAAAAAAAGTCTGCAATATAATTTCATGAGTTATTTTGTCCCCTTTTCCTGTAATTCCAATCTGGAATTGGTGTGAGCTTTGCCGTTCCTGTTAGAAATGTAATGCTGAACACCGTTACATTCCACACAGCCATTGGCTGCACACTCAAGTGACCTATTTATAACTGTCTCTTAGAAGCAAAAAGGAAGAGAAACGATGGCACTACATCTGTTGTGTCCCTCTTTTATTATTATTTTTATTATTATTACTATTATTATTATTATTATTATTATTATTATTATTGTATTATGCCACTATAAGAATTTCAGAGGTAAATAACCAAACGGGGAATAACAATAAATATACGTGGCTCACACTCTAATAGTGTAATCCATATATTTGGTAACATTCCACTTTATGGTAACCAATCACATGAACCGCTGATCCACTTAGTGTCAGGTGTTATACAACATTGGAATTCTGGTGTTGAAAACGTATCTGCTTAGTAATCAATAGTGTTGTTGAGTGCTATTTATGTACATACTTCTCTAATGTTACAATTTGGGAAATCTCACTTAGCGCCTACTGCTAAAAGAACCCTTAGCTCTGATAAGTGACCCCTAGTGGTCAAAATCGTTTAGGAAAATCGGAAAATCAAAAGTTTATCAAAGCGCCAGCTGACCGGCTTGGGTTCAGAAATGTGAAACCTATTCCTTCACAGTTAAAGTTAAAATAGAGTATTTATTAAAACAATATTAAAATGTAGCCGAATACAGTTGTTGTGTAGATTTTCTTGCATACATTCACATGTAACAATTAACAATAAAACAATAAAACAATGAAAGGTACCTTCAAGGATAACAATAAAATTGGGACAAATTGTCCTATATCAGTATTACCTGATATGGTTATTGTTAATTGTTACATGTGAATGTATGCAAGAAAATCTACACAACAACTGTATTCGGCTACATTTTAATATTGTTTTAATAAATACTCTATTTTAACTTTAACTGTGAAGGAATAGGTTTCACATTTCTGAACCCAAGCCGGTCAGCTGGCGCTTTGATAAACTTTTGATTTTCCCACTTCTCTAATGTTATACACTAGAATTCTTCCAGTTATATCTGTCTTTAATTGGCCATAGCAGAGAAGGTAACTTAAGTTACAAGATGGCAACTCCCATTGTTTTATAGACACTAAACCTTTACACTTATAATATAAATATTTAAACAGCTAATAAAACTTTAAAAAATTAATCTAGATGATATTCTCAGACTAATCTTTTCTTTGAATGTTTCATAAAATCTAGCTTTTATTTAGTGCTTAATGTCCCTTTAACAGCAGCAATGAAAGTGACAACTAATCTGAAAATAATTTGAGTAAACCACAACAAACCCCAGATCTTTCTTTGCTGCTCCCAGATAGTTAACAACCTCACAGCTAGATTACGAGTTTTGCTTTATGAGTGAAAAAGCATTGTTATGCTTCATAACGCTTCACTTCCCTAACGCCGTTATTACAAGTCTTGTAGGTATAGCTGTACCGCACACCTTTTTGGCCGTCACGCAATGTCAGTACCGCACTTTAAGAAAAGTCCTTTTTCAATGGGACTCCCATAGCGCCGGTATTACGAGTTTTGCGGTGAGGCCAAAAAGTGAGCGGTACACTCTAACCACAAGATCCGTACCGCCATCTAAAGTCAGTAGTTATGAGTTTTATGCTACAAAGCTGTAACATAAAACTCATAACTAAAGTGTTAAAAAGTATACTAACACCCATAAACTACCTATTAACCCCTAAACCGAGGCCCTCCCTCATCGCAAACACTATAATAAATTTATTGACCCCTAATCTGCTGCTGCCGATATCGCTGCCACTTTAAAAAATATTAACCCCTATTCCACCGCTTCCCGACATCATCGCCACTATAATAAAATTATTAACTCCTATACCGCCGTCCTCCCGCATCGCAAACACTATTTAAATATTATTAACCCCTAATCTGCCGTCTGCCCACTCCGCCGCTATAATAAACCTATTAACCACTAAACCGCAAGCCACCCACAACGAAATATACTGTAATAAACTATTAACCCATAAACCTCTGGCCTCCCACATCACTACATAAATATATTAACCCCTAAACCTAACCCTAACGTAACCCTAAGCATAACCCTAACCCTAACGTAACCTTAAACCAAACACCCCCTAACTTAAATATAATTAAAATCAATCTAAACAAAACTCCTATTTAAAAATAAATACCTATAAAATAAACCATAAGCTAGCTACAAAATAACTAATACTTATAATATTGTAGCTATATTAGGTTTTATTTTTATTTCACAAGTAAGTTTGTATTTATTTTAACTAGGTAGAATAGTTACTAAATAGTTATTAACTATTTACTAACTACCTAGTTAAAATAAATACAAAGTTACATGTAAAATAAAACAGAACTAGCCTCACACTAAAACCTAACATTACAATAAAATGAAATAAATTAAATTAATCAAATACAATTTTCTAAATTACAAAGAAATTAAACACTAAAGTACACAAAATAAAATACGAAATTATTAAAAATAAAAACAAATTACTCCTAATCTAATAGCCCTATAAAAATACCCCCCCCCCAAATAAAAACAAACCCTAGCCTGCACTAAACTGCCAATGGTCCTTAAAAGGGTCTTTTGCGGGGCATTGCCCCAAAGAAATCAGCTCCTTTACCTGTAAAAAAATACAAACAAACCCCAACAGTAAAATCCACCACCCACCCAAACTCCCAAAATTAAAACCTATCTAAACACACCTAAGCTAGCCATTGCCCTGAACAGGGCATTTGGATGGGCATTGCCCATAAAAGGGCATTTAGCTCATTTACATTGCCCAAACCCTAAGCTAAACATAAAATAAACCCAATAAACCCTTAAAAAAACCTAACACTAACCCCCGACGATCCACTTACAGTTTTCGAAGACCGGACATCCATCCTCATTCAGGCAGCAGAAGTCTTCATCCAAGCGGGCTGAAATCCTCATCGAAGCCGGCAGAAGTCTTCATCCAGACGGCATCTTCTATCTTCATCCGGCGCGGAGCAGGTCTATCTCAAAACATACAGCATGGAGCATCCTCTTCTTCCGATGGTCAACGTAGAATGAAGTTTCCCTTTAAGGTACATAATCCAAGATGGCGTCCCTTACATTCCGATTGGCTGATAGAATTCTATTAGCTAATAGGAATTAAAGGGGAAAAATCCTATTGGCTGTTGCAATCAGCCAATAGGATTGAGCTTTCATCCTATTGGCTGATCCAATCAGCCAATAGGATTGAGCTTGCATTAGTAAAAATAAATACAAACTTACCTGTGAAATAAAAATAAAACCTAAGCTAGCTACAATATAACTATTAGTTTTTTATTTCACAGGTAAGTATGTATTTGGTTTTAAGTAGGTTTTAATTATATTTAAGTTAGGGGGTGTTAGGGTTACGGTTACATTAGGGTTAGGGTTTGGTTTAGGGGTTTATATACTTATTTAGTGTTAGTGATGTTGGAGGCCAGAGGTTTAGTGGTTAATAACTTTAGTATAGTGGCGGCAACTTTGGGGGCAGCAGATTAGGGGTTAATAACTATAATGTAGGAGGTGGCGATGTTAAGGGCGGCAGATTAGGGGTTAATAGCTGTAAAGTTGGTGGCGGCGATGTTAAGGGTGGCAGATTAGGGGTTAAAAAGTGTATTAAGGTGGCAGCGATATTGGGAGCAGCAGATTAGGGGTTAATAGTTTTATGTAGGTGGCGGCAATGTTAGGGGCAACAGATTAGGGGTGTTTGGACGTGGTTTTTATGTTAGGGTGTTAGGTTTAAACATAACTTTTTCTTTCCCCATAATGTGTTAGTTATGCATAAGCTACTCAATCCCACTTGTCAGATAGCATACTGTATGTTTTTTTATGCATAAGCAACTCAATCACACTTGTCAGATAGTATACTGTGTGTAAGTTATGCATAAGCAACTCAATCACACTTGTCAGATAGTATATTGTGTGTAAGTTATGCTTAAGCAACTCAATAGCACTCGTCACATAGTATACTGTGTGTTAGTTATGCATAAGCTACTCAATCGCACTTGTCAGATAGCATACTGTGTGTTAGTTATGCATAAGCAACTCAATCACATTTGTCAGATAGTATACTGTGTGTTAGTTATGCATAAGCAACTCAATCACACTTGTCAGATAATATACTGTGTGTTAGTTATGCATAAGCAACTCAATCACACTTGTCAGATAGTATACTGTGTGTTAGTTATGCATAAGCAACTCAATTACACTTGTCAGATAATATACTGTGTGCTAAGTCATGCATAAGCAACTCAATCACACTTGTCAGATAGTATACTGTGTGTTAGTTATGCATAAGCAACTCAATCCCACTTGTCAGAGAGTATATTGAGTGTTAGTTATGCAAAAGCAACTCTATCCCACTTGTCAGATAGTATACTGATTGTTAGTTATGCATAAGCAACTCAATCACACTTGTCAGATAGTATACTGTGTGTTAGTTATGCATAAGCAACTCAATCCCACTTGTCAGAGAGTATATTGAGTGTTAGTTATGCAAAAGCAACTCTATCCCACTTGTCAGATAGTATACTGTGTGTTAGTTATGCATAAGCAACTCTATCCCACTTGTCAGATAGTATACTGATTGTTAGTTATGCATAGGCAACTCAATCCCACTTGTCAGATAGTATACTGAGTGTTAGTTATGCATAAGCAACTCAATCCCACTTGTCAGATAGTATACTGAGTTTTATATACGCATAAGCAACTCAATCACACTTGTTAGATAGTATAGTGTGTGTTAGTTATGCATAAGCAACTCAATCGCACTTGTCAGAGAGTATACTGTGTGTTAGTTATGCATAAGCAACTCAATCACACTTGTCAGATAGTATACTGTGTGTTAGTTATGTATAAGCTACTCAATCATACTTGTCAGATAGTATACCGTGTGTTAGTTATGCATAAGCTACTCAATCATACTTGTCAGATAGTATACTGTGTGTTAGTTATGCATAAGCAACTCAATCACACTTGTCAGATAGCATACTGTGTGTTAGTTATGCATAAGCTACTCAATCACACGTGTCAGATAGTATACTGTGTGTTAGTTATGCATAAGTTACTCAATCATACTTGTCAGACAGTATGCTCTGTGTTAGTCATACATAAGCAACTCAATCCCACTTGTCAGATAGTATACTGTGTGTTAGTTATGCATAAGCAACTCAATCACACTTGTCAGATAGCATACTGTGTGTTAGTCATACATAAGCAACTCAATCATACTTGTCAGACAATATGCTGTATGTTAGTTATGCATAAGCAACTCAATCACACTTGTCAGATAGCATACTGTGTGTTAATTATGTATAAGCAACTCAATCCCACTTGTCAGATAGTATACTGTGTGTTAGTTATGCATAAGCTACTCAATAGCACTTGTCAGAGAGTATATTGAGTGTTAGTTATGCATAAGCAACTCAATCACACTTGTCAGATAGCATACTGTGTGTTAATTATGTATAAGCAACTCAATCCCACTTGTCAGATAGTATACTGTGTGTTAGTTATGCATAAGCTACTCAATCGCACTTGTCAGATAGCATACTGTGTGTTAGTAATGCATTAGCAACTCAATCACACTTGTCAGATAATATACTGTGTGTTAGTTATGCATTAGCAACTCAATCACACTTGTCAGATAATATACTGTGTGTTAGTTATGCATAAGCAACTCAATCGCACTTGTCAGATGGTATACTGTGTGTTAGTCATGCATAAGCAACTCAATCACACTTGTCAGATGGTATACTGTGTGTTAGTCATGCATAAGCAACTCAATCACACTTGTCAGATAATATACTGTGTGTTAGTTATGCATAAGCAACTCAATCGCACTTGTCAGATGGTATACTGTGTGTTAGTCATGCATAAGCAACTCAATCGCACTTGTCAGATGGTATACTGTGTGTTAGTCATGCATAAGCAACTCAATCACACTTGTCAGATAGTATACTGTGTGCTAGTTATGCATAAGCAACTCAATCACACTTGTCAGATAGTATACTGTGTGTTAGTCATGCATTAGCAACTCAATCGCACTTGTCAGATAGTATACTGTGTGTTAGTCATGCATAAGCAACTCAATCACACTTATCAGATAATATACTGTGTGCTAATTCATGCATAAGCAACTCAATCAGACTTGTCAGATAGTATATTGTGTGTAAGTTATGCTTAAGCAACTCAATAGCACTTGTCACATAGTATACTGTGTACTAGTTATGCATAAGCAACTCAATCACACTTGTCAGATTGTATACTGTGTGTTAGTTATGCATAAGCAACTCAATCACACTTGTCAGATAGCATACTGTGTGTTAGTTATGCAAAAAGGAAGAGAAACAATGGCACTTCAACTGTTGTGTCCCTCTTTTATTATTATTATTATTATTATTATTATTATTATTATTATTATTATTATTGTTGTATTATGCCACTATAAGAATTTCAGAGGTAAATAACCAAACGGGGAATAACAATAAATATACGTGGCTCACACTCTAATAGTGTAATCCATATATTTGGTAACATTCCACTTTATGGTAACCAATCACATGAACCGCTGATCCACTTAGTGTCAGGTGTTATACAACATTGGAATTCTGGTGTTGAAAACGTATCTGCTTAGTAATCAATAGTGTTGTTGAGTGCTATTTATGTACATACTTCTCTAATGTTATACACTAGAATTCTTCCAGTTATATCTGTCTTTAATTGGCCATAGCAGAGAAGGTAACTTAAGTTACAAGATGGCAACTCCCATTGTTTTATAGACACTAAACCTTTACACTTATAATATCAATATTTAAACAGCTAATAAAACTTTAAAAAATTAATCTAGATGATATTCTCAGACTAATCTTTTCTTTGAATGTTTCATAAAATCTAGCTTTTATTTAGTGCTTAATGTCCCTTTAACAGCAGCAATGAAAGTGACAACTAATCTGAAAATAATTTGAGTAAACCACAACAAACCCCAGATCTTTCTTTGCTGCTCCCAGATAGTTAACAACCTCACAGCTAGATTACGAGTTTTGCGTTATGAGTGAAAAAGCATCGTTATGCTTCATAACGCTTCATTTTCCCTAACGCCGCTATTACAAGTCTTGTAGGTATAGCTGTACCGCACACCTTTTTGGCGTCACACAACTTCAGTACCGCACTTTAAGAAAAGTCCTTTTTCAATGGGACTCCCATAGCGCCGGTATTACGAGTTTTGCGGTGAGGCCAAAAAGTGAGCGGTACACCCTATAACCACAAGATCCGTACCGCCGTCTAAAGTCAGTAGTTATGAGTTTTATGCTACAAAGCTGTAACATAAAACTCATAACTAAAGTGTTAAAAAGTACACTAACACCCATAAACTATCCATTAACCCCTAAACCGAGGCCCTCCCTCATCGCAAACACTAAAATAAATTTATTGACCCCTAATCCGCTGCTCCCGATATCGCTGCCACTTTAAAAAATATTAACCCCTATTCCGCTGCTTCCCGACATCGTCGCCACTATAATAAAATTATTAACTCCTATACCGCCGTCCTCCCGCATCGCAAACACTATTTAAATATTATTAACCCCTAATCTGCCGTCTGCCCACTCCGCCGCTATAATAAACCTATTAACCACTAAACCGCAAGCCACCCACAACGAAATATACTGTAATAAACTATTAACCCATAAACCTCTGGCCTCCCACATCACTACATAAATATATTAACCCCTAAACCTAACCCTAACGCAACCCTAAGCATAACCCTAACCCTAACGTAACCTTAAGCCAAATACCCCCTAACTTAAATATAATTAAAATCAATCTAAACAAAACTCCTATTTAAAAATAAATACCTATAAAATAAACCATAAGCTAGCTACAAAATAACTAATACTTATAATATTGTAGCTATATTAGGTTTTATTTTTATTTCACAAGTAAGTTTGTATTTATTTTAACTAGGTAGAATAGTTACTAAATAGTTATTAACTATTTGCTAACTACCTAGTAAAAATAAATACAAAGTTACATGTAAAATAAAACAGAACTAGCCTCACACTAAAACCTAACATTACAATAAAATGAAATAAATTAAATTAATCAAATACAATTTTCTAAATTACAAAGAAATTAAACACTAAAGTACACAAAATAAAATACGAAATTATTAAAAATAAAAACAAATTACTCCTAATCTAATAGCCCTATAAAAATACCCCCCCCCCAAATAAAAACAAACCCTAGCCTGCACTAAACTGCCAATGGTCCTTAAAAGGGTCTTTTGCGGGGCATTGCCCCAAAGAAATCAGCTCCTTTACCTGTAAAAAAATACAAACAAACCCCAACAGTAAAATCCACCACCCACCCAAACTCCCAAAATTAAAACCTATCTAAACACACCTAAGCTAGCCATTGCCCTGAACAGGGCATTTGGATGGGCATTGCCCATAAAAGGGCATTTAGCTCATTTACATTGCCCAAACCCTAAGCTAAACATAAAATAAACCCAATAAACCCTTAAAAAAACCTAACACTAACCCCCGACGATCCACTTACAGTTTTCGAAGACCGGACATCCATCCTCATTCAGGCAGCAGAAGTCTTCATCCAAGCGGGCTGAAATCCTCATCGAAGCCGGCAGAAGTCTTCATCCAGACGGCATCTTCTATCTTCATCCGGCGCGGAGCAGGTCTATCTCAAAACATACGGCACGGAGCATCCTCTTCTTTTCCGATGGTCAACGTAGAATGAAGTTTCCCTTTAAGGTACATAATCCAAGATGGCGTCCCTTACATTCCGATTGGCTGATAGAATTCTATTAGCTAATAGGAATTAAAGGGGAAAAATCCTATTGGCTGTTGCAATCAGCCAATAGGATTGAGCTTTCATCCTATTGGCTGATCCAATCAGCCAATAGGATTGAGCTTGCATTAGTAAAAATAAATACAAACTTACCTGTGAAATAAAAATAAAACCTAAGCTAGCTACAATATAACTATTAGTTTTTTATTTCACAGGTAAGTATGTATTTGGTTTTAAGTAGGTTTTAATTATATTTAAGTTAGGGGGTGTTAGGGTTACGTTAGGGTTAGGGTTATGCTTATGCTTAGGGTTAGGGTTACATTAGGGTTAGGGTTCGGTTTAGGGGTTTATATACTTATTTAGTGTTAGTGATGTTGGAGGCCAGAGGTTTAGTGGTTAATAACTTTAGTATAGTGGCGGCGACTTTGGGGGAAGCAGATTAGGGGTTAATAACTATAATGTAGGAGGTGGCGATGTTAAGGGCGGCAGATTAGGGGTTAATAGCTGTAAAGTTGGTGGCGGCGATGTTAAGGGTGGCAGATTAGGGGTTAAAAAGTGTATTAAGGTGGCAGCGATATTGGGAGCAGCAGATTAGGGGTTAATAGTTTTATGTAGGTGGCGGCAATGTTAGGGGCAACGGATTAGGGGTGTTTAGACGTGGTTTTTATGTTAGGGTGTTAGGTTTAAACATAACTTTTTCTTTCCCCATAATGTGTTAGTTATGCATAAGCTACTCAATCCCACTTGTCAGATAGCATACTGTGTGTTTTTTTATGCATAAGCAACTCAATCACACTTGTCAGATAGTATACTGTGTGTAAGTTATGCATAAGCAACTCAATCACACTTGTCAGATAGTATATTGTGTGTAAGTTATGCTTAAGCAACTCAATAGCACTTGTCACATAGTATACTGTGAGTTAGGTATGCATAAGCTACTCAATCGCACTTGTCAGATAGCATACTGTGTGTTAGTTATGCATAAGCAACTCAATCACATTTGTCAGATAGTATACTGTGTGTTAGTTATGCATAAGCAACTCAATCACACTTGTCAGATAATATACTGTGTGTTAGTTATGCATAAGCAACTCAATCACACTTGTCAGATAGTATACTGTGTGTTAGTTATGCATAAGCAACTCAATCACACTTGTCAGATAATATACTGTGTGCTAAGTCATGGATAAGCAACTTAATCCACTTGTCAGATTGTATACTGTGTGTTAGTTATGCATAAGCAACTCAATCACACTTTTCAGATAGTATACTGTATGTTAGTTATGCATAAGCAACTCAATAGCACTTGTCACATAGTATACTGTGTACTAGTTATGCATAAGCTACTCAATCGCACTTGTCAGATAGTATAATGTGTTAGTTATGCATAAGCTACTTAATCACACTTGTCAGATAGCATACTGTGTGTTTTTTATGCATAATCAACTCAATCACACTTGTCAGATTGTATACTGTGTATAACTTATGCATAAGCAACTCAATAGCACTTGTCACATAGTATACTGTGTACTAGTTATGCATAAGCAACTCAATCACACTTGTCAGATAGTATATTGAGTGTTAGTTATGCAAAAGCAACTCAATCACACTTGTCAGATAGTATACTGTGTGTTAGTTATGCATAAGCAACTCAATCTCACTTGTCAGAGAGTATATTGAGTGTTAGTTATGCAAAAGCAACTCTATCCCACTTGTCAGATAGTATACTGATTGTTAGTTATGCATAAGCAACTCAATCACACTTGTCAGATAGTATACTGTGTGTTAGTTATGCATAAGCAACTCTATCCCACTTGTCAGATAGTATACTGATTGTTAGTTATGCATAGGCAACTCAATTCCACTTGTCAGATAGTATACTGAGTGTTAGTTATGCATAAGCAACTCAATCCCACTTGTCAGATAGTATACTGAGTTTTAGATATGCATAAGCAACTCAATCACACTTGTTAGATAGTATAGTGTGTGTTAGTTATGCATAAGCAACTCAATCACACTTGTCAGATAGTACACTGTGTGTTAGTTATGTATAAGCTACTCAATCATACTTGTCAGATAGTATACTGTGTGTTAGTTATGCATAAGCTACTCAATCATACTTGTCAGATAGTATACTGTGTGTTAGTTATGCATAAGCAACTCAATCATACTTGTCAGATAGTATACTGTGTGTTAGTTATGCATAAGTTACTCAATCATACTTGTCAGACAGTATGCTCTGTGTTAGTCATACATAAGCAACTCAATCCCACTTGTCAGATAGTATACTGTGTGTTAGTTATGCATAAGCAACTCAATCACACTTGTCAGATAACATACTGTGTGTTAGTCATACATAAGCAACTCAATCATACTTGTCAGACAATATGCTGTATGTTAGTTATGCATAAGCAACTCAATCACACTTGTCAGATAGCATACTGTGTGTTAATTAAGTATAAGCAACTCAATCACACTTGTCAGATAGTATACTGTGTGTTAGTTATGCTTAAGCAACTCAATAGCACTTGTCAGATAGCATACTGTGTGTTAGTTATGCATTAGCAACTCAATCACACTTGTCAGATAATATACTGTGTGTTAGTTATGCATAAGCAACTCAATCACACTTATCAGATAGTATACTGTGTGTTAGTTATGCATAAGCAACTCAATCACACTTGTCAGATAGTATACTGTGTGTTAGTTATGCATAAGCAACTCAATCACACTTGTCAGATAGTATACTGTGTGTTAGTTCTGCATAAGCAACTCAATCACACTTGTCAGATAGTATACTGAGTATTAGTTATGCATAAGCAGCTCAGTCACACTTGTCGGATAGTATACTGTGTGTTAATATGTATAAGCAACTCAATCACACTTGTCAGATAGTACACGGTGTGTTAGTTATGCATAAGCAACTCAATCCCACTTGTCAGATAGTATACTGTGTGTTAGTTATGCATAAGCTACTCAATCACACTTTTCAGATAGTATACTGTGTGTTAGTTATGCATAGGCAACTCAGTCACACTTGTCAGATAGTATACTGTGTGTTAGTTATGCATAAGCAACTCAATCACACTTATCAGATAGTATACTGTGTGTTAGTTATGCATAAGCAACTCAATCACACTTGTCAGATAGCATACTGTGTGTTAGTTATGCATAAGCAACTCAATCACACTTGTCAGATAGCATACTGTTTGTTAGTTATGCATAAGCTACCGAATCACACTTGTCTGATAATATACTGCGTGTTAGTTATGCATAAGCAACCCAATCACACTTGTCAGATAGTATACTGTGTGTTAGTTATGCATAAGCAACTCAATCACACTTGTCAGATAATATACTGTGTGTTAGTTATGCATAAGCAACTCAATCACACTTGTCAGATAATATACTGTGTGTTAGTTATGCATAATCAACTCAGTCACACTTGTCAGATAGTATACTGTGTGTTAGTTATGCATAAGCAACTCAATCACACTTGTCAGATAATATACTGTGTGTTAGTTATGCATAAGCAACTCAATCACACTTGTCAGATAATATACTGTGTGTTAGTTATGCATAAGCAACTCAGTCACACTTGTCAGATAGTATACTGTGTGTTAGTTATGCATAAGCAACTCAATCACACTTGTCAGATAGTATACTGTGCGTTAGTTATGCATAAGCAACTCAATCACACTTGTCAGATAGTATACTGAGTATTAGTTATGCATAAGAAACTCAATCACACTTGTCAGATAGTATACTGTGTGTTAGTTATGCATAAGCAACTCAATCACACTTCTCAGATAGTATACTGTGTGTTAGTTATGCATAAGCAACTCAATCCCACTTGTCAGATAGTATACTGTGTGTTAGTTATGCATAAGCAACTCAGTCACACTTGTCAGATAGTATACTCTGTGTTAGTTATGCATAAGCAACTCAATCACACTTGTCAGATAGTATACTGTGTGTTAGTTATGTATAAGCAACTCAATCACACTTGTCAGATAGTATACTGAGTATTAGTTATGCATAAGCAACTCAATTACACTTGTCAGATAGTATACTGTGTGTTAGTTATGCATAAGCTACTCAATCACACTTGTCAGATAGTATACTGTGTGTTAGTTATGCATAAGCTACTCAATCACACTTGTCAGATAGCATACTGTGTGTTAGTTATGCATAAACAACTCAATCACACTTGTCAGATAGCATACTGTTTGTTAGTTATGCATAAGCTACTGAATCACACTTGTCAGATAATATACTGTGTGTTAGTTATGCATAAGCATCTCAATCACACTTGTCAGATAGTATAGTGTGTGTTAGTTATGCATAAGCAACTCAATCACACTTGTCAGATAGTATACTGTGTGTTAGTTATGCATAAGCAACTCAATCACACTTGTCAGATAGTATACTGTGTGTTAGTTATGCATAAGCAACTCAATCACACTTGTCAGATAGTATACTGAGTGTTAGTTATGCATAATCAACTCAATCCCACTTGTCAGATAGTATACTAAGTGTTAGTTATGCATAAGCAACTCAATCCCACTTGTCAGATAGTATACTGTGTGTTAGTTATGCATAAGCAACTCAATCCCACTTGTCAGATAGTATACTGAGTGTTAGTTATGCATAAGCAACTCAATCACACTTGTCAGATAGTATACTGTGTGTTAGTTATGCATAAGCAACTCAATCGCACTTGTCAGATAGTATACTGTGTGTTAGTTATGCATAAGCAACTCAATCACACTTGTCAGATAGTATACTGTGTGTTAGTTATGTATAAGCTACTCAATCATACTTGTCAGATAGTATACTGTGTGTTAGGCTTGCATAAGCTACTCAATCATCCTTGTCAGATAGTATACTGTGTGTTAGTTATGCATAAGCAACTCAATCACACTTGTCAGATAGCATACTGTGTGTTAGTTATGCATAAGCTACTCAATCACACTTGTCAGATTGTATACTGTGGGTTAGTTATGCATAAGCAAGTCAATCACATTTGTCAGATAGTATACTGTGTGTTAGTTATGCATAAGCTACTCAATCACACATGTCAGACAATATGCTGTGTGTTAGTCATACATAAGCAACTCAATCCCACTTGTCAGATAGTATACTGTGTGCTAGTTATGCATAAGCAACTCAATCACACTTGTCAGATAGCATACTGTGTGTTAGTTATGCATAAGCAACTCAATCACACTTGTCAGAGAGCATACTGTGTGTTAGTCATACATAAGCAACTCAATCTCACTTGTCAGATAGTATACTCTGTGTTAGTTATGCATAAGCAACTCAATCACACTTGTCAGATAGTATACTGAGTGTTAGTTATGCATAAGGTACTCAATCACACTTGTCAGATAGTATACTGAGTGTTAGTTATGCATAAGGTACTCAATCACTCTTGTCAGATAGCATACTGTGTGTTAGTTATGCATAAGCTACTCAATAGCACTTGTCAGATAGCATACTGTGTGTTAGTTATGCATAAGCAACTTAATCACACTTGTCAGATAGTATACTGAGTGTTAGTTATGCATAGGCAACTCAATCACACTTGTCAGATAGTATACTGTGTATTAGTTATGCATAAGCAACTCAATCACACTTGTCAGATAGTATACTGTGTGTTAGTTATGCATAAGCAACTCAACACACTTGTCAGATAGTATACTGTGTGTTAGTTATGCATAAGCAACTCAACACACTTGTCAGATAGTATACTGTGTGTTAGTTATGCATAAGCAACTCAATCGCACTTGTCAGATAGTATACTGTGTGTTAGTTATGCATAAGCAACTCAATCCCACTTGTCAGATAGTATACTGAGTGTTAGTTATGCATAAGCAACTCAATCACACTTGTCAGATAGTATACTGTGTGTTAGTTATGCATAAGCAACTCAATCGCACTTGTCAGATAGTATACTGTGTGTTAGTTATGCATAAGCAACTCAATCACACTTGTCAGATAGTATACTGTGTGTTAGTTATGTATAAGCTACTCAATCATACTTGTCAGATAGTATACTGTGTGTTAGGTTTGCATAAGCAACTTAATCACACTTGTCAGATAGTATACTGAGTGTTAGTTATGCATAGGCAACTCAATCACACTTGTCAGATAGTATACTGTGTATTAGTTATGCATAAGCAACTCAATCACACTTGTCAGATAGTATACTGTGTGTTAGTTATGCATAAGCAACTCAACACACTTGTCAGATAGTATACTGTGTGTTAGTTATGCATAAGCAACTCAACACACTTGTCAGATAGTATACTGTGTGTTAGTTATGCATAAGCAACTCAATCGCACTTGTCAGATAGTATACTGTGTGTTAGTTATGCATAAGCAACTCAATCCCACTTGTCAGATAGTATACTGAGTTTTAGTTATGCATAAGCAACTCAATCACACTTGTCAGATAGTATACTGTGTGTTAGTTATGCATAAGCAACTCAATCGCACTTGTCAGATAGTATACTGTGTGTTAGTTATGCATAAGCAACTCAATCACACTTGTCAGATAGTATACTGTGTGTTAGTTATGTATAAGCTACTCAATCATACTTGTCAGATAGTATACTGTGTGTTAGGTTTGCATAAGCTACTCAATCATCCTTGTCAGATAGTATACTGTGTGTTAGTTATGCATAAGCAACTCAATCACACTTGTCAGATAGCATACTGTGTGTTAGTTATGCATAAGCTACTCAATCACACTTGTCAGATTGTATACTGTGGGTTAGTTATGCATAAGCAAGTCAATCACATTTGTCAGATAGTATACTGTGTGTTAGTTATGCATAAGCTACTCAATCACACATGTCAGACAATATGCTGTGTGTTAGTCATACATAAGCAACTCAATCCCACTTGTCAGATAGTATACTGTGTGCTAGTTATGCATAAGCAACTCAATCACACTTGTCAGATAGCATACTGTGTGTTAGTTATGCATAAGCAACTCAATCACACTTGTCAGAGAGCATACTGTGTGTTAGTCATACATAAGCAACTCAATCTCACTTGTCAGATAGTATACTCTGTGTTAGTTATGCATAAGCAACTCAATCACACTTGTCAGATAGTATACTGAGTGTTAGTTATGCATAAGGTACTCAATCACACTTGTCAGATAGTATACTGAGTGTTAGTTATGCATAAGGTACTCAATCACTCTTGTCAGATAGCATACTGTGTGTTAGTTATGCATAAGCTACTCAATAGCACTTGTCAGATAGCATACTGTGTGTTAGTTATGCATAAGCAACTTAATCACACTTGTCAGATAGTATACTGAGTGTTAGTTATGCATAGGCAACTCAATCACACTTGTCAGATAGTATACTGTGTATTAGTTATGCATAAGCAACTCAATCACACTTGTCAGATAGTATACTGTGTGTTAGTTATGCATAAGCAACTCAACACACTTGTCAGATAGTATACTGTGTGTTAGTTATGCATAAGCAACTCAACACACTTGTCAGATAGTATACTGTGTGTTAGTTATGCATAAGCAACTCAATCACACTTGTAATCCGACTATCCCTTTTAAGTATATGCCACCCAAAATTGTTCTTTCATGATTCAGACAGAGCATGTGATTTCACTTGGTATCTTTTGTTGAAAATAAGGGACGTATGCTCCAGATGCCTACCTAGGTATCTCTTAACTTTCCCCATTCTATAAATAGATCTGGAATGATAGCAATATTTTAGATGAAGTTTAATTCATCAGTTGCAAAGAATATACGCTTAAACTTACTTTAATGAAGCTCTGAAAATCAAATACCACGCGCTATGGCCGTCTACTTCAAAAGGTATTTTTTTTGTAAGCTAATGGTTTGAAATGTTCTCCAAACGGTGCTCTAGCCATATGGCACTCAATTTTTTTTTTGTAGCTAGAGTTCTGATTGGAGAACAGTTTAAACTATTAGCTCACAAAAACAAAATCACTTTTGAAGAGGGCACCCATTGAAAAATAAGTTATAGCGCATCTTCATTACAACTGCTGAATTAAACTCCAGCTAAAATATTACTAACCTGTTTTTATCTGTTTATATGAAAGGGGATGTTTACCATAGCTTTAATGATATTTGTCTATACACCTTAGTTTAGATTGGTCTCTTTGTAATGTTTTTTTTGTATTTATTAAGCTGATTGAAACCGACAACATTATTGAGATTCAGCAATTTATCTCTGCTTGTAAAAATATGTGTAGATTTTATTAAAACTATAAAATCCAAAGTATACACAGCTGGCATTAAATACACAGAACAATGTAATTTCTTTCCTAAGACATGGAGAGTCCACAACGTCATTCCAATTACTAGTGGGATATTCATTCCTGGCCAGCAGGAGGAGGCAAAGTTTCACTTCTCTTAACCATAACCCCCAGTCATTCTCTTTGCCTTTGTCGTGAAGTTGGTGTCTGAAGATTTTATTCCTTTTTTGGGTACTTTTCCCTGCAAGCAATAATTTGGTTTTAGCTGTGTCCACATTAATCTATTGAGTAAGAGTAGTGGTGGCTTTTAAGCATTTAGAAAGTGGTGAGGTGGTCCTTGCTTTCTTTTCTAACATACTTGCTGCCCTTGGTATAGAAAGCCAGAGTTGGTTACTCTGTTCTTTCTTTTTCTACAGGTCTCTGTAGGAGTATGTGTCCTTTCACACCTTGTCAGCTGTCTTCTTGTCGACAACTGCAAATGCAGGTAAGTGCCACTTGTCTTCTAGGTACCGGAGACTTGCACTATCTATTTAAATTCTGCATTAATTTTCATGGGACATTTATAATCCTTTATTGAGGATTCTTTGGGGCAGTTTGCAGGTACTATTTGTATGTGTAAGAGACTAAGGGGCCAATTTATCTTGATGTGAGCGGATATGATCCAATATTGTCGATCATGTCGGCTGCACATTGATAAATGCCGACAGCCGCTAGCAGGGGGTGTCAATCAACCCGATCATATTTGTTCTGGTTGATTTCCCGCGATGTCTGTTCGCCGCCTCAGAGCAGGCAGACAGGTTATGGAACAGCGGCCTTTAGAAGGCTTGCCAGAATCACAGGGCATCAAGCTCCGTTCGAGCTTGATAATTCGGCCCCTAAGGGGTTAACGGCCTTCCTTATAGGTTTGGGATGGCTTCTGACCTTATGGCTATATTATTTTCATTTTCAACAAGGATCTCTAGGGATGGGATTGTGTTTTCTTATGTGGGAAATGTTTTAACGGTTACTTTCGTTTTAACTTCAGAGTATGAATCATGCGCTTTTTACTTATTGCGCAGTTTCTTTTGATGCCGCTCACGTGACCTCCAGATCTTCCGCTTCTGATTCTGAGTGGAGCAGTGTCATTCCTGTGAGTTTTTCTTTGTTGCGGCTGTGAGAAATTGTCTGGCCGACTGGAGAGTCCCTAGTGCGTTCAGCCTCTGAAAGTTACGGTAGGGCACCTCAGCTTTTGAGGTGTAGAGGTGTATATTTTATTTATTTTGCCTAGCGTTTTGAAGAGAGAAAAAAAAAAGAAAAAAAGTGACATTATGGGTGGAAAGGGGTCTTTTCAACTACAAGACAAGAAGAAAAGACCTAAGGGACGGCAAAACTCAAATTTCCGTTCATTTCGTAACTTCAAAGGTCAAAAGTCTTCCTCTCCCTCATCCAAGCCGGAGCAGTACAAGTCGTCTTGGAGTTCCAATAAGACTTGGAATAAGGGGATGCAATCAAAGAAGCCTTCATCTGAGACTAAGGGGCCTATTTATAAAAGCATCAACTATGTTGCATTCGCTGGTGTCAATACGCTCGCCAGACATCGCTGACGCGGACCTGAATACAATCTCCTTATTTATCAAAAAAGCCGTTAAAAACATGCGCGTCAAGTATGGTGCGAAGAGCATCGGACTGGTGTTAACTAACAGTCATCCATGTTGCGGTTATTCTGTTTTTTACCAACTTTATTTATACCATTTTATTAGTGTCCATTAACAAGCACATTTCTCTAAAGCTGATCTTTTATTTTTCATCTGCTAATGTCCAAGAAATAGATTGATTTATACCTCAACAAACTTAGAGGCCAATTTATCAAACGTCTGTCGGACCTGATCCGACAGTGCAGATCAGGTCCGACAGACATCGCTGAATGCGGAGAGTAATACAGTCTCCGTATTCAGCATTGCACCAGCAGCTCTTGTGAGCTGCTGATGCAACGCCACCCCCTGCAGACTCGCAGCCAATTGGTCACCAGCAGGGGGGTGTAAATCAACCCAATCGTACTCGATCGGGTTGAATTCCGGTGATTCCTGTCCGTCTCATCAGAGCAGACGGACAGGGTTATGGAGCAGCGGTCTTTAGACCACTGCTTCATAACTGGTGTTTCTGGCGAACCTGCAGGCTCGCCAGAAACACGGGCCATCAAAAGGAAACATGACAGATTCGTCAACATTTTAGATTGAGCACAAAAGAGACCTCTTTTTTATTTTATAAACCTCCCATATTGTCTATAGGCCACTCTTGTATATAAACTATAATGATATGACATCACTCTTGTATATAAACTATAATGATATGACGCCACTCTTGTATATAAACTATAATGATATGACACCACTCTTGTATATAAACTATAATGATATGAGACCACTCTTGTATATAAACTATAATGATATGACACCACTCTTGTATATAAACTATAATGATATGACACCACTCTTGTATATAAACTATAATGATATGAGACCACTCTTGTATATAAACTATAATGATATGACACCACTCTTGTATATAAACTATAATGATATGACGTCACTCTTGTATATAAACTATAATGATATGAAATCACTCTTGTATATAAACTATAATGATATGACACCACTCTTGTATATAAACTATAATGATATGACACCACTCTTGTATATAAACTATAATGATATGACACCACTCTTGTATATAAACTATAATGATATGACACCACTCTTGTATATAAACTATAATGATATGACACCACTCTTGTATATAAACTATAATGATATGACACCACTCTTGTATATAAACTATAATGATATGACACCACTCTTGTATATAAACTATAATGATATGACGTCACTCTTGTATATAAACTATAATGATATGAAACCACTCTTGTATATAAACTATAATGATATGACGCCACTCTTGTATATAAACTATAATGATATGACACCACTCTTGTATATAAACTATAATAATATGACGTCACTCTTGTATATAAACTATAATGATATGACGTCACTCTTGTATATAAACTATAATGATATGACGTCACTCTTGTATATAAACTATAATGATATGATGCCACTCTTGTATATAAACTATAATGATATGACGCCTCTTGTATATAAACTATAATGATATGACGTCACTCTTGTATATAAACTATAATGATATGATGTCACTCTTGTATATAAACTATAATGATATGACGTCACTCTTGTATATAAACTATAATGATATGACGTCACTCTTGTATATAAACTATAATGAAATGACGTAACTCTTGTATATAAACTATAATGATATGACGTCACTCTTGTATATAAACTATAATGATATGACGCCACTCTTGTATATAGACTATAATGATATGACGCCACTCTTGTATATAAACTATAATAATATGACGTCACTCTTGTATATAAACTATAATGATATGACGTCACTCTTGTATATAAACTATAATGATATGACGCCACTCTTGTATATAAACTATAATAATATGACGCCACTTTTGTATATAAACTATAATGATATGACGTCACTCTTGTATATAAACTATAATGATATGACGCCACTCTTGGACCTATGTGGAATAGCATAAGTTACTGGAGGTAAACTATAATGATATGACGCCACTCTTGGGCTTATGTGGAATAGCATAAGTTACTGGAGGTAAACTATAATGATATGACGCCACTCTTGTATATAAACTATAATGATATGACGCCACTCTTGGGCCTATGTGGAATAGCATAAGTTACTGGAGGTAAACTATAATGATATGACGCCACTCTTGGGCCTATGTGGAATAGCATAAGTTACAGGAGGTAAACTATAATGATATAACGCCACTCTTGGACTTATGTGGAATAGCATAAGTTACAGGAGGTAAACTATAATTATATGACGCCACTCTTGTATATAAACTATAATGATATGACGCCACTTCTGGGCCTATGTGGAATAGCATAAGTTACAGGAGGTAAACTATAATAATATGACGCCACTCTTGGGCCTATGTGGAATAGCATACGTTACAGGAGGTAAACTATAATGATATAACGCCACTCTTGGACTTATGTGGAATAGCATAAGTTACAGGAGGTAAACTATAATTATATGACGCCACTCTTGGACTTATGTGGAATAGCATAAGTTACAGGAGGTAAACTATAATGATATGACGCCACTCTTGGACTTATGTGGAATAGCATAAGTTACAGGAGGTAAACTATAATGATATGACGCCACTTTTGGGCCTATGTGGCATAGCATAAGTTACTGGAGGTAAACTATAATAATATGACGCCACTCTTGGACTTATGTGGAATAGCATAAGTTACAGGAGGTAAACTATAATGATATGAAGTCACTCTTGGGCCTATGTGGAATAGCATAAGTTACTGGAGGTAAACTATAATGATATGACGCCACTCTTGGACATATGTGGTATAGCATAAGTTACAGGAGGTAAACTATAATGATATGACGCCACTCTTGTATTTAAATTCTAATGATATGACGCCACTCTTGGGCCTATGTGGAATAGCATAAGTTACTGGAGGTAAACTATAATGAGATGACGCCACTTTTGTATATAAACTATAATGATATGACACCACTCTTGTATATAAACTATAATGATATGACGCCACTCTTGTATATAAACTATAATGATATGACGCCACCCTTGGACTTATGGCAAAACTGTATATAGCTACCCCAAATAGGGAATAGTGTGATCCGCTATTGTAAGAGAAAATACCCTGTAGTTAATGATTTGTATACAGATACTTTCACGTTTGAAATTCACTTTAGTGTTGACATATTTGGATTGTCTTTTTTTTCTTTTTTTTTCTCTCACTTTTCCTCTTTTTTCTAATTTGTTTTAAATCAAGAGTAAAATAAAAATAAAAAAAAAAATTAAAAAAATATATATATATTTATACTCATACTTACACACACACACACATATAGACAGCTCCTCTGAAGCTGTACATAAACACACCTTTTGATTGTCTTTTTTTTTTTTTAGGACATTAGTGCTCACGGCCTACACACATAGGGGGGAGGGATTTCTCTCACCAATAGAATCACTTCCACTTAAAATCACTATCTTATTAAGAATAGGAACTTTTCACAGAACAAGCTTCTAGTCATTAACAGGGTATGGAAAAATATATTACAAATATAAAAGTAAGATCACCAGCCATGCCAGTAAAAAAAGATAAAAAAATTAAACCAATACAGGAAAATTCCGAAAAATTAGATACAAATGAAGATGGGACTATGATTGACTCCCAAATAGTATTAGACAAGTTAGCAGACATGATAATGCCACAGTTTGAATCTTTAAAAAGTGAGATTACGGCCCTGACGACAGAAGTTAGACACTTTGCAGCACGAATTTCTGAGGTAGAGAGACGGGTATCAGAATTAGAGGATGTTACTAATTTACAAGAGACAGCGACTAAAAAAACAGATGAAACAATTAAAATTTTACAAAACAAAATTCAAGACTTAGAGGATAGATCCCGACGAAGTAACATTCGAATAGTTGGCCTTCCTGAAATTAGTGAATATAAAGATCTATCCACATTCGCTGCTATAACACTACCTAAATTACTTGGATTAAGTTTACAAAATGAAAAATTTCAGGTAGAAAGAGCTCATAGAACAGGCTCCAGCATAAAATATCAAGACGGATATACGAGACCAAGAATGGTCATGGTAAAATTTTTAAACTTTCAGGAAAAAGTAGATATAATGCGGGCATATAGAAACCACAACCCACTCATGATAGGAAATACTCAAATATACCTTTTCCAAGATTATTCGGCAGAAACAGAAGATAAAAGAAAGAGTATGGCGCCATTCTGTACAGCTTTAATTCAGAACAACTACAAAGCTAGTTTAAGATACCCAGCTAAGATAATAATAGAAGATACAGAGGGTAACAATGTGGTCTTAAACAATTGCATAGAAGCAAAAGCATTTTTTGTAGAGCATAATTTACAGGTTCTAACCCGTAACATTAAAAGTGACAAGATCAGAAGACAAGTAACAAGTTATTAATGAATAAAAGTAAAACAAAACTCTATAGTGTAATTAAATATCCTGATCATAGCATCAAGAGTTTTATGCAGAAGGTATTTGCTTTAAAATTGCAGTATTGCTGGTTATATCTATGTGTTTTTAAATTTGTTTTGGGGAACTCCATTGGAAATAGTCCGCTGGACCCCCTTAGGTGTTGGGTGTTGTTTCTTCTTGTCTTTTTTTTTTTTTTTTTTTTTTCTCTCTCTTTTTTTTCTTCTCTTTTCTCTCTCCTCTCCCGGTTCACTCTCTCCCAAGCCCCCGCACTCTTGTCTACAGTATAATACATATAAGAATAACAAACAACGAGTGGGCTAAGATATGTATAACTTAGTGTCTTGGAATGTGGGGGGGATCACCTCCCCAATTAAAAGGAAAAATGTTCTCAAATTAGTGAAAAAACAAAAAGCAGACATTATTTTCCTACAAGAACTTCATTTAAAAACGGCAGAAATTGCAAAACTTAAGGCTAACTGGATAAAAGAAATTATTGCTACACCTTGTGATAAGCGTAGTCGTGGAGTAGCCATCCTATTCCACAGAGATCTGGAATATGAGATAATTAAAAGTGAACTAGACCCGGAGGGCCGATATATTATAGTACAGCTTAGAATGGACAATTGTGTCTGGTCCTTCTGTAATATTTACGGCCCTAATAAAAGTGATAAGATCTTTTGGAGTAAGATAGAGAAAAAACTATTTCCTCTGCGAGGGCAAAATTTAATAATTATGGGCGACTTTAACATGACTCTAAATCCAGTTGTTGATAGATTTAAACAAGTAAATAAGCAACAATATAGACAAGAGGCAAAAATTTTTGGAAGCTTATTGAAGAACTTAGAGGTTGAGGATATCTGGAGGATACAGCACCCAGACGAACGTAGTTTTACCTGTGAATCTAGAGCTTTTAAAAACTTTTCACGAATTGATTTATTTCTAGTGGATAGATCACTCCTCAAACGCGATATGGATACCTCGATTAACGAGATCCTCCTCTCAGATCACGCAATCATAGGGTTAAAAATAAGAGCTAGAAAAACAGGAACTTGTAATAATTTTTTCTTCCCAAAGTACATGTGTAATAACATTAAATTCTGTAATTGGTTAACTAATGCCTGGAGAATCTTTCTAGCCAATAATGCTAGCTATGCTGATAAAACAGAGATTCTTTGGGAAACAGGCAAAGCAGTACTCCGTGGGGAGATTGTGGCCTACATGTCAAAATTAAAAAAGAAGTTCCTGGCACGTGAGGTTCAACTAGCAAAACAACTTAAAAATGCATATAACACTTACTTGTCCAATCCACAACCCAATACATGGGGCAAGTATAAACAGTCAAGAGAGGAAAGAGAAATATTTCTAAAACAGAAATGGACCAGGGAAGATCTAAAAGCAAGGGCGACCTTCCAAGGCCCGAAGGGTATGTGTGCAGGGTATTTGGCAAAGTTGATTAAAATAAGAAATAATAAAAATATGATTTCAAATATAAGGGAAGGAGCTAGATTATATACAAAGGCTTCGGAGGTTAGACAAGCATTTTTTAGATACTACCAAAAATTGTATTCTGCTGAAGATATAGATAAAGCTGCTAAAAACAAATTTTGGCAAAGTATCACAGTGCCCAGAGTCTCACCAGCGGCTCTCAAGGAGATCAATCAAAGAATAACTGAAAGGGAAATAGATAAAGCTATAAAAAAATTGAAAAACAATAAAGCTCCGGGCCCTGATGGGCTGCCAGCCGAATTTTACAAAAGCATTAGAGTAGATATTGTTGATATGTTAGGCAAACTTTATAATGATTACTATGTTAATAATGGCAATCAATCAAAATACTTCACGAGTTCAATTGTTACGTTGATTCATAAGAAAGGTAAAAATCGTGAAGAATTAGGGTCTTATAGACCAATATCTTTGCTGAATGTAGACTATAAGGTTTTGATGGCAATAGTGGCAGACAGATTAAAAAGGGTGTTAGGTGAGGTTATACATCACGATCAGGCAGGCTTTATGCCAGGCAGGAACGTGGTTAGAAACATACGCCGCATACTGACAACAATAGATTTCTATTATAACAAATTTACGGGACATAAGCAAAGCATTAAAGGTGACCTAGCCCTCCTTGCACTAGATGCGGAAAAAGCATTTGATGCTATTACATGGGACCATCTATTCACGGCTCTTGATAAATTCGGCTTGCAAGGTAATTTCTTTAATTTAACCAAAGCTATTTATAATAACCCCAGATCACAATTACTAGTAAACGCAGAACTCTCGCAATATATAACATTACATAAAGGGACAAGACAGGGATGCCCGCTGTCGCCACTTCTGTTTAATATTTCCCTCGAACCTCTGGCAATTCTTTTAAGGCAAGAGTTAACAGGTATCCGACTTGGCAAGCAGTGTATTAAAATTTCCCTGTACGCAGACGATCTACTATTGTATCTATATAAAACGTCTGAAAGTATTCCAAAATGTCTTAGTATAATAGGAAACTATAGCAGATTTTCTGGGTAAAGAATGAATTTGCAGAAATCGGAGATCCTTTGGCTACAGAAAAATGATAAGAGCTATACTAAGCACGGATTTCACGAAGTGCAACAGTTAAAATACCTAGGTATAAACATAAGTAAAAATCCGAATGAATGGTACAAAATAAATTATGAAAACTTACTGGATAAATTACCTCAAGATTTAGCCAAATGGAGTATGTACAAATTGTCACTTTCAGCAAAGATAATGGTAATTAAAACTATTATATTTCCTAAATTTTTATTTTTGCTTCAAAACTTGCCTCTATTCATATCAAGATTAGACTCATATAGATACAATAAATCAATATCTCAATTTCTTTGGAACAACGGTAAACCCCGTATGGCTATAAATAAACTGATTCAGCGTAGAAAAGAAGGGGGTCTGGCACTTCCTTGCCTTAAAACATATAATCTGGTGACCATAGTCAAATTTGCAGTAGACTGGCTGGTAGAGGGGGACTACGTCACCTACTATAATTTGGAATCAGAAGTAATTATGCCTTATAATCTTAAAGCATTACTGCATACAGATAAAAAATCAATCCCTAACAACATTTTCAATTTACTAACATTCAAGAATGTCATTATAGCTTGGCAGAAATATTGTTCCCTCTTAAACTGTCAATATCATATTTCTAGTTTTTGTCCTATTATGGGTATGCCCGACTTTCTGCCCGGCCTGTCAGACCCGGTATATAAAATTTGGAGGGAGAAAGGTTTAAAGAATTGGTCCCAATTCAGACAAGCTGATACAATATATATCAAGTCATATCGAGATATGGTAATTGAGTTTCAATTGAATCCTAAAAACTTCTATGCTTATCTACAGAGTAGGAGTTATTTTAATCAACTATGTCAACGTTACGGGACTGAGTGGGAGTGGCCAGAAATAGATTCTGGATTAAAATTATATAAGGCAGGGAAGAGATCAATTTCAATATGGTACAATATGTTATGTAACGTATCCGGGACGATCCATGTGGAAAAAATTACAATTTATATAAATAGGTACTTTCCGCAGGTGCAAGCACAAGAGGTTAAAAAAAGTCTTATCAATTTGGATTTGGCCACGTCAGTGTATAGTTGGAAAGAGTCTCAATATAAACTATTAAATAACTATTACTTAACTCCGGACAAAATTAATAAATGGGCCGATAATGCATTGCGTTGTAAATGTTTTAAATGCAAAGCTGAGACCGCTGACATTATCCATTGTCTTTGGGCTTGCCCAAAAGTATTGCAATTTTGGGGCAAAATTAATTATTGGCTTAATAAATTTTTAAGCACTAAAATATCATTAACTGCAGTCAATGTATTCCTGTTATATGATGAAGGAGATAATAAACCAGACAAACTCCTTATAAATCTGGCTATTCTAGCCGCCCGCAACATAATATTTAAAAATTGGAAAGCACCAGGAGAACCTAGTTTGAAAGAATTTATTAATACAATGGATACTCAGATGACGATTGAGCTACTCAATATTAGACCTTATTCAGAGAAGAGACTTAAGGATTTCTTCTCAAAATGGTTAAATATAATCAGGGAAAAACCAATGATAGCACAAAAGCAACTCATATTACCCATACAAAATTCCCCTGAATTTATGTTACTTTTGCTAAAAAACATGATACCCCAAGAGTGGGGTATGGGATAATTTGATAACACAGGGTAAGGTAACTATACTGGGCAAAATAAATAGTACCTACGGCAACTGAGAGGAGGTAAGTGGACTTGGGGGGGGGGTACTTATCTATATTTTTTTTTTTTTTTTTTTTTTTCCCTCTCTCTCTTTTTCTTTCTATGTCTGTCCGGTTTTTCTTGTTGCACGTCTTTTTTATTGTTTCTTTGTTTAGTTGATTTTGTTTTTAGTATTGTCTCTAGATGGGGTTACACTATAATAGGTAAAAGCCCCAAAAGCAAGGTATACATTTGGAAAAATGTTTCTAGACTATTCAGCCACTATTGTAAAGTTTTTATAGGTTGGGTTTTTTCTTTTTTATAGCGACATAGTGTCAACAGGGTAATTGAATGTTTTATAGAGGTAGAGTCTAAACTGAAAGTTGAAAACACATCTGATTTCAGGCTACGGATTCTTTTAAGTTAAAATTTAACTTATTTGTATTAGTACTCTGTTATTCTATAATCAATGTAAACACCCTGCGTGGTGAAATGCTAGCCCAAATTGTTGGGCCAAATTTTTGTTTCGGTATACCCTGCGTGGTGAAAGGTAAGCCAATTTGTAAGGCTGTTATCTTGCTTTTGGTTAATAAAAAGGAAAAAAAAAAAAAAAAAGTTACAGGAGGTAAACTATAATGATATGACACCACTCTTGGGCCTATGTGGAATAGCATAAGTTACAGGAGGTAAACTATAATGATATGACGCCACTATTGTTCCTATGTGGAATAGCATAAGTTACAGGAGGTAAACTATAATGATATGACGCCACTCTTGGACCTATGTGGAATAGCATAAGTTACTGGAGGTAAACTATAATGATATGACACCACTTCTGGGCTTATGTGGCATAGCATAAGTTACTGGAGGTAAACTATAATGATATGACGCCACTCTTGTATATAAACTATAATGATATGACACCACTCTTGTATATAAACTATAATGATATGACGCCACTCTTGGGCCTATGTGGAATAGCATAAGTTACAGGAGGTAAACTATAATGATATGACGCCACTCTTGGACCTATGTGGTATAGTATAAGTTACAGGAGGTAAACTATAATGATATGACACCACTCTTGGGCCTATGTGGAATAGCATAAGTTACAGGAGGTAAACTATAATGATATGACGCCACTATTGTTCCTATGTGGAATAGCATAAGTTACAGGAGGTAAACTATAATGATATGACGCCACTCTTGGACCTATGTGGAATAGCATAAGTTACTGGAGGTAAACTATAATGATATGACACCACTTCTGGGCCTATGTGGCATAGCATAAGTTACTGGAGGTAAACTATAATGATATGACGCCACTCTTGTATATAAACTATAATGATATGACGCCACTCTTGTATATAAACTATAATGATATGACGCCACTCTTGGGCCTATGTGGAATAGCATAAGTTACAGGAGGTAAACTATAATAATATGACGCCACTCTTGGGCCTATGTGGAATAGCATAAGTTACAGGAGGTAAACTATAATGATATGACGCCACTCTTGGACCTATGTGGAATAGCATAAGTTACTGGAGGTAAACTATAATGATATGACGCCACTCTTGGGCCTATGTGGAATAGCATACGTAACTGGAGGTAACCTATAATGATATGACGCCACTCTTGGGCTTATGTGGAATAGCATAAGTTACTAGAGGTAAACTATAAAGATATGACGCCACTTCTGGGCCTATCTGGAATAGCATAAGTTACTGGAGGTAAACTATAATGATATGACGCCACTCTTGGGCCTATCTGGAATAGCATAAGTTACTGGAGGTAAACTATAATGATATGACGCCACTCTTGGGCCTATGTGGAATAACATAAGTTACTGGAGGTAAACTTTAATGATATGACGCCACCCTTGGGCCTATCTGGAATAGCATAAGTTACTGGAGGTAAACTATAATGATATGACGCCACTCTTGGGCCTATGTGGAATAGCATAAGTTACTGCAGGTAAACTATAATGATATGACGCCACTCTTGTGCCTATGTGGAATAGAATAAATTACTGGAGGTAAACTATAATGATATGACGCCACTCTTGGGCCTATATGGAATAGCATAATTTACTGGAGGTAAACTATAATGATATGACGCCACTCTTGGGCCTATGTGGAATAGCATAAGTTACAGGAGGTAAACTATAATGATATGACGCCACTCTTGGACCTATGTGGAATAGCATAAGTTACTGGAGGTAAACTATAATGATATGACACCACTTCTGGGCCTATGTGGCATAGCATAAGTTACTGGAGGTAAACTATAATGATATGACGCCACTCTTGGGCCTATGTGGAATAGCATAAGTTACTGGAGGTAAACTATAATGATATGACGCCACTCTTGGGCCTATGTGGAATAGCATAAGTTACAGGAGGTAAACTATAATGATATGACGCCACTCTTGAATATAAACTATAATGATATGACGCCACTTTTGTATATAAACTATAATGATATGACACCACTCTTGTATATAAACTATAATGATATGACGCCACTCTTGTATATAAACTATAATGATATGACGCCACCCTTGTATATAAACTATAATGATATGACGTCACTCTTGTATATAAACTATAATGATATGACGCCACTCTTGGACCTATGTGGAATAGCATAAGTTACTGGAGGTAAACTATAATGATATGATGCCACTTCTGGACCTATGTGGAATAGCATAAGTTACTGGAGGTAAACTATAATGATATGACGCCACTCTTGTATGTAAACTATAATGATATGAAGTCACTCTTGTATATAAACTATAATGATATGATGTCACTCTTGTATATAAACTATAATGATATGACATCACTCTTGTATATAAACTATAATGATATGACGCCACTTTTGTATATAAACTATAATGATATGACCCCACTCTTGTATATAAACTATAATGATATGACAACAGATTTGTATATAAACTATAATGATATGACGTCACTCTTGTATATAAACTATAATGATATGACACCACTCTTGTATATAAACTATAATGATATGACACCACTCTTGTATATAAACTATAATGATATGACGCCACTCTTGTATATAAACTATAATGATATGACGCCACTCTTGGGCCTATGTGGAATAGCATAAGTTACTGGAGGTAAACTATAATGATATGACGCCACTCTTGTATATAAACTATAATGATATGACGCCACTCTTGTATATAAAAACTATAATGATATGACACCACTCTTGTATATAAACTATAATGATATGACGCCACTCTTGTATATAAGCTATAATGATATGACGCCACTCTTGTATATAAACTATAATGATATGACACCACTTCTGGGCCTATGTGGAATAGCATAAGTTACTGGAGGTAAACTATAATGATATGACGCCACTCTTGGGCCTATGTGGAATAGCATAAGTTACAGGAGGTAAACTATAATGATATGACGCCACTTGTGGGCCTATGTGGAATAGCATAAGTTACAGGAGGTAAACTATAATGATATGACGCCACTCTTGGACCTATGTGGAATAGCATAAGTTACTGGAGGTAAACTATAATGATATGACGCCACTCTTGTATTTAAATTCTAATGATATGACGCCACTCTTGGGCCTATGTGGAATAGCATAAGTTACTGGAGGTAAACTATAATGAGATGACGCCACTTTTGTATATAAACTATAATGATATGACACCACTCTTGTATATAAACTATAATGATATGACGCCACTCTTGTATATAAACTATAATGATATGACGCCACCCTTGGACCTATCTGGAATAGCATAAGTTACAGGAGGTAAACTATAATGATATGACGCCACTTGTGGGCCTATGTGGAATAGCATAAGTTACAGGAGGTAAACTATAATGATATGACGCCACTCTTGTATGTAAACTATAATGATATGAAGTCACTCTTGTATATAAACTATAATGATATGACGTCACTCTTGTATATAAACTATAATGATATGACATCACTCTTGTATATAAACTATAATGATATGACGCCACTTTTGTATATAAACTATAATGATATGACCCCACTCTTGTATATAAACTATAATGATATGACACCAGATTTGTATATAAACTATAATGATATGACGCCACTCTTGTATATAAACTATAATGATATGACACCACTCTTGTATATAAACTATAATGATATGACACCACTCTTGTATATAAACTATAATGATATGACGCCACTCTTGTATATAAACTATAATGATATGACGCCACTCTTGGGCCTATGTGGAATAGCATAAGTTACTGGAGGTAAACTATAATGATATGACGCCACTCTTGTATATAAACTATAATGATATGACGCCACTCTTGTATATAAAAACTATAATGATATGACACCACTCTTGTATATAAACTATAATGATATGACGCCACTCTTGTATATAAGCTATAATGATATGACGCCACTCTTGTATATAAACTATAATGATATGACACCACTTCTGGGCCTATGTGGAATAGCATAAGTTACTGGAGGTAAACTATAATGATATGACGCCACTCTTGGGCCTATGTGGAATAGCATAAGTTACAGGAGGTAAACTATAATGATATGACGCCACTTGTGGGCCTATGTGGAATAGCATAAGTTACAGGAGGTAAACTATAATGATATGACGCCACTCTTGGACCTATGTGGAATAGCATAAGTTACTGGAGGTAAACTATAATGATATGACGCCACTCTTGTATTTAAATTCTAATGATATGACGCCACTCTTGGGCCTATGTGGAATAGCATAAGTTACTGGAGGTAAACTATAATGAGATGACGCCACTTTTGTATATAAACTATAATGATATGACACCACTCTTGTATATAAACTATAATGATATGACGCCACTCTTGTATATAAACTATAATGATATGACGCCACCCTTGGACCTATCTGGAATAGCATAAGTTACAGGAGGTAAACTATAATGATATGACGCCACTTGTGGGCCTATGTGGAATAGCATAAGTTACAGGAGGTAAACTATAATGATATGACGCCACTCTTGTATGTAAACTATAATGATATGAAGTCACTCTTGTATATAAACTATAATGATATGACGTCACTCTTGTATATAAACTATAATGATATGACATCACTCTTGTATATAAACTATAATGATATGACGCCACTTTTGTATATAAACTATAATGATATGACCCCACTCTTGTATATAAACTATAATGATATGACACCAGATTTGTATATAAACTATAATGATATGACGCCACTCTTGTATATAAACTATAATGATATGACACCACTCTTGTATATAAACTATAATGATATGACACCACTCTTGTATATAAACTATAATGATATGACGCCACTCTTGTATATAAACTATAATGATATGACGCCACTCTTGGGCCTATGTGGAATAGCATAAGTTACTGGAGGTAAACTATAATGATATGACGCCACTCTTGTATATAAACTATAATGATATGACGCCACTCTTGTATATAAAAACTATAATGATATGACACCACTCTTGTATATAAACTATAATGATATGACGCCACTCTTGTATATAAGCTATAATGATATGACGCCACTCTTGTATATAAACTATAATGATATGACACCACTTCTGGGCCTATGTGGAATAGCATAAGTTACTGGAGGTAAACTATAATGATATGACGCCACTCTTGGGCCTATGTGGAATAGCATAAGTTACAGGAGGTAAACTATAATGATATGACGCCACTTGTGGGCCTATGTGGAATAGCATAAGTTACAGGAGGTAAACTATAATGATATGACGCCACTCTTGGACCTATGTGGAATAGCATAAGTTACTGGAGGTAAACTATAATGATATGACGCCACTCTTGTATTTAAATTCTAATGATATGACGCCACTCTTGGGCCTATGTGGAATAGCATAAGTTACTGGAGGTAAACTATAATGAGATGACGCCACTCTTGTATATAAACTATAATGATATGACGCCACTTTTGTATATAAACTATAATGATATGACACCACTCTTGTATATAAACTATAATGATATGACGCCACTCTTGTATATAAACTATAATGATATGACGCCACCCTTGGACCTATCTGGAATAGCATAAGTTACTGGAGGTAAACTATAATGATATGACACCACTTCTGGGCCTATGTGGAATAGCAAAAGTTACTGGAGGTAAACTATAATGATATGACGCCACTCTTGGGCCTATGTGGAATAGCATAAGTTACAGGAGGTAAACTATAATGATATGACGCCACTTGTGGGCCTATGTGGAATAGCATAAGTTACAGGAGGTAAACTATAATGATATGACGCCACTCTTGGACCTATGTGGAATAGCATAATTTACTGGAGGTAAACTATAATGATATGACGCCACTCTTGGGCCTATGTGGAATAGCATAAGTTACTGGAGGTAAACTATAATGATATGACGCCACTCTTGGGCTTATGTGGAATAGCATAAGTTACTGGAGGTAAACTATAATAATTTGAAGCCACTCTTGGGCCTATGTGGAATAGCATAAGTTACTGGAGTTAAACTATAATGATATGACGCCACTCTTGTATATTAACTATAATGATATGACGCCAATCTTGTATATAAACTATAATGATATGACGTCACTCTTGTATACAAACTATAATGATATGACGTCACTCTTGTATATAAACTATAATGATATGACGTCACTCTTGTATATAAACTATAATGATATGACTCCACTCTTGTATATAAACTATAATGATATGACGCCACTCTTGTATATAAACTATAATGATATGACGTCACTCTTGTATATAAACTATAATGATATGACGCCACTCTTGTATATAAACTATAATGATATGACGTCACTCTTGTATATAAACTATAATGATATGACGCCACTCTTGGACCTATGTGGAATAGCATAAATTACTGGAGGTAAACTATAATGATATGATGCCACTTCTGGACCTATGTGGAATAGCATAAGTTACTGGAGGTAAACTATAATGATATGATGCCTCTCTTGTATATAAACTATAATGATATGACGTCACTCTTGTATATAAACTATAATGATATGACTTCACTCTTGTATATAAACTATAATGATATGACGTCACTCATGTATATAAACTATAATGATATGACGCCACTCTTGTATATAAACTATAATGATATGACGCCACTCTTGTATATAAACTATAATGATATGACGCCACTCTTGTATATAAACTATAATGATAATGACGCCACTCTTGTATTTAAATTATAATGATATGACGCCACTCTTGGGCCTATGTGGAATAGCATAAGTTACTGGAGGTAAACTATAATGAGATGACGCCACTCTTGTATATAAACTATAATGATATGACGCCACTTTTGTATATAAACTATAATGATATGACACCACTCTTGTATATAAACTATAATGATATGACGCCACTCTTGTATATAAACTATAATGATATGACGCCACCCTTGGACCTATCTGGAATAGCATAAGTTACTGGAGGTAAACTATAATGATATGACACCACTCTTGGGCCTATGTGGCATAGCATAAGTTACTGGAGGTAAACTATAATGATATGACGCCACTCTTGGACCTATGTGGAATAGCATAAGTTACTGGAGGTAAACTATAATGATATGACGCCACTCTTGGACCTATGTGGAATAGCATAAGTTACAGGAGGTAAACTATAATGATATGACACCACTCTTGGACCTATGTGGCATAGCATAAGTTACAGGAGGTAAACTATAATGATATGACGCCACTCTTGGGCCTATCTGGAATAGCATAAGTTACAGGAGGTAAACTATAATAATATGACACCACTCTTGTATATAAACTATAATGATATGACACCACTTCTGGGCCTATGTGGAATAGCATAAGTTACAGGAGGTAAACTATAATGATATGACGCCACTCTTGGGCCTATGTGGAATAGCATAAGTTACAGGAGGTAAACTATAATAATATGACGCCACTCTTGGGCCTATGTGGAATAGCATAAGTTACTGGAGGTAAACTATAATGATATGACGCCACTCTTGGGCCTATGTGGCATAGCATAAGTTACAGGAGGTAAGCTATAATGATATGACGCCACCCTTGGGCCTATCTGGAATAGCATAAGTTACTGGAGGTAAACTATAATGATATGACACCACTCTTGGGCCTATGTGGCATAGCATAAGTTACAGGAGGTAAACTATAATGATATGACGCCACTCTTGGACCTATGTGGAATAGCATAAGTTACTGGAGGTAAACTATAATGATATGACACCACTCTTGGACCTATGTGGCATAGCATAAGTTATAGGAGGTAAACTATAATGATATGACGCCACTTCTGGGCCTATGTGGCATAGCATAAGTTACTGGAGGTAAACTATAGTGATATGACACCACTCTTGGGCCTATGTGGAATAGCATAAGTTACTGGAGGTAAACTATAATGATATGACACCACTCTTGGGCCTATGTGGAATAGCATAAGTTACAGGAGGTAAACTATAATGATATGACGCCACTTCTGGGCCTATGTGGCATAGCATAAGTTACTGGAGGTAAACTATAATGATATGACGCCACTCTTGGGCCTATGTGGAATAGCATAATTTACAGGAGGTAAACTATAATGATATGACGCCACTCTTGTATATAAACTATAATGATATGACACCACTCTTGTATATAAACTATAATGATATGACGCCACTCTTGGGCCTATGTGGAATAGCATAAGTTACAGGAGGTAAACTATAATGATATAACGCCACTCTTGGACTTATGTGGAATAGCATAAGTTACAGGAGGTAAACTTCCAAAATCCCAAGCCGCTACAGATGCGGAAGTGGCTGCCGAGTCCGGGGGAGAACAGAGCATACCAAGTGCTTAGGCTGCAGGGGTGCAAGCTGCCAGTAAAGCGGCCGGTGTGACCGCAAATGCAAACAGAAAAAAAGAGTATAGGCAGCTGCTCAAAAGAGTGAACAAATGTGAGGGCTGGCAAAACAAGGTAAAAACAAATAACCTTTATTGAACCATTAAAAAATGCTTAGGCAGTACAGGGCACACAAACTCCCTGACTAGTTTCGTGCTCCATTGAGCACTTAATCATAGGGTGAGTTTGCATTAGTGTTCATAGCCTATTTAAAGCCACAGAACACCTGAAAGAAATTGTGCATTAAAAACAAAAACAATGATAAAACAATGACATCATACCTAATTGCAAGCACTATGGGTGTGGAAATGAAAAAAAGTAAAGTACTTCATCTATATTTACTTAAACTGAATTAGAGATATGCTTCATATTGAAGCTATTTATAATTCCTATATTGGAACAAAAGGCTGAATAGCAAAAATTGAATAACATTGTCAATATGAATACCACCTAAAGGACAAAAAATTCCAATAAGAGGTACCCATACTAACCAACCAAGACAGAAACAGAGTTTAAAGCTAAAACCAAAAAAACTAGAAAATGCCCATAAAGGGGATAAATACAAGAAAACCCCTTCTAGGGGATAAGTGAAATAACATGTCAAATAGATAAACCTAAATGCCCATATAGGGGATAGACAATAATAATAACCCATAAAGGGGATAGACATTGTGTTTGGCAACATAATGTGGGAATAAAGAAATAAATTCAACTAACCAAATTCACATTTCATTTCTCAACAAAATAACTCATGTCCCATTCTCTGTTTAGACCCAGGGGGGTTATAGTTCTTAATTTGTATATCCAATACAATTCTTGCTTAAGCAACAAACTACCCCTATCGCCCCCTCTGGGTGGAAACATAACACAGTCTATGACCTGAACCTTCATATCAAAAATGTTAGTCATATGTACCAAATTAAAATGTCTGGCTATCGCTGATTCTTTAACATATTCTTTAGTGTCCCTAACATGTTCTCTAATTCTTGACCTAAGTTCCCTACTTGTTTGACCTGTGTATTACAGGTTGCAAAATTTACACTCTAGGAGATAGACCACAAAAGTTGTTCTACAGTTAGCGTAGAATTTGTGTTTGAATTCTTCTCCTGACTTGCTGCTCCTAAAACCATCACCCACATGTACAAAACCACAAGTTATGCATGAACCATGGCCACATTTGTAAGTTCCTCTTCTCCTGATCCAATTGCTCCTGTCTGGGTTATTGGAACGGATTAAACTTGGGGACAATTTAGATGCTAATGTAGGCGCTCTTCTCGGTACAAATTTTAATGAACCAATTATGGGTCTTAAAACATCATCATTTTCTAACAAATGAAGATTTCTCTTTAGTATTGAACAAACCTGATAGTATTCTTTAGAGTACTCGGTTGAGAATACTACAGTATCAGGTTTTATGATGTTATGTCTCCTCGTCCCTCTCATTAGTTCTTGCTGTGATTTTTGTCTCACCTCATTGAGAACCTCATTCAAGAGGTTTTCGGCATAACCCCTTGCTTTAAGGCGCTCAATGAGGGTTTTTGCTTGTGCATCAAAATGACTATCTGAGTTGGTGTTTCTTCGAAGTCTCATAAGTTGACCCCTGGGAATTGACCGTACCAAGTGTGGTGGATGACATGATTCAGCATGTAGAATGGTATTCCCAGCTGTTGGCTTACGATAAGTATCACTGATCACTAAACCTGTTTCAAAGTCACCATATAGAGTAAGATCCAAAAAATTCACCACATTCTCGTACAAATCTCCCACAAATTTTAAGTTAAACTCATTTAAACACAGGTAACCTAGGAAATCCTCATACACAAACGGTTCCTTGACTACGAAAATCAAATCGTCAATGAAACGCATGTAGAAAACTATGTTTTCTTTAAATGGATTACTCTCAGTGTATAAGTAAAGATCCTCCCATAGTCCCACATACAGGTTCGCGAATGAGGGGGCAAATTTAGCCCCCATGGCAGTTCCGCAAACCTGTATGTGGAATTCTTCATTGAACATAAAGAAATTATGTTTCAATAGAAACTCAATTACCTCACATAGTATAAGCCTTACATCCTCCGTAAATCTGGTGTGCTTGTCAAAAAAGTACCTGATTGCTCGTATCCCTGTATGGTGGGGTATGCTTGAGTAAAGTGCAGTGGCGTCCACCACTACCCACTTATACTCCTTTTCCCACTTGAGATTCTTAAGCATCTGTAAAAGATGTGTCGAATCTCTCAAGTAACTCTTGAGACCCCTCACCAGGGGCTGCAAAATAGAATCAATCCACTCTGAGGTGGGTTCAAGCAATGACCCAATCCCCGAGACAATAGGTCGCCCCGGGGGTTGGGTCAGACTTTTGTGCATTTTGGGTAAGTAATGGAAAATCGGAATCCGTGGATTCTCAGGGATCAAAGCCTCCAGCTGTTCCCTGGTGAGGAGTCCAACAGAAACAATCTGTTCTAACAATCTAACCAACTTGGTTTTAAATACAAATGTAGGATTAGAATCCAATTTTCTATAGGTGGACTGGTCATTCAATTGTCTGCTACTTTCTCGCAAATAGTCACTCTTGTTAAGAATGACTACATTGCCACCTTTATCCGAATTCCGGATAACCAAATTTGTATTATTCTCCAATAAGGCCAAGGCAGTTTTTTCTTTCCTAGTTAAATTGGTTCTAACCATCTTCTTTTGTTGTTTCATAGTGTCCTCTAAGGCCAAAATTTCCCTCTCTACCCTCTTCTGATAAAGATTCAACGCTGGACCCCTAAACTGGACTGGATAAAATTTTGAAGATTGTTTTACAGGAACAGGAATATCACAATTTTCAGGGCCATATTCACCTTCCATGTCCCTAAGTCCCTCTAACATGATATTATCTACAAAACTCAATGCCTGATCTACCTCTGTGTACAAACAGTGTGCATTGTCACTCAACTCAACATGTGAGGTAACCTCGCTGGACTCTGAACTAAAACCTTGAACATCAATAGATTGGGAATTGGTATCTCTCACCGAAAAGAACCTTTTCAGAGTCAACTTCCTTATAAATTTGTTACAGTCATGAAGAAGAAGCAGCACCAGCCAAGTAGTATCAAACAGATTTATTCGTGCAGTATGCACAGTAAACAGCCAGACCCACAAATAGCAACGTTTTGGACTTAGTCCTTAATCATGCATAGTTACACCTGGAGATAATGCAGCTTAAATACACCTGTAAACCACACCCATACCTAAAAATACCTTTAACATACTGAATGTTGGCACCATCTAGTGGTCATATATAAAACTTTTTTAAACCTTTTTCTACAGAATAAAAAATCAGGTTAAACACATATTGCTCCTAACAAATCTAAGAACCATTTCAAACATTTTGACATTTCAAACAATTTTTGCAGGTAATCAATAGATCATACACTCTATAGACATAGAGACCAATCAAGTTCCCTATTCATACCTTTTGGATGCATGGTATCCAATCTATTGATCCAATAGGCCTCCCTAATTTTAAGTCTCTTTGCTCTATTGCCCCCTCTCCTAAGGTGTCCCACTTGTTCTAGTATCTGGAACCTCAATTGAGTCAAGCTGTGACCAACTGACAAAAAATGGTTGGCCACCGGGGCATCTAACTTTTCTGTTCTTATGCTACTCTTGTGTTGGGTCATTCTTTCTCGTACTGTGCGGGTGGTCTCCCCTACATACCCCAAACCACATGGGCATTTAATATAATATATAGCAAAATCTGTGTTACAAGTAAAATGCCCCCTAATCTCAAATCTTTTCCCAGTTCCAGAATGGCTAAAAAAAGGTCCCTTAATCATGTTATTGCAGTGTGAGCAACCAAGGCAGGGAAAGCAGCCCAGATTTTTACCCCCAATGTATCTCTGAACCATTGACTTAGATGGACCAATGTCAGCATGAACTAACAGGTCTTTCAAATTTCTGCCTCTCCTGAATGCAGGCATCTGTGGCTCTTTAAATTCAGGTACATCAGGATTATATGTTTTCAAAATGTGCCAATGTTTAGAGATGATCCTATTTATCTTATTACTCAACTTTGAATACTGACTTACAAAGATTAACCTGTTAGATCTTTCCTTCTTTTTGGCTTCCTCCTGTGGTAATAAATCTTGTCTTGGGATTGTCTCTACATTTTCAATCTCCTTTTGAATAAGGGCGGATGGATAACCCCTAGCCTTAAACCGGTCACCCATCTCTTCCAATCTCTGCTTTACAGGGCCTGTTTCAGAGACAATTCTTTTAACCCTGAGGAGTTGACTTCTTGGAAGTGACCTAATCAAGGACGGGGGGTGCATACTGTTGTAGTGAAGAAGAGTGTTGCAATCTGTTTCTTTCTTATGTAGATCAACTACAAGTCCCTGGTTACTTTTAAGTACCCTGGTGTCAAGGAACACAACACTCTCCTCACTACAAACCAGCTTAAATTTAATGTGACAAGTGGCAGAGTTAAGTTCATTCACAAATTCTTCAAGGGTTCCAATGTCGCCCAACCACACGCCAAATATATCGTCTATATAGCGCCACCAAGTGGCCGCATATTTAAGAAATAATGGATTATTATAGACAAAATACTCCTCATACATATTCATGTATATATTGGCGTATGTAGGGGCGACATTGGAACCCATGGCTGTGCCTTGTAGCTGCAAATAATAATGATCCTCAAAAAGAAAATAATTGCACCTCAGGATGATATTCAATAGTTGCAAGATAAATTCCCTATGTAGGGTATTATATCTCTCATCCTGACACATGATCTTATTTACAGCGCCAATACCAGCCTCATGTGTAATGGATGTATATAATGAAGTAACATCCAAACTGAAGAGGATTCCTTTAGTGTTCTCAATTGGTATACTCTGAAGTTTTTTAAGAAAGTCCCCTGTATCTTTAATAAAGGAACTAGAGTAAACATATGGTCTTAAAGATTTATCTAAGAAAATAGATGCATTAGCTAGTAATGAACCCATACCAGCCACTATAGGGCGGCCTGGAGGGGCCCTGGCATTCTTATGTACCTTGGGAAGGGTATAAAGGACAGGGGTAATGTCCTCAGTATTTAAAAGGAACTGCTCAGTATCTTTGTCGATAATGCCTAGTTTAACCGCTCTCTGCACACAGAATGTAATTTCCTTTTTGATCTTAAAAAAGGGGTTATAATCCAACTTTTGATATACAGCTGTATCAGATAATTGGGAATGGATTTCATTCACATAATACTGTTTATCAAGGAGCACTGTGGCCCCACCCTTATCGGCCCCTTTAATGACCAATGATTTGTTATTCCTGAGTTTATCTAATGCTTGTTTCTCATTTGCAGATAAACTACCCCTTTTATCCTTATCCACTTTATGTACCTGGCCATATTTACATAGTGTCAACACATCTCTTTCTACCAACTTCATGAATGTTTGTACCCCTGCATTAACTTGTGCTGGTGTAAAGGTGCTTTTTTTAGTTAGCCCCAAACTTTTCAAATTTAACATCTGATTTTGTAAACACACAGTAGAAGTCTGACCTCTGATACCACATTCAGAAATGTCTGCAAAAAAACTTTTTAATTTTACTAATCTAAAGAAGCGATACAAATCTTTACGAATTGCAAAAGTATCAAAGTCCTGTTGTGGACAAAATGACAGTCCTTTATCAAGTAGTGACAGTTCATCATTAGTAAGGGATACCTGACTGAGGTTCATCAGGGTTTGTTGCCCCTGCGGGTCATCACCCGCTTCTCTTCTGCTGATGTTGTTTTCTTCTTGGACACCGCTGTTTTTCTTACTCCGGTGGCGCCTGCCCCCTCTACGGCAGCGTGAGCCTCCATGTCGGAGTCCCCCGAAGCCGAGCCAGAAGAAGAGTCCTGGGTGCTTGAGCGACCGCTCATCCTGCGCGCACGTCTGCGCCTGAAACCGGAAGTGCCACCGGAAGTGCCTCCGTTCCGTCTACCGGACTCCCCGGACCACCGATACACAGTTCCGGACACATAATCTTCTTCATCCCTGGCAAATTTGATCTTTTTTCTCTCCTGGATTACCCCTTTCAACTCGGTCAGCTGGAGCTCAAGAGATGAGGTAAGTTTATCTAGATCTTCAATAGATAAACTGTTAGCCAGTTCGGTCTTCATAGCCTCGATTTGATGTTTTTGGCTCTCAATCTCTAACTGGAGATGTTCCACCGTGAGGACAATCAAATCAAACGAGCACTTATTTAACACCCTTTCAAACTTTTGACAGTACTCCAAGTTATCTTTCATGAGAGTAGGGCGAGTGCTCATACGGAGCCCCCTGGGAATCCGTTTCACTCGATGATATTCAGCCAGAGTCACCGCATGCAATTCAAAGGCAACATGTTTCTTTTGCAAATATTCAAGCTTCTTACTGATGGATTGGGTGGGTGAGGATTTTAAAAAGTCTCTGGAGCCACGGATCAATGTAGTAATCCGTGCAGCCTCCAAATCTGTATACCCAAAGGTCTTTGGCTCAGTATTTTCCACATTCTGTTCCATGGTCACTTAGTGCAAGGAAAAGTGCATTAACAGATAACACAACCAACCAAAAATCCAGCACTAGACAGCAACCGGGTGTGCACGCTTCAGGAATACTGCACTGTATTCCACACAATATACAGTCATGAAGAAGAAGCAGCACCAGCCAAGTAGTATCAAACAGATTTATTCGTGCAGTATGCACAGTAAACAGCCAGACCCACAAATAGCAACGTTTCGGACTTAGTCCTTAATCATGCATAGTTACACCTGGAGATAATGCAGCTTAAATACACCTGTAAACCACACCCATACCTAAAAATACCTTTAACATACTGAATGTTGGCACCATCTAGTGGTCATATATAAAACTTTTTTAAACCTTTTTCTACAGAATAAAAAATCAGGTTAAACACATATTGCTCCTAACAAATCTAAGAACCATTTCAAACATTTTGACATTTCAAACAATTTTTGCAGGTAATCAATAGATCATACACTCTATAGACATAGAGACCAATCAAGTTCCCTATTCATACCTTTTGGATGCATGGTATCCAATCTATTGATCCAATAGGCCTCCCTAATTTTAAGTCTCTTTGCTCTATTGCCCCCTCTCCTAAGGTGTCCCACTTGTTCTAGTATCTGGAACCTCAATTGAGTCAAGCTGTGACCAACTGACAAAAAATGGTTGGCCACCGGGGCATCTAACTTTTCTGTTCTTATGCTACTCTTGTGTTGGGTCATTCTTTCTCGTACTGTGCGGGTGGTCTCCCCTACATACCCCAAACCACATGGGCATTTAATATAATATATAGCAAAATCTGTGTTACAAGTAAAATGCCCCCTAATCTCAAATCTTTTCCCAGTTCCAGAATGGCTAAAAAAAGGTCCCTTAATCATGTTATTGCAGTGTGAGCAACCAAGGCAGGGAAAGCAGCCCAGATTTTTACCCCCAATGTATCTCTGAACCATTGACTTAGATGGACCAATGTCAGCATGAACTAACAGGTCTTTCAAATTTCTGCCTCTCCTGAATGCAGGCATCGGTGGCTCTTTAAATTCAGGTACATCAGGATTATATGTTTTCAAAATGTGCCAATGTTTAGAGATGATCCTATTTATCTTATTACTCAACTTTGAATACTGACTTACAAAGATTAACCTGTTAGATCTTTCCTTCTTTTTGGCTTCCTCCTGTGGTAATAAATCTTGTCTTGGGATTGTCTCTACATTTTCAATCTCCTTTTGAATAAGGGCGGATGGATAACCCCTAGCCTTAAACCGGTCACCCATCTCTTCCAATCTCTGCTTTACAGGGCCTGTTTCAGAGACAATTCTTTTAACCCTGAGGAGTTGACTTCTTGGAAGTGACCTAATCAAGGACGGGGGGTGCATACTGTTGTAGTGAAGAAGAGTGTTGCAATCTGTTTCTTTCTTATGTAGATCAACTACAAGTCCCTGGTTACTTTTAAGTACCCTGGTGTCAAGGAACACAACACTCTCCTCACTACAAACCAGCTTAAATTTAATGTGACAAGTGGCAGAGTTAAGTTCATTCACAAATTCTTCAAGGGTTCCAATGTCGCCCAACCACACGCCAAATATATCGTCTATATAGCGCCACCAAGTGGCCGCATATTTAAGAAATAATGGATTATTATAGACAAAATACTCCTCATACATATTCATGTATATATTGGCGTATGTAGGGGCGACATTGGAACCCATGGCTGTGCCTTGTAGCTGCAAATAATAATGATCCTCAAAAAGAAAATAATTGCACCTCAGGATGATATTCAATAGTTGCAAGATAAATTCCCTATGTAGGGTATTATATCTCTCATCCTGACACATGATCTTATTTACAGCGCAAATACCAGCCTCATGTGTAATGGATGTATATAATGAAGTAACATCCAAACTGAAGAGGATTCCTTTAGTGTTCTCAATTGGTATACTCTGAAGTTTTTTAAGAAAGTCCCCTGTATCTTTAATAAAGGAACTAGAGTAAACATATGGTCTTAAAGATTTATCTAAGAAAATAGATGCATTAGCTAGTAATGAACCCATACCAGCCACTATAGGGCGGCCTGGAGGGGCCCTGGCATTCTTATGTACCTTGGGAAGGGTATAAAGGACAGGGGTAATGTCCTCAGTATTTAAAAGGAACTGCTCAGTATCTTTGTCGATAATGCCTAGTTTAACCGCTCTCTACACACAGAATGTAATTTCCAATGTCGCCCCTACATACGCCAATATATACATGAATATGTATGAGGAGTATTTTGTCTATAATAATCCATTATTTCTTAAATATGCGGCCACTTGGTGGCGCTATATAGACGATATATTTGGCGTGTGGTTGGGCGACATTGGAACCCTTGAAGAATTTGTGAATGAACTTAACTCTGCCACTTGTCACATTAAATTTAAGCTGGTTTGTAGTGAGGAGAGTGTTTTGTTCCTTGACACCAGGGTACTTAAAAGTAACCAGGGACTTGTAGTTGATCTACATAAGAAAGAAACAGATTGCAACACTCTTCTTCACTACAACAGTATGCACCCCCCGTCCTTGATTAGGTCACTTCCAAGAAGTCAACTCCTCAGGGTTAAAAGAATTGTCTCTGAAACAGGCCCTGTAAAGCAGAGATTGGAAGAGATGGGTGACCGGTTTAAGGCTAGGGGTTATCCATCCGCCCTTATTCAAAAGGAGATTGAAAATGTAGAGACAATCCCAAGACAAGATTTATTACCACAGGAGGAAGCCAAAAAGAAGGAAAGATCTAACAGGTTAATCTTTGTAAGTCAGTATTCAAAGTTGAGTAATAAGATAAATAGGATCATCTCTAAACATTGGCACATTTTGAAAACATATAATCCTGATGTACCTGAATTTAAAGAGCCACCGATGCCTGCATTCAGGAGAGGCAGAAATTTGAAAGACCTGTTAGTTCATGCTGACATTGGTCCATCTAAGTCAATGGTTCAGAGATACATTGGGGGTAAAAATCTGGGCTGCTTTCCCTGCCTTGGTTGCTCACACTGCAATAACATGATTAAGGGACCTTTTTTTAGCCATTCTGGAACTGGGAAAAGATTTGAGATTAGGGGGCATTTTACTTGTAACACAGATTTTGCTATATATTATATTAAATGCCCATGTGGTTTGGGGTATGTAGGGGAGACCACCCGCACAGTACGAGAAAGAATGACCCAACACAAGAGTAGCATAAGAACAGAAAAGTTAGATGCCCCGGTGGCCAACCATTTTTTGTCAGTTGGTCACAGCTTGACTCAATTGAGGTTCCAGATACTAGAACAAGTGGGACACCTTAGGAGAGGGGGCAATAGAGCAAAGAGACTTAAAATTAGGGAGGCCTATTGGATCAATAGATTGGATACCATGCATCCAAAAGGTATGAATAGGGAACTTGATTGGTCTCTATGTCTATAGAGTGTATGATCTATTGATTACCTGCAAAAATTGTTTGAAATGTCAAAATGTTTGAAATGGTTCTTAGATTTGTTAGGAGCAATATGTGTTTAACCTGATTTTTTATTCTGTAGAAAAAGGTTTAAAAAAGTTTTATATATGACCACTAGATGGTGCCAACATTCAGTATGTTAAAGGTATTTTTAGGTATGGGTGTGGTTTACAGGTGTATTTAAGCTGCATTATCTCCAGGTGTAACTATGCATGATTAAGGACTAAGTCCGAAACGTTGCTATTTGTGGGTCTGGCTGTTTACTGTGCATACTGCACGAATAAATCTGTTTGATACTACTTGGCTGGTGCTGCTTCTTCTTCATGACTGTATATTGTGTGGAATACAGTGCAGTATTCCTGAAGCGTGCACACCCGGTTGCTGTCTAGTGCTGGATTTTTGGTTGGTTGTCTTATAAATTTGTTGACGTCCAACAATGTTTTAAATGCTGAAAATGTGTTAGTCGGTGCGAAACCCAATCCCCTAGAATACACAGAAATTTGTTCAGTTTTTAATTCAATGTCCGAAAGATTAAGAACAGTTAGTCCTTCTTGTTCTGTTTGGGTTTCCTTCCTGGTTTTCTTTTCTCTCTTCCCTGCTCTCCTTGTTTTTTTCCACCTAAAGGGATATCCCTGCTGTCACTTTCTTTTGGATGTATTTCCATTTCTTCATCTTCAGAACTCCCAACAGCAGCACTACCCGGTACCTGCAATGACAAAGATGAACCAGAAGAGACAGAAGAGGAAGAGAGCAAAGAAGAGGAAGAAGAGGAAGAAGAAAGAGAAACAGAGATAGGTGCTGATGCTCCACTGTCATCGGACATGTTGGACTCCATTTCTGAGTTTTCTGTAGAAGAAAACACCACATGGCGCTTGTTATCTTTTTTCTTTTTCAATATGGACTTTGGCACCCAATCGGTCTTCTCATCTGTTTCAGTCTCTTGTCTGGTCTTACTTTGGTTATTGCCTGCTTGATTTTTTGGGCCTTTGCCCCTCTTGAAATGTTTGCCTTTATGCCTTCGCTGGAACTGAGACCAGTTGTATACCCTATTGTTGGTATAATCTTCCAAGTCCCGACTGAACTTGGTGCCTTTCCTCTCAGCTAGCTCCTCGTCCGATTTTTTTATTTTGGATTTCAACACTGATTTAAATTCTTTATACTTTTCATCAGACTTCAGAGCCTTTAGATCTTTTTTGACTGTTATAATCTGCTCATTGAGTTTACTCCTTTTATGGTTCTTGCTCCTGTTGGCAATGTCCATTAACTTTAGGGAACATGTGGTGAGAGCTTCATTCCATTCCTCTAACAGTTCTGGGACCTCCAAATCAAATGAGGGATATTTCTTAATACGTAATCCACGAGGGATTCGTTTAGCCTCAATATAATGCTCAAAAGATACCACATCCCACATAAGCCTTAGGTCATTCAATAACAATTTCTCCAGCTTGAAAAATAGGCCCTTGAGAGAACTGACAGTCCCCCCTGCGGTCTCATTTTTCATAAATATTCTTTCAAAGAAGCTTCTTCTGTGTTCCATGTTGAAGATGGATTTGTTAAAACTTGTTCCTTCCTCCTCCATAGTGTTAGCAAAAAAGTAAAACTAAGCCCAAAATGTACTGCCAAAAAAAGAAATACTCTCACAGCCCTTTTAAAGAAAACTATGACCTCACTTTATAATGGTATAGTATGCAATTTGCTGATCATGCAAACAATTATTCATTAATCACTCTTAAACCCTGAAAAGCCTTTACAAAAAATAGTTCAAGCTCTGTGTAAATAGTTGGATTAGTATAAACTTGTCTCATACCACAGCGATGTTTTGTCAAATGTATGTTTCCTGATCCTCTCAAGATAACAGTAAGAACAATGCTTGAATCACACGTTTGCTCTTGGGTAACATGAATGCTCAATATCCCATACTGCAACAGCATAACAGGAATGTATCATGTCCCCATATACAAACAGCAGCTAAATACTAGCGTGTCAAACGGACTTAATCCACTTCAATTCCTCTTACTGCCGGTGTTACCACAATGTCATATGGTAAAACAATAATTAGGTAAATCCAAAAGTTTAAAGTCTCACCCTTTCGAAGGCCTCCTGTATCCACCTCGAGCAGGCAAGCAGCACCGCAAACACAGACTTCCAAAATCCCAAGCCGCTACAGATGCGGAAGTGGCTGCCGAGTCCGGGGGAGAACAGAGCATACCAAGTGCTTAGGCTGCAGGGGTGCAAGCTGCCAGTAAAGCGGCCGGTGTGACCGCAAATGCAAACAGAAAAAAAGAGTATAGGCAGCTGCTCAAAAGAGTGAACAAATGTGAGGGCTGGCAAAACAAGGTAAAAACAAATAACCTTTATTGAACCATTAAAAAATGCTTAGGCAGTACAGGGCACACAAACTCCCTGACTAGTTTCGTGCTCCATTGAGCACTTAATCATAGGGTGAGTTTGCATTAGTGTTCATAGCCTATTTAAAGCCACAGAACACCTGAAAGAAATTGTGCATTAAAAACAAAAACAATGATAAAACAATGACATCATACCTAATTGCAAGCACTATGGGTGTGGAAATGAAAAAAAGTAAAGTACTTCATCTATATTTACTTAAACTGAATTAGAGATATGCTTCATATTGAAGCTATTTATAATTCCTATATTGGAACAAAAGGCTGAATAGCAAAAATTGAATAACATTGTCAATACGAATACCACCTAAAGGACAAAAAATTCCAATAAGAGGTACCCATACTAACCAACCAAGACAGAAACAGAGTTTAAAGCTAAAACCAAAAAAACTAGAAAATGCCCATAAAGGGGATAAATACAAGAAAACCCCTTCTAGGGGATAAGTGAAATAACATGTCAAATAGATAAACCTAAATGCCCATATAGGGGATAGACAATAATAATAACCCATAAAGGGGATAGACATTGTGTTTGGCAACATAATGTGGGAATAAAGAAATAAATTCAACTAACCAAATTCACATTTCATTTCTCAACAAAATAACTCATGTCCCATTCTCTGTTTAGACCCAGGGGGGTTATAGTTCTTAATTTGTATATCCAATACAATTCTTGCTTAAGCAACAAACTACCCCTATCGCCCCCTCTGGGTGGAAACATAACACGGTCTATGACCTGAACCTTCATATCAAAAATGTTAGTCATATGTACCAAATTAAAATGTCTGGCTATCGCTGATTCTTAAACGGTCTAAACAGAGAATGGGACATGAGTTATTTTGTTGAGAAATGAAATGTGAATTTGGTTAGTTGAATTTATTTCTTTATTCCCACATTATGTTGCCAAACACAATGTCTATCCCCTTTATGGGTTATTATTATTGTCTATCCCCTATATGGGCATTTAGGTTTATCTATTTGACATGTTATTTCACTTATCCCCTAGAAGGGGTTTTCTTGTATTTATCCCCTTTATGGGCATTTTCTAGTTTTTTTGGTTTTAGCTTTAAACTCTGTTTCTGTCTTGGTTGGTTAGTATGGGTACCTCTTATTGGAATTTTTTGTCCTTTAGGTGGTATTCATATTGACAATGTTATTCAATTTTTGCTATTCAGCCTTTTGTTCCAATATAGGAATTATAAATAGCTTCAATATGAAGCATATCTCTAATTCAGTTTAAGTAAATATAGATGAAGTACTTTACTTTTTTTCATTTCCACACCCATAGTGCTTGCAATTAGGTATGATGTCATTGTTTTATCATTGTTTTTGTTACAGGAGGTAAACTATAATTATATGACGCCACTCTTGTATATAAACTATAATGATATGATGCCACTTCTGGGCCTATGTGGAATAGCATAAGTTACAGGAGGTAAACTATAATAATATGACGCCACTCTTGGGCCTATGTGGAATAGCATACGTTACAGGAGGTAAACTATAATGATATAACGCCACTCTTGGACTTATGTGGAATAGCATAAGTTACAGGAGGTAAACTATAATGATATGACGCCACTCTTGGACTTATGTGGAATAGCATAAGTTACAGGAGGTAAACTATAATGATATGACTCCACTCTTGGACTTATGTGGAATAGCATAAGTTACAGGAGGTAAACTATAATGATATGACGCCACTTTTGGGCCTATGTGGCATAGCATAAGTTACTGGAGGTAAACTATAATAATATGACGCCACTCTTGGACTTATGTGGAATAGCATAAGTTACAGGAGGTAAACTATAATGATATGAAGTCACTCTTGGGCCTATGTGGAATAGCATAAGTTACTGGAGGTAAACTATAATGATATGACACCACTTCTGGGCCTATGTGGCATAGCATAAGTTACTGGAGGTAAACTATAATGATATGACGCCACTCTTGTATATAAACTATAATGATATGACACCACTCTTGTATATAAACTATAATGATATGACGCCACTCTTGTATATAAACTATAATGATATGATGCCACTCTTGTATATAAACTATAATGATATGACGCCACTCTTGGGCCTATGTGGAATAGCATAAGTTACAGGAGGTAAACTATAATAATATGACGCCACTCTTGGGCCTATGTGGAATAGCATAAGTTACAGGAGGTAAACTATAATGATATGACGCCACTCTTGGACCTATGTGGAATAGCATAAGTTACTGGAGGTAAACTATAATGATATGACGCCACTCTTGGGCCTATGTGGAATAGCATAAGTAACTGGAGGTAAACTATAATGATATGACGCCACTCTTGGGCCTATGTGGAATAGCATAAGTTACTAGAGGTAAACTATAAAGATATGACGCCACTTCTGGGCCTATGTGGAATAGCATAAGTTACTGGAGGTAAACTATAATGATATGACGCCACTCATGGGCCTATGTGGAATAGCATAAGTTACTAGAGGTAAACTATAAAGATATGACGCCACTTCTGGGCCTATCTGGAATAGCATAAGTTACTGGAGGTAAACTATAATGATATGACGCCACTCTTGGGCCTATCTGGAATAGCATAAGTTACTGGAGGTAAACTATAATGATATGACGCCACTCTTGGGCCTATGTGGAATAACATAAGTTACTGGAGGTAAACTTTAATGATATGACGCCACCCTTGGGCCTATCTGGAATAGCATAAGTTACTGGAGGTAAACTATAATGATATGACGCCACTCTTGGGCCTATGTGGAATAGCATAAGTTACTGCAGGTAAACTATAATGATATGACGCCACTCTTGTGAATATGTGGAATAGCATAAATTACTGGAGGTAAACTATAATGATATGACGCCACTCTTGGGCCTATATGGAATAGCATAATTTACTGGAGGTAAACTATAATGATATGACGCCACTCTTGGGCCTATGTGGAATAGCATAAGTTACTGCAGGTAAACTATAATGATATGACGCCACTCTTGTGCCTATGTGGAATAGCATAAATTACTGGAGGTAAACTATAATGATATGACGCCACTCTTGGGCCTATATGGAATAGCATAATTTACTGGAGGTAAACTATAATGATATGACGCCACTCTTGGGCCTATGTGGAATAGCATAAGTTACAGGAGGTAAACTATAAAGATATGACGCCACTCTTGGGCCTATGTGGAATAGCATAAGTTACAGGAGGTAAACTATAATGATATGACGCCACTCTTGGACCTATGTGGAATAGCATAAGTTACTGGAGGTAAACTATAATGATATGACGCCACTCTTGGGCCTATGTGGAATACCATAAGTTACTGGAGGTAAACTATAATGATATGACGCCACTCTTGGGCTTATGTGGAATAGCATAAGTTACTGGAGGTAAACTATAATGATATGAAGCCACTCTTGGGCCTATGTGGAATAGCATAAGTTACTGGAGGTAAACTATAATGATATGACGCCACTCTTGTATATTAACTATAATGATATGACGCAACTCTTGTATATAAACTATAATGATATGACGTCACTCTTGTATATAAACTATAATGATATGACGTCACTCTTGTATATAAACTATAATGATATGACGTCACTCTTGTATATAAACTATAATGATATGACTCCACTCTTGTATATAAACTATAATGATATGACGCCACTCTTGTATATAAACTATAATGATATGACGTCACTCTTGTATATAAACTATAATGATATGACGCCACTCTTGTATATAAACTATAATGATATGACGTCACTCTTGTATATAAACTATAATGATATGACGCCTCTCTTGGACCTATGTGGAATAGCATAAGTTACTGGAGGTAAACTATAATGATATGATGCCACTTCTGGACCTATGTGGAATAGCATAAGTTACTGGATGTAAACTATAATGATATGATGTCACTCTTGTATATAAACTATAATGATATGATGTCACTCTTGTATATAAACTATAATGATATGACGTCACTCTTGTATATAAACTATAATGATATGACGTCACTCTTGTATATAAACTATAATGATATGACTCCACTCTTGTATATAAACTATAATGATATGACGCCACTCTTGTATATAAACTATAATGATATGACGTCACTCTTGTATATAAACTATAATGATATGACGCCACTCTTGTATATAAACTATAATGATATGACGTCACTCTTGTATATAAACTATAATGATATGACGCCTCTCTTGGACCTATGTGGAATAGCATAAGTTACTGGAGGTAAACTATAATGATATGATGCCACTTCTGGACCTATGTGGAATAGCATAAGTTACTGGAGGTAAACTATAATGATATGATGCCACTCTTGTATATAAACTATAATGATATGATGTCACTCTTGTATATAAACTATAATGATATGACGTCACTCTTGTATATAAACTATAATGATATGACGTCACTCTTGTATATAAACTATAATGATATGACGCCACTCTTGTATATAAACTATAATGATATGACGCCACACTTGTATATAAACTATAATGATATGACGCCACTCTTGTATATAAACTATAATGATATAAAGTCACTCTTGTATATAAACTATAATGAAATGACTCCACTCTTGTATATAAACTATAATGATATGACGCCACTCTTGTATATAAACTATAATGATATGACGCCACTCTTGTATATAAACTATAATGATATGACGTCACTCTTGTATATAAACTATAATGATATGACGTCACTCTTGTATATAAACTATAATGATATGACGTCACTCTTGTATATAAACTATAATGATATGACGTAACTCTTGTATATAAACTATAATGATATGACGTCATTCTTGTATATAAACTATAATGATATGACGACACTCTTGTATATAGACTATAATGATATGACGCCACTCTTGTATATAAACTATAATAATATGACGTCACTCTTGTATATAAACTATAATGATATGACGTCACTCTTGTATATAAACTATAATGATATGACGCCACTCTTGTATATAAACTATAATGATATGACGCCACTCTTGTATATAAACTATAATGATATGACTCCACTCTTGTATATAAACTATAATGATATGACGCCACTCTTGTATATAAACTATAATGATATGACGCCACTCTTGTATATAAACTATAATGATATGACGTCACTCTTGTATATAAACTATAATGATATGACGTCACTCTTGTATACAAACTATAATGATATGACGTCACTCTTGTATATAAACTAAAATGATATGACGTAACTCTTGTATATAAACTATAATGATATGACGTCACTCTTGTAAATAAACTATAATGATATGACGACACTCTTGTATATAGACTATAATGATATGACGCCACTCTTGTATATAAATTATAATAATATGACGTCACTCTTGTATATAAACTATAATGATATGACGTCACTCTTGTATATAAACTATAATGATATGACGCCACTCTTGTATATAAACTATAATGATATGACGCCACCCTTGTATATAAACTATAATGATATAACGTCACTCTTGTATATAAACTATAATGATATGACGCCACTCTTGGACCTATGTGGAATAGCATAAGTTACTGGAGGTAAACTATAATGATATGATGCCACTTCTGGACCTATGTGGAATAGCATAAGTTACTGGAGGTAAACTATAATGATATGACGCCACTCTTGTATGTAAACTATAATGATATGAAGTCACTCTTGTATATAAACTATAATGATATGACGTCACTCTTGTATATAAACTATAATGATATGACATCACTCTTGTATATAAACTATAATGATATGACGCCACTTTTGTATATAAACTATAATGATATGACGCCACTCTTGTATATAAACTATAATGATATGACACCAGATTTGTATATAAACTATAATGATATGACGCCACTCTTGTATATAAACTATAATGATATGACACCACTCTTGTATATAAACTATAATGATATGACACCACTCTTGTATATAAACTATAATGATATGACGCCACTCTTGTATATAAACTATAATGATATGACGCCACTCTTGGGCCTATGTGGAATAGCATAAGTTACTGGAGGTAAACTATAATGATATGACGCCACTCTTGTATATAAACTATAATGATATGACGCCACCCTTGTATATAAAAACTATAATGATATGACACCACTCTTGTATATAAACTATAATGATATGACGCCACTCTTGTATATAAGCTATAATGATATGACGCCACTCTTGTATATAAACTATAATGATATGACACCACTTCTGGGCCTATGTGGAATAGCATAAGTTACTGGAGGTAAACTATAATGATATGACGCCACTCTTGGGCCTATGTGGAATAGCATAAGTTACAGGAGGTAAACTATAATGATATGACGCCACTTGTGGGCCTATGTGGAATAGCATAAGTTACAGGAGGTAAACTATAATGATATGACGCCACTCTTGGACCTATGTGGAATAGCATAAGTTACTGGAGGTAAACTATAATGATATGACGCCACTCTTGGGCCTATGTGGAATAGCATAAGTTACTGGAGGTAAACTATAATGATATGACGCCACTCTTGGGCTTATGTGGAATAGCATAAGTTACTGGAGGTAAACTATAATGATTTGAAGCCACTCTTGGGCCTATGTGGAATAGCATAAGTTACTGGAGGTAAACTATAATGATATGACGCCACTCTTGTATATTAACTATAATGATATGACGCCACTCTTGTATATAAACTATAATGATATGACGTCACTCTTGTATACAAACTATAATGATATGACATCACTCTTGTATATAAACTATAATGATATGACGTCACTCTTGTATATAAACTATAATGATATGACTCCACTCTTGTATATAAACTATAATGATATGACGCCACTATTGTATATAAACTATAATGATATGACGTCACTCTTGTATATAAACTATAATGATATGACGCCACTCTTGTATATAAACTATAATGATATGACGTCACTCTTGTATATAAACTATAATGATATGACGCCACTTTTGGACCTATGTGGAATAGCATAAATTACTGGAGGTAATCTATAATGATATGATGCCACTTCTGGACCTATGTGGAATAGCATAATTTACTGGAGGTAAACTATAATGATATGATGCCTCTCTTGTATATAAACTATAATGATATGACGTCACTCTTGTATATAAACTATAATGATATGACGTCACTCTTGTATATAAACTATAATGATATGACGTCACTCTTGTATATAAACTATAATGATATGACGCCACTCTTGTATATAAACTATAATGATATGACGCCACTCTTGTATATAAACTATAATGATATGACGCCACTCTTGTATTTAAATTATAATGATATGACGCCACTCTTGGGCCTATGTGGAATAGCATAAGTTACTGGAGGTAAACTATAATGAGATGACGCCACTCTTGTATATAAACTATAATGATATGACGCCACTTTTGTATATAAACTATAATGATATGACACCACTCTTGTATATAAACTATAATGATATGACGCCACTCTTGTATATAAACTATAATGATATGACGACACTCTTGTATATAAACTATAATAATATGACGCCACTCTTGTATATAAACTATAATGATATGACACCACTTCTGGGCCTATGTGGAATAGCATAAGTTCCTGGAGGTAAACTATAATGATATGACGCCACTCTTGGGCCTATGTGGAATAGCATAAGTTACAGGAGGTAAACTATAATGATATGACGCCACTCTTGGGCCTATGTGGAATAGCATACGTTACAGGAGGTAAACTATAATGAAATGACGCCACTCTTGGACCTATGTGAAATAGCATAAGTTACTGGAGGTAAACTATAATGATATGACGCCACTCTTGGGTCTAAGTGGAATAGCATAAGTAACTGGAGGTAAACTATAATGATATGACGCCACACTTGGGCTTATGTGGAATAGCATAAGTTACTGGAGGTAAACTATAATGATATGACGCCACTCTTGGGCCTATGTGGAATAGCATAAGTTACTGGAGGTAAACTATAATGATATGACGCCACTCTTGTATATAAACTATAATGATATGACGCCACTGTTGTATATAAACTATAATGATATGACGCCACTCTTGTATATAAACTATAATGATATGACACCACTCTTGTAAATAAAGTATAATGATATGACACCACTTCTGGGCCTATGTGGAATAGCATAAGTTACTGGAGGTAAACTATAATGATATGACGCCACTCTTGGGCCTATGTGGAATAGCATAAGTTACAGGAGGTAAACTATAATGATATGACGCCACTCTTGGGCCTATGTGGAATAGCATAAGTTACAGGAGGTAAACTATAATGATATGACGCCACTCTTGGACCTATGTGGAATAGCATAAGTTACTGGAGGTAAACTATAATGATATGACGCCACTCTTGGGCCTATGTGGAATAGCATAAGTTACTGGAGGTAAACTATAATGATATGACGCCACTCTTGGGCCTATGTGGAATAGCATAAGTTACTGGAGGTAAACTATAATGATATGACGCCACTCTTGGGCCTATGTGGAATAGCATAAGTTACTGGAGGTTAACTATAATGATATGACGCCACTCTTGGGCCTATGTGGAATAGCATAAGTTACTGGAGGTAAACTATAATGATATGATGCCACTTCTGGGCCTATGTGGAATAGCATAAGTTACAGGAGGTAAACTATAATGATATGACGCCACTCTTGTATATAAACTATAATGATATGACACCACTCTTGTATATAAACTATAATGATATCACGCCACTTCTGGGCCTATGTGGAATAGCATAAGTTACAGGAGGTAGAATATAATAATATGACGCCACTCTTGGGCCTTTGTGGAATAGCATAAGTTACTGGAGATAAACTATAATGATATGACGCCACTCTTGGACCTATGTGGAATAGCATAAGTTACTGGAGGTAAACTATAATGATATGACACCACTTCTGGGCCTATGTGGCATAGCATAAGTTACTGGAGGTAAACTATAATGATATGACGCCACTCTTGGGCCTATGTGGAATAGCATAAGTTACTGGAGGTAAACTATAATGATATGACGCCACTCTTGGGCCTATGTGGAATAGCATAAGTTACTGGAGGTAAACTATAATGATATGACGCCACTCTTGGGCCTATGTGGAAAAGCATAAGTTACAGGAGGTAAACTATAATGATATGACGCCACTCTTGGGCCTATGTGGAATAGCATACGTTACAGGAGGTAAACTATAATGATATGACGCCACTCTTGGACCTATGTGAAATAGCATAAGTTACTGGAGGTAAACTATAATGATATGACGCCACTCTTGGGTCTATGTGGAATAGCATAAGTAACTGGAGGTAAACTATAATGATATGACGCCACTCTTGGGCTTATGTGGAATAGCATAAGTTACTGGAGGTAAACTATAATGATATGACGCCACTCTTGGGCCTATGTGGAATAGCATAAGTTACTGAAGGTAAACTATAATGATATGACGCCACTCTTGTATATAAACTATAATGATATGACGCCACTGTTGTATATAAACTATAATGATATGACGCCACTTTTGTATATAAACTATAATGATATGACACCACTCTTGTAAATAAAGTATAATGATATGACACCACTTCTGGGCCTATGTGGAATAGCATAAGTTACTGGAGGTAAACTATAATGATATGACGCCACTCTTGGGCCTATGTGGAATAGCATAAGTTACAGGAGGTAAACTATAATGATATGACGCCACTCTTGGGCCAATGTGGAATAGCATAAGTTACAGGAGGTAAACTATAATGATATGACACCACTCTTGGACCTATGTGGAATAGCATAAGTTACTGGAGGTAAACTATAATGATATGACGCCACTCTTGGGCCTATGTGGAATAGCATAAGTTACTGGAGGTAAACTATAATGATATGACGCCACTCTTGAGCCTATGTGGAATAGCATAAGTTACTGGAGGTAAACTATAATGATATGACGCCACTCTTGGGCCTATGTGGAATAGCATAAGTTACTGGAGGTAAACTATAATGATATGACGCCACTCTTGGGCCTATGTGGAATAGCATAAGTTACTGGAGGTAAACTATAATGATATGATGCCACTTCTGGGCCTATGTGGAATAGCATAAGTTACAGGAGGTAAACTATAATGATATGACGCCACTCTTGTATATAAACTATAATGATATGACACCACTCTTGTATATAAACTATAATGATATCACGCCACTTCTGGGCCTATGTGGAATAGCATAAGTTACAGGAGGTAGAGTATAATAATATGACGCCACTCTTGGGCCTTTGTGGAATAGCATAAGTTACTGGAGATAAACTATAATGATATGACGCCACTCTTGGACCTATGTGGAATAGCATAAGTTACTGGAGGTAAACTATAATGATATGACACCACTTCTGGGCCTATGTGGCATAGCATAAGTTACTGGAGGTAAACTATAATGATATGACGCCACTCTTGGGCCTATGTGGAATAGCATAAGTTACTGGAGGTAAACTATAATGATATGACGCCACTCTTGGGCCTATGTGGAATAGCATAAGTTACTGGAGGTAAACTATAATGATATGACGCCACTCTTGGGCCTATGTGGCATAGCATAAGTTACAGGAGGTAAACTATAATGATATGACGCCACCCTTGGGCCTATCTGGAATAGCATAAGTTACTGGAGGTAAACTATAATGATATGACACCACTCTTGGGCCTATGTGGCATAGCATAAGTTACTGGAGGTAAACTATAATGATATGACGCCACTCTTGGACCTATGTGGAATAGCATAAGTTACTGGAGGTAAACTATAATGATATAACGCCACTCTTGGACCTATGTGGCATAGCATAAGTTACAGGAGGTAAACTATAATGATATGACACCACTCTTGGACCTATGAGGCATAGCATAAGTTACAGGAGGTAAACTATAATGATATGACGCCACTCTTGGGCCTATCTGGAATAGCATAAGTTACAGGAGGTAAACTATAATAATATGACGCCACTCTTGTATATAAACTATAATGATATGACACCACTTCTGGGCCTATGTGGAATAGCATAAGTTACAGGAGGTAAACTATAATGATATGACGCCACTTCTGGGTCTATGTGGAATAGCATAAGTTACAGGAGGTAAACTATAATGATATGACGCCACTCTTGTATATAAACTATAATGATATGACACCACTCTTGTATATAAACTATAATGATATCACGCCACTTCTGGGCCTATGTGGAATAGCATAAGTTACTGGAGGTAGAGTATAATAATATAACGCCACTCTTGGGCCTTTGTGGAATAGCATAAGTTACTGGAGATAAACTATAATGATATGACGCCACTCTTGGACCTATGTGGAATAGCATAAGTTACTGGAGGTAAACTATAATGATATGACACCACTTCTGGGCCTATGTGGCATAGCATAAGTTACTGGAGGTAAACTATAATGATATGACGCCACTCTTGGGCCTATGTGGAATAGCATATGTTACTGGAGGTAAACTATAATGATATGACGCCACTCTTGGGCCTATGTGGAATAGCATAAGTTACTGGAGGTAAACTATAATGATATGACGCCACTCTTGGGCCTATGTGGCATAGCATAAGTTACAGGAGGTAAACTATAATGATATGACGCCACCCTTGGGCCTATCTGGAATAGCATAAGTTACTGGAGGTAAACTATAATGATATGACACCACTCTTGGGCCTATGTGGCATAGCATAAGTTACTGGAGGTAAACTATAATGATATGACGCCACTCTTGGACCTATGTGGAATAGCATAAGTTACTGGAGGTAAACAATAATGATATGACGCCACTCTTGGACCTATGTGGCATAGCATAAGTTACAGGAGGTAAACTATAATGATATGACACCACTCTTGGACCTATGTGGCATAGCATAAGTTACAGGAGGTAAACTATAATGATATGACGCCACTCTTGGGCCTATCTGGAATAGCATAAGTTACAGGAGGTAAACTATAATAATATGACGCCACTCTTGTATATAAACTATAATGATATGACACCACTTCTGGGCCTATGTGGAATAGCATAAGTTACAGGAGGTAAACTATAATGATATGACGCCACTTCTGGGCCTATGTGGAATAGCATAAGTTACAGGAGGTAAACTATAATGATATGACGCCACTCTTGTATATAAACTATAATGATATGACACCACTCTTGTATATAAACTATAATGATATCACGCCACTTCTGGGCCTATGTGGAATAGCATAAGTTACAGGAGGTAGAGTATAATAATATGACGCCACTCTTGGGCCTTTGTGGAATAGCATAAGTTACTGGAGATAAAGTATAATGATATGACGCCACTCTTGGACCTATGTGGAATAGCATAAGTTACTGGAGGTAAACTATAATGATATGACACCACTTCTGGGCCTATGTGGCATAGCATAAGTTACTGGAGGTAAACTATAATGATATGACGCCACTCTTGGGCCTATGTGGAATAGCATAAGTTACTGGAGGTAAACTATAATGATATGACGCCACTCTTGGGCCTATGTGGAATAGCATAAGTTACAGGAGGTAAACTATAATGATATGACGCCACTCTTGGGCCTATGTGGCATAGCATAAGTTACAGGAGGTAAACTATAATGATATGACGCCACTCTTGGACCTATGTGGAATAGCATAAGTTACTGGAGGTAAACTATAATGATATGACGCCACTCTTGGGCCTATGTGGAATAGCATAAGTTACTGGAGGTAAACTATAATGATATGACGCCACTCTTGGGCCTATGTGGAATAGCATAAGTTACTGGAAGTAAACTATAATGATATGACGCCACTCTTGGGCCTATGTGGAATAGCATAAGTTACTGGAGGTAAACTATAATGATAAGACGCCACTCTTGGGCCTATGTGGAATAGCATAAGTTACTGGAGGTAAACTATAATGATATGATGCCAATTCTGGGCCTATGTGGAATAGCATAAGTTACAGGAGGTAAACTATAATGATATGACGAGACTCTTGTATATAAACTATAATGATATGACACCATTCTTGTATATAAACTATAATGATATCACGCCACTTCTGGGCCTATGTGGAATAGCATAAGTTACAGGAGGTAGAGTATAATAATATGACGCCACTCTTGGGCCTTTGTGGAATAGCATAAGTTACTGGAGATAAACTATAATGATATGACGCCACTCTTGGACCTATGTGGAATAGCATAAGTTACTGGAGGTAAACTATAATGATATGACACCACTTCTGGGCCTATGTGGAATAGCATAAGTTACAGGAGGTAAACTATAATGATATGACGCCACTCTTGTATATAAACTATAATGATATGACACCACTCTTGTATATAAACTATAATGATATCACGCCACTTCTGGGCCTATGTGGAATAGCATAAGTTACAGGAGGTAGAGTATAATAATATGACGCCACTCTTGGGCCTTTGTGGAATAGCATAAGTTACTGGAGATAAACTATAATGATATGACGCCACTCTTGGACCTATGTGGAATAGCATAAGTTACTGGAGGTAAACTATAATGATATGACGCCACTCTTGGGCCTATGTGGAATAGCATAAGTTACTGGAGGTAAACTATAATGATATGACGCCACTCTTGGGCCTATGTGGCATAGCATAAGTTACAGGAGGTAAACTATAATGATATGACGCCACCCTTGGGCCAATCTGGAATAGCATAAGTTACTGGAGGTAAACTATAATTATATGACAACCCTCTTGGGCCTATGTGGCATAGCATAAGTTACAGGAGGTAAACTATAATGATATGACGCCACTCTTGGGCCTATCTGGAATAGCATAAGTTACAGGAGGTAAACTATAATAATATGACGCCACTCTTGTATATAAACTATAATGATATGACACCACTTCTGGGCCTATGTGGAATAGCATAAGTTACAGGAGGTAAACTATAATGATATGACGCCACTTCTGGGCCTATGTGGAATAGCATAAGTTACAGGAGGTAAACTATAATGATATGACGCCACTCTTGTATATAAACTATAATGATATGACACCACTCTTGTATATAAACTATAATGATATCACGCCACTTCTGGGCCTATGTGGAATAGCATAAGTTACAGGAGGTAGAGTATAATAATATGACGCCACTCTTGGGCCTTTGTGGAATAGCATAAGTTACTGGAGATAAAGTATAATGATATGACGCCACTCTTGGACCTATGTGGAATAGCATAAGTTACTGGAGGTAAACTATAATGATATGACGCCACTCTTGGGCCTATGTGGAATAGCATAAGTTACTGGAGGTAAACTATAATGATATGACGCCACTCTTGGGCCTATGTGGAATAGCATAAGTTACAGGAGGTAAACTATAATGATATGACGCCACTCTTGGGCCTATGTGGAATAGCATAAGTTACAGGAGGTAAACTATAATGATATGACGCCACTCTTGGACCTATGTGGAATAGCATAAGTTACTGGAGGTAAACTATAATGATATGACGCCACTCTTGGGCCTATGTGGAATAGCATAAGTTACTGGAGGTAAACTATAATGATATGACGCCACTCTTGGGCCTAGGTGGAATAGCATAAGTTACTGGAAGTAAACTATAATGATATGACGCCACTCTTGGGCCTATGTGGAATAGCATAAGTTACTGGAGGTAAACTATAATGATAAGACGCCACTCTTGGGCCTATGTGGAATAGCATAAGTTACTGGAGGTAAACTATAATGATATGATGCCACTTCTGGGCCTATGTGGAATAGCATAAGTTACAGGAGGTAAACTATAATGATATGACGAGACTCTTGTATATAAACTATAATGATATGACACCACTCTTGTATATAAACTATAATGATATCACGCCACTTCTGGGCCTATGTGGAATAGCATAAGTTACAGGAGGTAGAGTATAATAATATGACGCCACTCTTGGGCCTTTGTGGAATAGCATAAGTTACTGGAGATAAACTATAATGATATGACGCCACTCTTGGACCTATGTGGAATAGCATAAGTTACTGGAGGTAAACTATAATGATATGACACCACTTCTGGGCCTATGTGGAATAGCATAAGTTACAGGAGGTAAACTATAATGATATGACGCCACTCTTGTATATAAACTATAATGATATCACGCCACTTCTGGGCCTATGTGGAATAGCATAAGTTACAGGAGGTAGAGTATAATAATATGACGCCACTCTTGGGCCTTTGTGGAATAGCATAAGTTACTGGAGATAAACTATAATGATATGACGCCACTCTTGGACCTATGTGGAATAGCATAAGTTACTGGAGGTAGAGTATAATGATATGACGCCACTCTTGGGCCTATGTGGAATAGCATAAGTTACTGGAGGTAAACTATAATGATATGACGCCACTCTTGGGCCTATGTGGCATAGCATAAGTTACAGGAGGTAAACTATAATGATATGACGCCACCCTTGGGCCAATCTGGAATAGCATAAGTTACTGGAGGTAAACTATAATTATATGACAACCCTCTTGGGCCTATGTGGCATAGCATAAGTTACAGGAGGTAAACTATAATGATATGACGCCACTCTTGGGCCTATCTGGAATAGCATAAGTTACAGGAGGTAAACTAAAATAAGATGACGCCACTCTTGTATATAAACTATATTGATATGACACCACTTCTGGGCCTATGTGGAATAGCATAAGTTACAGGAGGTAAACTATAATGATATGACGCCACTTCTGGGCCTATGTGGAATAGCATAAGTTACAGGAGGTAAACTATAATGATATGATACCACTCTTGTATATAAACTATAATGATATGACGCCACTCTTGGGCCTATGTGAAATAGCATAAGTTACTGGAGGTAAACTATAATGATATGACGCCACTCTTGGGCCTATGTGGAATAGCATAAGTTACAGGAGGTAAACTATAATGATATAACGCCACTCTTGGACTTATGTGGAATAGCATAAGTTACAGGAGGTAAACTATAATTATATGACGCCACTCTTGTATATAAACTATAATGATATGACGCCACTTCTGGGCCTATGTGGAATAGCATAAGTTACAGGAGGTAAACTATAATGATATAACGCCACTTCTGGGCCTATGTGGAATAGCATAAGTTACAGGAGGTAAACTATAATTATATGACGCCACTCTTGGACTTATGTGGAATAGCATAAGTTACAGTAGGTAAACTATAATGATATGACGCCACTCTTGGACTTATGTGGAATAGCATAAGTTACAGGAGGTAAACTATACTGATATGACGCCACTTTTGGGCCTATGTGGCATAGCATAAATTACTGGAGGTAAACTATAATAATATGACGCCACTCTTGGACTTATGTGGAATAGCATAAGTTACAGGAGGTAAACTATAATGATATGAAGTCACTCTTGGGCCTATGTGGAATAGCATAAGTTACTGGAGGTAAACTATAATGATATGACGCCACTCTTGGACCTATGTGGTATAGCATAAGTTACAGGAGGTAAACTATAATGATATGACACCACTCTTGGGCCTATGTGGAATAGCATAAGTTACTGGAGGTAAACTATAATGATATGACACCACTCTTGGGCCTATGTGGTATAGCATAAGTTACAGGAGGTAAACTATAATGATATGACGCCACTCTTGTATATAAACTATAATGATATGACACCACTCTTGTATATAAACTATAATGATATCACGCCACTCTTGTATATAAACTATAATGATATGACGCCACTCTTGTATATAAACTATAATGATATGACGCCACTCTTGTATATAAACTATAATGATATCACACCACTCTTGGACCTATGTGGTATAGCATAAGTTACAGGAGGTAAACTATAATGATATGACGCCACTCTTGTATATAAACTATAATGATATGACACCACTCTTGTATATAAACTATAATGATATCACGCCACTCTTGTATATAAACTATAATGATATGATGCCACTCTTGTATATAAACTATAATGATATGACACCACTTTTGTATATAAACTATAATGATATGATGCCACTTTTGTATATAAACTATAATGATATGATGCCACTCTTGTATATAAACTATAATGATATCACGCCACTCTTGTATATAAACTATAATGATATGACGCCACTCTTGTATATAAACTATAATGATATGACGCCACTCTTGTATATAAACTATAATGATATCACGCCACTCTTGTATATAAACTATAATGATATGACGCCACTCTTGTATATAAACTATAATGATATGATGCCACTCTTGTATATAAACTATAATGATATGACGCCACTCTTGGGCCTATGTGGAATAGCATAAGTTACAGGAGGTAAACTATAATAATATGACGCCACTCTTGGGCCTATGTGGAATAGCATAAGTTACAGGAGGTAAACTATAATGATATGACGCCACTCTTGGACCTATGTGGAATAGCATAAGTTACTGGAGGTAAACTATAATGATATGACGCCACTCTTGGGCCTATTTGGAATAGCATAAGTAACTGGAGGTAAACTATAATGATATGACGCCACTCTTGGGCTTATGTGGAATAGCATAAGTTACTAGAGGTAAACTATAAAGATATGACGCCACTTCTGGGCCTATGTGGAATAGCATAAGTTACTCGAGGTAAACTATAATGATATGACGCCACTCATGGGCCTATGTGGAATAGCATAAGTTACTAGAGGTAAACTATAAAAATATGACGCCACTTCTGGGCCTATCTGGAATAGCATAAGTTACTGGAGGTAAACTATAATGATATGACGCCGCTCTTGGGCCTATCTGGAATAGCATAAGTTACTGGAGGTAAACTATAATGATATGACGCCACTCTTGGGCCTATGTGTAATAACATAAGTTACTGGAGGTAAACTTTAATGATATGACGCCACCCTTGGGCCTATCTGGAATAGCATAAGTTACTGGAGGTAAACTATAATGATATGACGCCACTCTTGGGCCTATGTGGAATAGCATAAGTTACTGCAGGTAAACTATAATGATATGATGCCACTCTTGTGCCTATGTGGAATAGCATAAATTACTGGAGGTAAACTATAATGATATGACGCCACTCTTGGGCCTATATGGAATAGCATAATTTACTGGAGGTAAACTATAATGATATGACACCACTCTTGGGCCTATGTGGAATAGCATAAGTTACAGGAGGTAAACTATAATGATATGACGCCACTCTTGGGCCTATGTGGAATAGCATAAGTTACTGGAGGTAAACTATAATGATATGACACCACTCTTGTATATAAACTATAATGATATGACGCCACTCTTGGGCCTATGTGGAATAGCATAAGTTACAGGAGGTAAACTATAATGATATGACACCATTTCTGGGCCTATGTGGAATAGCATAAGTTACTGGAGGTAAACTATAATGATATGACACCACTCTTGTATATAAACTATAATGATATGACGCCACTCTTGGGCCTATGTGGAATAGCATAAGTTACAGGAGGTAAACTATAATGATATGACGCCACTTCTCGGCCTATGTGGAATAGCATAAGTTACTGGAGGTAAACTATAATGATATGACGCCACTCTTGGGCCTATCTGGAATAGCATAAATTACTGGAGGTAAACTATAATGATATGACGCCACTCTTGGGCCTATGTGGAATAGCATAAGTTACTGGAGGTAAACTATAATGATATGACGCCACTCTTGGGCCTATGTGGAATAGCATAAGTTACAGGAGGTAAACTATAATGATATGACACCACTTCTGGGCCTATGTGGAATAGCATAAGTTACTGGAGGTAAACTATAATGATATGACACCACTCTTGTATATAAACTATAATGATATGACGCCACTTTTGGGCCTATGTGGAATAGCATAAGTTACAGGAGGTAAACTATAATGATATGACGCCACTCTTGTATATAAACTATAATGATATGACACCACTCTTGTATATAAACTATAATGATATGACGCCACTCTTGGGCCTATGTGGAATAGCATAAGTTACAGGAGGTAAACTATAATGATATGACGCCACTATTGGGCCTATCTGGAATAGCATAAGTTACTGGAGGTAAACTATAATAATATGACGCCACTCTTGGGCCTATGTGGAATAGCATAAGTTACTGGAGGTAAACTATAATGATATGACGCCACTCTTGTATATAAACTATAATGATATGACGCCACTCTTGTATATAAAAACTATAATGATATGACACCACTCTTGTATATAAACTATAATGATATGACGCCACTCTTGTATATAAGCTATAATGATATGACGCCACTCTTGTATATAAACTATAATGATATCACGCCACTCTTGTATATAAACTATAATGATATGACACCACTCTTGTATATAAACTATAATGATATCACGCCACTCTTGTATATAAACTATAATGATATGACGCCACTCTTGTATATAAACTATAATGATTTGACGCCACTCTTGTATATAAACTATAATGATATCACACCACTCTTGGACCTATGTGGTATAGCATAAGTTACAGGAGGTAAACTATAATGATATGACGCCACTCTTGTATATAAACTATAATGATATGACACCACTCTTGTATATAAACTATAATGATATGACGCCACTCTTGTATATAAACTATAATGATATGATGCCACTCTTGTATATAAACTATAATGATATGACACCACTCTTGTATATAAACTATAATGATATGATGCCACTTTTGTATATAAACTATAATGATATGATGCCACTCTTGTATATAAACTATAATGATATCACGCCACTCTTGTATATAAACTATAATGATATGACGCCACTCTTGTATATAAACTATAATGATATGACGCCACTCTTGTATATAAACTATAATGATATGACGCCACTCTTGGGCCTATGTGGAATAGCATAAGTTACTGGAGGTAAACTATAATGATATGACGCCACTCTTGGACCTATGTGGAATAGCATAAGTTACTGGAGGTAAACTATAATGATATGACGCCACTCTTGGGCCTATGTGGAATAGCATAAGTAACTGGAGGTAAACTATAATGATATGACGCCACTCTTGGGCTTATGTGGAATAGCATAAGTTACTAGAGGTAAACTATAAAGATATGACGCCACTTCTGGGCCTATGTGGAATAGCATAAGTTACTGGAGGTAAACTATAATGATATGACGCCACTCATGGGCCTATGTGGAATAGTATAAGTTACTAGAGGGAAACTATAAAGATATGACGCCACTTCTGGGCCTATCTGGAATAGCATAAGTTACTGGAGGTAAACTATAATGATATGACGCCACTCTTGGGCCTATGTGGAATAGCATAAGTTACTGGAGGTAAACTATAATGATATGACGCCACTCTTGGGCCTATGTGGAATAACATAAGTTACTGGAGGTAAACTTTAATGATATGACGCCACCCTTGGGCCTATCTGGAATAGCATAAGTTACTGGAGGTAAACTATAATGATATGACGCCACTCTTGGGCCTATGTGGAATAGCATAAGTTACTGCAGGTAAACTATAATGATATGACGCCACTCTTGTGCCTATGTGGAATAGCATAAATTACTGGAGGTAAACTATAATGATATGACGCCACTCTTGGGCCTATATGGAATAGCATAATTTACTGGAGGTAAACTATAATGATATGACACCACTCTTGGGCCTATGTGGAATAGCATAAGTTACAGGAGGTAAACTATAATGATATGACGCCACTCTTGGGCCTATGTGGAATAGCATAAGTTACTGGAGGTAAACTATAATGATATGACACCACTCTTGTATATAAACTATAATGATATGACGCCACTCTTGGGCCTATGTGGAATAGCATAAGTTACAGGAGGTAAACTATAATGATATGACACCACTTCTGGGCCTATGTGGAATAGCATAAGTTACTGGAGGTAAACTATAATGATATGACACCACTCTTGTATATAAACTATAATGATATGACGCCACTCTTGGGCCTATGTGGAATAGCATAAGTTACAGGAGGTAAACTATAATGATATGACGCCACTTCTCGGCCTATGTGGAATAGCATAAGTTACTGGAGGTAAACTATAATGATATGACGCCACTCTTGGGCCTATCTGGAATAGCATAAGTTACTGGAGGTAAACTATAATGATATGACGCCACTCTTGGGCCTATGTGGAATAGCATAAGTTACTGGAGGTAAACTATAATGATATGACGCCACTCTTGGGCCTATGTGGAATAGCATAAGTTACAGGAGGTAAACTATAATGATATGACACCACTTCTGGGCCTATGTGGAATAGCATAAGTTACTGGAGGTAAACTATAATGATATGACACCACTCTTGTATATAAACTATAATGATATGACGCCACTTTTGGGCCTATGTGGAATAGCATAAGTTACAGGAGGTAAACTATAATGATATGATGCCACTCTTGTATATAAACTATAATGATATGACACCACTCTTGTATATAAACTATAATGATATGACGCCACTCTTGGGCCTATGTGGAATAGCATAAGTTACAGGAGGTAAACTATAATGATATGACGCCACTATTGGGCCTATCTGGAATAGCATAAGTTACTGGAGGTAAACTATAATAATATGACGCCACTCTTGGGCCTATGTGGAATAGCATAAGTTACTGGAGGTAAACTATAATGATATGACGCCACTCTTGGGCCTATGTGGAATAGCATAAGTTACTGGAGGTAAACTATAATGATATTACGCCACTCTTGGACCTATGTGGAATAGCATAAGTTACTAGAGGAAAACTATAATGATATGACGACACTCTTGGACCTATGTGGAATAGCATAAGTTACTGGAGGTAAACTATAATGATATGACGGCACTCTTGGGCCTATGTGGCATAGCATAAGTTACAGGAGGTAAACTATAATGATATGACGCCACTCTTGGGCCTATCTGGAATAGCATAAGTTACAGGAGGTAAACTATAATAATATGACGCCACTCTTGTATATAAACTATAATGATATGACACCACTTCTGGGCCTATGTGGAATAGCATAAGTTACAGGAGGTAAACTATAATGATATGACGCCACTTCTGGGCCTATGTGGAATAGCATAAGTTACAGGAGGTAAACTATAATGATATGACGCCACTCTTGTATATAAACTATAATGATATGACACCACTCTTGTATATAAACTATAATGATATCACGCCACTTCTGGGCCTATGTGGAATAGCATAAGTTACAGGAGGTAGAGTATAATAATATGACGCCACTCTTGGGCCTTTGTGGAATAGCATAAGTTACTGGAGATAAAGTATAATGATATGACGCCACTCTTGGACCTATGTGGAATAGCATAAGTTACTGGAGGTAAACTATAATGATATGACGCCACTCTTGGGCCTATGTGGAATAGCATAAGTTACTGGAGGTAAACTATAATGATATGACGCCACTCTTGGGCCTATGTGGAATAGCATAAGTTACAGGAGGTAAACTATAATGATATGACGCCACTCTTGGGCCTATGTGGCATAGCATAAGTTACAGGAGGTAAACTATAATGATATGACGCCACTCTTGGGCCTATGTGGAATAGCATAAGTTACTGGAGGTAAACTATAATGATATGACGCCACTCTTGGGCCTATGTGGAATAGCATAAGTTACTGGAGGTAAACTATAATGATATGACGCCACTCTTGGGCCTAGGTGGAATAGCATAAGTTACTGGAAGTAAACTATAATGATATGACGCCACTCTTGGGCCTATGTGGAATAGCATAAGTTACTGGAGGTAAACTATAATGATATGACGCCACTCTTGGGCCTATGTGGAATAGCATAAGTTACTGGAGGTAAACTATAATGATATGATGCCACTTCTGGGCCTATGTGGAATAGCATAAGTTACAGGAGGTAAACTATAATGATATGACGAGACTCTTGTATATAAACTATAATGATATGACACCACTCTTGTATATAAACTATAATGATATCACGCCACTTCTGGGCCTATGTGGAATAGCATAAGTTACAGGAGGTAGAGTATAATAATATGACGCCACTCTTGGGCCTTTGTGGAATAGCATAAGTTACTGGAGATAAACTATAATGATATGACGCCACTCTTGGACCTATGTGGAATAGCATAAGTTACTGGAGGTAAACTATAATGATATGACGCCACTTCTGGGCCTATGTGGAATAGCATAAGTTACAGGAGGTAAACTATAATGATATGACGCCACTCTTGTATATAAACTATAATGATATCACGCCACTTCTGGGCCTATGTGGAATAGCATAAGTTACAGGAGGTAGAGTATAATAATATGACGCCACTCTTGGGCCTTTGTGGAATAGCATAAGTTACTGGAGATAAACTATAATGATATGACGCCACTCTTGGACCTATGTGGAATAGCATAAGTTACTGGAGGTAGAGTATAATGATATGACGCCACTCTTGGGCCTATGTGGAATAGCATAAGTTACTGGAGGTAAACTATAATGATATGACGCCACTCTTGGGCCTATGTGGCATAGCATAAGTTACAGGAGGTAAACTATAATGATATGACGCCACCCTTGGGCCAATCTGGAATAGCATAAGTTACTGGAGGTAAACTATAATTATATGACAACCCTCTTGGGCCTATGTGGCATAGCATAAGTTACAGGAGGTAAACTATAATGATATGACGCCACTCTTGGGCCTATCTGGAATAGCATAAGTTACAGGAGGTAAACTAAAATAAGATGACGCCACTCTTGTATATAAACTATATTGATATGACACCACTTCTGGGCCTATGTGGAATAGCATAAGTTATAGGAGGTAAACTATAATGATATGACGCCACTTCTGGGCCTATGTGGAATAGCATAAGTTACAGGAGGTAAACTATAATGATATGATACCACTCTTGTATATAAACTATAATGATATGACGCCACTCTTGGGCCTATGTGAAATAGCATAAGTTACTGGAGGTAAACTATAATGATATGACGCCACTCTTGGGCCTATGTGGAATAGCATAAGTTACAGGAGGTAAACTATAATGATATAACGCCACTCTTGGACTTATGTGGAATAGCATAAGTTACAGGAGGTAAACTATAATTATATGACGCCACTCTTGTATATAAACTATAATGATATGACGCCACTTCTGGGCCTATGTGGAATAGCATAAGTTACAGGAGGTAAACTATAATGATATAACGCCACTTCTGGGCCTATGTGGAATAGCATAAGTTACAGGAGGTAAACTATAATTATATGACGCCACTTCTGGGCCTATGTGGAATAGCATAAGTTACAGGAGGTAAACTATAATTATATGACGCCACTCTTGGACTTATGTGGAATAGCATAAGTTACAGTAGGTAAACTATAATGATATGACGCCACTCTTGGACTTATGTGGAATAGCATACGTTACAGGAGGTAAACTATACTGATATGACGCCACTTTTGGGCCTATGTGGCATAGCATAAATTACTGGAGGTAAACTATAATAATATGACGCCACTCTTGGACTTATGTGGAATAGCATAAGTTACAGGAGGTAAACTATAATGATATGAAGTCACTCTTGGGCCTATGTGGAATAGCATAAGTTACTGGAGGTAAACTATAATGATATGACGCCACTCTTGGACCTATGTGGTATAGCATGAGTTACAGGAGGTAAACTATAATGATATGACACCACTCTTGGGCCTATGTGGAATAGCATAAGTTACTGGAGGTAAACTATAATGATATGACACCACTCTTGGGCCTATGTGGTATAGCATAAGTTACAGGAGGTAAACTATAATGATATGACGCCACTCTTGTATATAAACTATAATGATATGACACCACTCTTGTATATAAACTATAATGATATCACGCCACTCTTGTATATAAACTATAATGATATGACGCCACTCTTGTATATAAACTATAATGATATGACGCCACTCTTGTATATAAACTATAATGATATCACACCACTCTTGGACCTATGTGGTATAGCATAAGTTACAGGAGGTAAACTATAATGATATGACGCCACTCTTGTATATAAACTATAATGATATGACACCACTCTTGTATATAAACTATAATGATATCACGGCACTCTTGTATATAAACTATAATGATATGATGCCACTCTTGTATATAAACTATAATGATATGACACCACTTTTGTATATAAACTATAATGATATGATGCCACTTTTGTATATAAACTATAATGATATGATGCCACTCTTGTATATAAACTATAATGATATCACGCCACTCTTGTATATAAACTATAATGATATGACGCCACTCTTGTATATAAACTATAATGATATGACGCCACTCTTGTATATAAACTATAATGATATCACGCCACTCTTGTATATAAACTATAATGATATGACGCCACTCTTGTATATAAACTATAATGATATGATGCCACTCTTGTATATAAACTATAATGATATGACGCCACTCTTGGGCCTATGTGGAATAGCATAAGTTACAGGAGGTAAACTATAATAATATGACGCCACTCTTGGGCCTATGTGGAATAGCATAAGTTACAGGAGGTAAACTATAATGATATGACGCCACTCTTGGACCTATGTGGAATAGCATAAGTTACTGGAGGTAAACTATAATGATATGACGCCACTCTTGGGCCTATTTGGAATAGCATAAGTAACTGGAGGTAAACTATAATGATATGACGCCACTCTTGGGCTTATGTGGAATAGCATAAGTTACTAGAGGTAAACTATAAAGATATGACGCCACTTCTGGGCCTATGTGGAATAGCATAAGTTACTCGAGGTAAACTATAATGATATGACGCCACTCATGGGCCTATGTGGAATAGCATAAGTTACTAGAGGTAAACTATAAAAATATGACGCCACTTCTGGGCCTATCTGGAATAGCATAAGTTACTGGAGGTAAACTATAATGATATGACGCCGCTCTTGGGCCTATCTGGAATAGCATAAGTTACTGGAGGTAAACTATAATGATATGACGCCACTCTTGGGCCTATGTGGAATAACATAAGTTACTGGAGGTAAACTTTAATGATATGACGCCACCCTTGGGCCTATCTGGAATAGCATAAGTTACTGGAGGTAAACTATAATGATATGACGCCACTCTTGGGCCTATGTGGAATAGCATAAGTTACTGCAGGTAAACTATAATGATATGATGCCACTCTTGTGCCTATGTGGAATAGCATAAATTACTGGAGGTAAACTATAATGATATGACGCCACTCTTGGGCCTATATGGAATAGCATAATTTACTGGAGGTAAACTATAATGATATGACACCACTCTTGGGCCTATGTGGAATAGCATAAGTTACAGGAGGTAAACTATAATGATATGACGCCACTCTTGGGCCTATGTGGAATAGCATAAGTTACTGGAGGTAAACTATAATGATATGACACCACTCTTGTATATAAACTATAATGATATGACGCCACTCTTGGGCCTATGTGGAATAGCATAAGTTACAGGAGGTAAACTATAATGATATGACACCACTACTGGGCCTATGTGGAATAGCATAAGTTACTGGAGGTAAACTATAATGATATGACACCACTCTTGTATATAAACTATAATGATATGACGCCACTCTTGGGCCTATGTGGAATAGCATAAGTTACAGGAGGTAAACTATAATGATATGACGCCACTTCTCGGCCTATGTGGAATAGCATAAGTTACTGGAGGTAAACTATAATGATATGACGCCACTCTTGGGCCTATCTGGAATAGCATAAATTACTGGAGGTAAACTATAATGATATGACGCCACTCTTGGGCCTATGTGGAATAGCATAAGTTACTGGAGGTAAACTATAATGATATGACGCCACTCTTGGGCCTATGTGGAATAGCATAAGTTACAGGAGGTAAACTATAATGATATGACACCACTTCTGGGCCTATGTGGAATAGCATAAGTTACTGGAGGTAAACTATAATGATATGACACCACTCTTGTATATAAACTATAATGATATGACGCCACTTTTGGGCCTATGTGGAATAGCATAAGTTACAGGAGGTAAACTATAATGATATGACGCCACTCTTGTATATAAACTATAATGATATGACACCACTCTTGTATATAAACTATAATGATATGACGCCACTCTTGGGCCTATGTGGAATAGCATAAGTTACAGGAGGTAAACTATAATGATATGACGCCACTATTGGGCCTATCTGGAATAGCATAAGTTACTGGAGGTAAACTATAATAATATGACGCCACTCTTGGGCCTATGTGGAATAGCATAAGTTACTGGAGGTAAACTATAATGATATGACGCCACTCTTGTATATAAACTATAATGATATGACGCCACTCTTGTATATAAAAACTATAATGATATGACACCACTCTTGTATATAAACTATAATGATATGACGCCACTCTTGTATATAAGCTATAATGATATGACGCCACTCTTGTATATAAACTATAATGATATGACGCCACTCTTGTATATAAACTATAATGATATGACACCACTCTTGTATATAAACTATAATGATATCACGCCACTCTTGTATATAAACTATAATGATATGACGCCACTCTTGTATATAAACTATAATGATTTGACGCCACTCTTGTATATAAACTATAATGATATCACACCACTCTTGGACCTATGTGGTATAGCATAAGTTACAGGAGGTAAACTATAATGATATGACGCCACTCTTGTATATAAACTATAATGATATGACACCACTCTTGTATATAAACTATAATGATATCACGCCACTCTTGTATATAAACTATAATGATATGATGCCACTCTTGTATATAAACTATAATGATATGACACCACTCTTGTATATAAACTATAATGATATGATGCCACTTTTGTATATAAACTATAATGATATGATGCCACTCTTGTATATAAACTATAATGATATCACGCCACTCTTGTATATAAACTATAATGATATGACGCCACTCTTGTATATAAACTATAATGATATGATGCCACTCTTGTATATAAACTATAATGATATGACGCCACTCTTGGGCCTATGTGGAATAGCATAAGTTACTGGAGGTAAACTATAATGATATGACGCCACTCTTGGACCTATGTGGAATAGCATAAGTTACTGGAGGTAAACTATAATGATATGACGCCACTCTTGGGCCTATGTGGAATAGCATAAGTAACTGGAGGTAAACTATAATGATATGACGCCACTCTTGGGCTTATGTGGAATAGCATAAGTTACTAGAGGTAAACTATAAAGATATGACGCCACTTCTGGGCCTATGTGGAATAGCATAAGTTACTGGAGGTAAACTATAATGATATGACGCCACTCATGGGCCTATGTGGAATAGTATAAGTTACTAGAGGGAAACTATAAAGATATGACGCCACTTCTGGGCCTATCTGGAATAGCATAAGTTACTGGAGGTAAACTATAATGATATGACGCCACTCTTGGGCCTATGTGGAATAGCATAAGTTACTGGAGGTAAACTATAATGATATGACGCCACTCTTGGGCCTATGTGGAATAACATAAGTTACTGGAGGTAAACTTTAATGATATGACGCCACCCTTGGGCCTATCTGGAATAGCATAAGTTACTGGAGGTAAACTATAATGATATGACGCCACTCTTGGGCCTATGTGGAATAGCATAAGTTACTGCAGGTAAACTATAATGATATGACGCCACTCTTGTGCCTATGTGGAATAGCATAAATTACTGGAGGTAAACTATAATGATATGACGCCACTCTTGGGCCTATATGGAATAGCATAATTTACTGGAGGTAAACTATAATGATATGACGCCACTCTTGGGCCTATGTGGAATAGCATAAGTTACAGGAGGTAAACTATAATGATATGACGCCACTCTTGGGCCTATGTGGAATAGCATAAGTTACTGGAGGTAAACTATAATGATATGACACCACTCTTGTATATAAACTATAATGATATGACGCCACTCTTGGGCCTATGTGGAATAGCATAAGTTACAGGAGGTAAACTATAATGATATGACACCACTTCTGGGCCTATGTGGAATAGCATAAGTTACTGGAGGTAAACTATAATGATATGACACCACTCTTGTATATAAACTATAATGATATGACGCCACTCTTGGGCCTATGTGGAATAGCATAAGTTACAGGAGGTAAACTATAATGATATGACGCCACTTCTCGGCCTATGTGGAATAGCATAAGTTACTGGAGGTAAACTATAATGATATGACGCCACTCTTGGGCCTATCTGGAATAGCATAAGTTACTGGAGGTAAACTATAATGATATGACGCCACTCTTGGGCCTATGTGGAATAGCATAAGTTACTGGAGGTAAACTATAATGATATGACGCCACTCTTGGACCTATGTGGAATAGCATAAGTTACTGGAGGTAAACTATAATGATATGACACCACTTCTGGGCCTATGTGGAATAGCATAAGTTACTGGAGGTAAACTATAATGATATGACACCACTCTTGTATATAAACTATAATGATATGACGCCACTACTGGGCCTATGTGGAATAGCATAAGTTACAGGAGGTAAACTATAATGATATGACGCCACTCTTGTATATAAACTATAATGATATGACACCACTCTTGTATATAAACTATAATGATATGACGCCACTCTTGGGCCTATGTGGAATAGCATAAGTTACAGGAGGTAAACTATAATGATATGACGCCACTATTGGGCCTATCTGGAATAGCATAAGTTACTGGAGGTAAACTATAATAATATGACGCCACTCTTGGGCCTATGTGGAATAGCATAAGTTACTGGAGGTAAACTATAATGATATGACGCCACTCTTGGGCCTATGTGGAATAGCATAAGTTACTGGAGGTAAACTATAATGATATTACGCCACTCTTGGACCTATGTGGAATAGCATAAGTTACTAGAGGAAAACTATAATGATATGACGACACTCTTGGACCTATGTGGAATAGCATAAGTTACTGGAGGTAAACTATAATGATATGACGGCACTCTTGGGCCTATGTGGAATAGCATAAGTTACAGGAGGTAAACTATAATGATATGACGCCACTCTTGGGCCTATGTGGAATAGCATAAGTTACAGGAGGTGAACTATAATGATATGACACCACTTCTGGGCCTATGTGGAATAGCATAAGTTACTAGAGGTAAACTATAATGATATGACGCCACTTCTGGGCCTATGTGGAATAGCATAAGTTACTGGAGGTAAACTATAATGATATGACGCCACTCTTGGGCCTATGTGGAATAGCATAAGTTACTAGAGGTAAACTATAATGATATGACACCACTTCTGGGCCTATGTGGAATAGCATAAGTTACTGGAGGTAAACTATAATGATATGACGCCACTCTTGGGCCTATGTGGAATAGCATAAGTTACTGGAGGTAAACTATAATGATATGACGCCACTCTTGGGCCTATGTGGAATAGCATAAGTTACTGGAGGTAAACTATAATGATATGACACCACTTCTGGGCCTATGTGGAATAGCATAAGTTACTGGAGGTAAACTATAATGATATGACGCCACTCTTGGGCCTATCTGGAATAGCATAAGTTACTGGAGGTAAACTATAATGATATGACGCCACTCTTGGGCCTATGTGGAATAGCATAAGTTACTGGAGGTAAACTATAATGATATTACGCCACTCTTGGACCTATGTGGAATAGCATAAGTTACTAGAGGTAAACTATAATGATATGGCGCCACTCATGGGCCTATGTGGAATAGCATAAGTTACTAGCATAAGTTACATTTCTCTTTTAAATTGTTGTTACTTGAATAGTTTGTACTTTCAGATAATATATTTTGTATTTCTATTAACTTTATATTTTGTTTTTTTTATAGGTGGTAGACCTGAACTGTGAATTAGTTTCACTACAGAAATTGAATAGTTAAAGGTGGTAGACCTGAACTGTGAATTTGTTTCACTACAGAAATTGAATAGTTAAAGGTGGTAGACCTGAACTGTGAATTAGTTTCACTACAGAAATTGAATAGTTAAAGGTGGTAGACCTGAACTGTGAATTAGTTTCACTACAGAAATTGAATAGTTAAAGGTGGTAGACCTGAACTGTGAATTAGTTTCACTACAGAAATTGAATAGTTAAAGGTTTGAGTTAATTTACATTCTTTTGTATTCTGGTTTTTAGTATTGCAATTAGATAACAATTAGATTGTTTGCATAGGTGAGCAATTAGGAGGGACCCCACCCTATCTTTCTGAGGGTATTTAAAGAGATCTGTTTAGCTCTGCTTCTTAGCAAAGAGATCAAACTACAAAAGGATTAAATACATAAGGATATTTGAGTTATTTCAGAAAGGTATATAACATTTCTCTTTTAAATTGTTGTTACTTGAATAGTTTGTACTTTCAGATAATATATTTTGTATTTCTATTAACTTTATATTTTGGTTATTTTATAGGTGGTAGACCTGAACTGTGAATTAGTTTCACTACAGAAATTGAATAGTTAAAGGTGGTAGACCTGAACTGTGAATTAGTTTCACTACAGAAATTGAATAGTTAAAGGTGGTAGACCTGAACTGTGAATTAGTTTCACTACAGAAATTGAATAGTTAAAGGTGGTAGACCTGAACTGTGAATTAGTTTCACTACAGAAATTGAATAGTTAAAGGTTTGAGTTAATTTACATTCTTTTGTATTCTGGTTTTTAGTATTGCAATTAGATAACAATTAGATTGTTTGCATAGGTGAGCAATTAGGAGGGACCCCACCCTATCTTTCTGAGGGTATTTAAAGAGATCTGTTTAGCTCTGCTAAACATTTAGCTCTGCTTCTTAGCAAAGAGATCAAACTACAAAAGGATTAAATACATAAGGATATTTGAGTTATTTCAGAAAGGTATATAACATTTCTCTTTTAAATTGTTGTTACTTGAATAGTTTGTACTTTCAGATAATATATTTTGTATTTCTATTAACTTTATATTTTGTTTTTTTTATAGGTGGTAGACCTGAACTGTGAATTAGTTTCACTACAGAAATTGAATAGTTAAAGGTGGTAGACCTGAACTGTGAATTAGTTTCACTACAGAAATTGAATAGTTAAAGGTGGTAGACCTGAACTGTGAATTAGTTTCACTACAGAAATTGAATAGTTAAAGGTGGTAGACCTGAACTGTGAATTAGTTTCACTACAGAAATTGAATAGTTAAAGGTTTGAGTTAATTTACATTCTTTTGTATTCTGGTTTTTAGTATTGCAATTAGATAACAATTAGATTGTTTGCATAGGTGAGCAATTAGGAGGGACCCCACCCTATCTTTCTGAGGGTATTTAAAGAGATCTGTTTAGCTCTGCTAAACATTTAGCTCTGCTTCTTAGCAAAGAGATCAAACTACAAAAGGATTAAATACATAAGGATATTTGAGTTATTTCAGAAAGGTATATAACATTTCTCTTTTAAATTGTTGTTACTTGAATAGTTTGTACTTTCAGATAATATATTTTGTATTTCTATTAACTTTATATTTTGTTTTTTTTATAGGTGGTAGACCTGAACTGTGAATTAGTTTCACTACAGAAATTGAATAGTTAAAGGTTTGAGTTAATTTACATTCTTTTGTATTCTGGTTTTTAGTATTGCAATTAGATAACAATTAGATTGTTTGCATAGGTGAGCAATTAGGAGGGACCCCACCCTATCTTTCTGAGGGTATTTAAAGAGATCTGTTTAGCTCTGCTAAACATTTAGCTCTGCTTCTTAGCAAAGAGATCAAACTACAAAAGGATTAAATACATAAGGATATTTGAGTTATTTCAGAAAGGTATATAACATTTCTCTTTTAAATTGTTGTTACTTGAATAGTTTGTACTTTCAGATAATATATTTTGTATTTCTATTAACTTTATATTTTGTTTTTTTTATAGGTGGTAGACCTGAACTGTGAATTAGTTTCACTACAGAAATTGAATAGTTAAAGGTTTGAGTTAATTTACATTCTTTTGTATTCTGGTTTTTAGTATTGCAATTAGATAACAATTAGATTGTTTGCATAGGTGAGCAATTAGGAGGGACCCCACCCTATCTTTCTGAGGGTATTTAAAGAGATCTGTTTAGCTCTGCTAAACATTTAGCTCTGCTTCTTAGCAAAGAGATCAAACTACAAAAGGATTAAATACATAAGGATATTTGAGTTATTTCAGAAAGGTATATAACATTTCTCTTTTAAATTGTTGTTACTTGAATAGTTTGTACTTTCAGATAATATATTTTGTATTTCTATTAACTTTATATTTTGTTTTTTTTATAGGTGGTAGACCTGAACTGTGAATTAGTTTCACTACAGAAATTGAATAGTTAAAGGTTTGAGTTAATTTACATTCTTTTGTATTCTGGTTTTTAGTATTGCAATTAGATAACAATTAGATTGTTTGCATAGGTGAGCAATTAGGAGGGACCCCACCCTATCTTTCTGAGGGTATTTAAAGAGATCTGTTTAGCTCTGCTTCTTAGCAAAGAGATCAAACTACAAAAGGATTAAATACATAAGGATATTTGAGTTATTTCAGAAAGGTATATAACATTTCTCTTTTAAATTGTTGTTACTTGAATAGTTTGTACTTTCAGATAATATATTTTGTATTTCTATTAACTTTATATTTTGTTTTTTTTATAGGTGGTAGACCTGAACTGTGAATTAGTTTCACTACAGAAATTGAATAGTTAAAGGTTTGAGTTAATTTACATTCTTTTGTATTCTGGTTTTTAGTATTGCAATTAGATAACAATTAGATTGTTTGCATAGGTGAGCAATTAGGAGGGACCCCACCCTATCTTTCTGAGGGTATTTAAAGAGATCTGTTTAGCTCTGCTAAACATTTAGCTCTGCTTCTTAGCAAAGAGATCAAACTACAAAAGGATTAAATACATAAGGATATTTTAGTTATTTCAGAAAGGTATATAACATTTCTCTTTTAAATTGTTGTTACTTGAATAGTTTGTACTTTCAGATAATATATTTTGTATTTCTATTAACTTTATATTTTGTTTTTTTTATAGGTGGTAGACCTGAACTGTGAATTAGTTTCACTACAGAAATTGAATAGTTAAAGGTTTGAGTTAATTTACATTCTTTTGTATTCTGGTTTTTAGTATTGCAATTAGATAACAATTAGATTGTTTGCATAGGTGAGCAATTAGGAGGGACCCCACCCTATCTTTCTGAGGGTATTTAAAGAGATCTGTTTAGCTCTGCTAAACATTTAGCTCTGCTTCTTAGCAAAGAGATCAAACTACAAAAGGATTAAATACATAAGGATATTTGAGTTATTTCAGAAAGGTATATAACATTTCTCTTTTAAATTGTTGTTACTTGAATAGTTTGTACTTTCAGATAATATATTTTGTATTTCTATTAACTTTATATTTTGTTTTTTTTATAGGTGGTAGACCTGAACTGTGAATTAGTTTCACTACAGAAATTGAATAGTTAAAGGTTTGAGTTAATTTACATTCTTTTGTATTCTGGTTTTTAGTATTGCAATTAGATAACAATTAGATTGTTTGCATAGGTGAGCAATTAGGAGGGACCCCACCCTATCTTTCTGAGGGTATTTAAAGAGATCTGTTTAGCTCTGCTAAACATTTAGCTCTGCTTCTTAGCAAAGAGATCAAACTACTAAAGGATTAAATACATAAGGATATTTGAGTTATTTCAGAAAGGTATATAACATTTCTCTTTTAAATTGTTGTTACTTGAATAGTTTGTACTTTCAGATAATATATTTTGTATTTCTATTAACTTTATATTTTGTTTTTTTTATAGGTGGTAGACCTGAACTGTGAATTAGTTTCACTACAGAAATTGAATAGTTAAAGGTTTGAGTTAATTTACATTCTTTTGTATTCTGGTTTTTAGTATTGCAATTAGATAACAATTAGATTGTTTGCATAGGTGAGCAATTAGGAGGGACCCCACCCTATCTTTCTGAGGGTATTTAAAGAGATCTGTTTAGCTCTGCTAAACATTTAGCTCTGCTTCTTAGCAAAGAGATCAAACTACAAAAGGATTAAATACATAAGGATATTTGAGTTATTTCAGAAAGGTATATAACATTTCTCTTTTAAATTGTTGTTACTTGAATAGTTTGTACTTTCAGATAATATATTTTGTATTTCTATTAACTTTATATTTTGTTTTTTTTATAGGTGGTAGACCTGAACTGTGAATTAGTTTCACTACAGAAATTGAATAGTTAAAGGTTTGAGTTAATTTACATTCTTTTGTATTCTGGTTTTTAGTATTGCAATTAGATAACAATTAGATTGTTTGCATAGGTGAGCAATTAGGAGGGACCCCACCCTATCTTTCTGAGGGTATTTAAAGAGATCTGTTTAGCTCTGCTAAACATTTAGCTCTGCTTCTTAGCAAAGAGATCAAACTACAAAAGGATTAAATACATAAGGATATTTGAGTTATTTCAGGAGTTATTCAGGGTTATTCAGGCTTATTCAGTAGAAAATAATACTTATATTTTTCTTATTGTTAAAGTGTTGCATAGTTTAAAATGTCTCAGATACAGTGCAATGGGTGTTTTGCACTTTTTAATCGTTCTACTTTTTGGAGATTTAGGGGCTGTCCTGTTTGTAAGCAGTTTTCCCTGTTAAGGGAGGAAATAGCTAAACTTCAAGCTAAGGTAAGTAACATACCTGTTACCTCTACAAAGCTGCCTCAGAAAGAAGCCCCTCTACCCCAGAGATCAGCAAGGAGAGGCAGATGGATCACTGTAGGCTCTGGAAGAATTAGAACAGTAGACCAGAAGCATTGCCCACAACCTCTGCCATTGCAAAACTCCTATGCTGCTCTTGCCGAATACACTTGTGATGAGGAGATTGCTGTTTCTGAGCCCTCTGAAGCTGTAACAGGTAATTTAAAGCTATTGGCACCTGATTCTCCAGGTAACATAACACAGGAAAGAACTGCAGATGTGTTTTTGAGAAAAAGACTGTTAGTGGGTGACTCTATTTTGAGGAATGTGTATTTAGGTGAAAGTAAAGGAGAAACAAGGGAGGTTAGATGTCTTCCAGGAGCTACTGCTCACAGGGATAGGAATCGTATTTTGAGAATTGTTAAGGCAGCAGGAAAGGGAAGTGAGTTGGATGTGATTGTTCATTTAGGAACAAATGATCTGGCTAGTAATCATGTTGCTGCTGTTCAGAAAGAGTTTTGTGACCTAGGTAATCATTTAGAGACTGTGGCATCAACTCTATCATTTTCTGCTATTTTACCTGTGTATGACCAGGAAGCAGGAAAGATGGAGCGGATAACAACATTTAATTCTTGGTTAGATAAGTGGTGCAGGGAACGAGGATTTGGTTTTATTGGCCATTATAGCTCTGTTTGGAAAGATACTAGGTTATTTAGGAGAGATGGCTTGCATTTGGATGCTAAAGGAACAGAGTATCTGGGAGAGGAGTTCAAATACTTTATTAGAAATCATTTAAACTAATAAAGGGGGGTAGCATTAATATATCCACCTGCCCCTCACAGCATGCCAAAACTGTTAGTCCAAGTAACAATTCTAGAAATTCTAGTAGAAAAATTCTTCGTGCCATGAGCACAAATGCTCGCAGCTTAGGAAATAAATTACCTGAACTCATTTCAATAATGACTAGGGACAACTTGGATTTAGTAGCTATAACAGAAACATGGTACAATGATTTGCATGACTGGGACATAGTCATACCTGGATACAGGTTATTTAAAAAGAACAGAGTAGGAAAGAAAGGTGGAGGAGTTGCTTTGTATGTAAATTAAAATATAAAGGTTACTGAAATTGTAGGAACAAATGATGAGGTGGAAAGTATTTGGGTGACTTTGGAAATTGGAGATAAAAATGTTTTTAGAATAGGGGTTGTATATAGGCCTCCATTGCAGGATGAAAAACTGGACAATCTGTTATTAGATGAAATAACCAAAATGACCATGAAGGGTAAGGTTATAGTACTGGGGGACTTTAATTTGCCAGATATAGACTGGAAGATTCCTTCTGCTAGATCGGCTAGAAGCAGGTATATTCTTGAATCTCTGCTAGGGGAATCACTTGAACAATTAGTCAAGGAACCAACTCGTAAGGAAGCTATATTAGATCTAATACTTACAAACAGTGATACAGTTTCAGATGTGTCTGTAGGTGAGAACTTAGGATCCAGTGATCATCAATCTGTTTGGTTTAGTATTCATGTTCAGGAACTGTACACCCAGATTAAAACAAAAGTTTTAGACTTTAGGACGGCAGATTTTTCATTAATGGGAGAATACCTAAAAAACTATTTAAAGGGGAAAAATCTTATTACAGGGGTTCAAGAACAGTGGGAATTTGTGAAAGGTGCCATTTTAGATGCAACCGCACACTGTATTAGACATGTCTGTAAAAGTAAAAGAAAGCGGAAACCAATTTGGTTTTCCAAAGAAGTAGCACATGCTGTAAAGACAAAAAAGATAGCTTATAAAAATTACAGACACACACAAGCAGATGATGATATGAAAATATGGAGACTCCAACAAAAAAAGACTAAGCAGTTAATTAGGAAGGTTAAAGCTGATGCAGAAGAGAAGATAGCACAGTCAGTAAAACATGGGGACAAAACATTCTTTAGATATATCAGTGAAAGAAGGAAAAATAAGGTAGGAATAGTAAAATTGAAATCAGTTGATGGTAGAATAATAGAAGGAGATAAGCAGATTGCAGACTGTCTCAATGATTACTTCTGTTCTGTTTTCACTAAAGATTGTGAAGATACAATGTCTACATTAAGGGATGCAACGCAAAATAGAAACAAGCTTAACAGTAATCTTTTTACAGAGGATGAGGTTTTGTTAGCATTATCAAAAATAAATGTTACAAAGGCAGTGGGTCCTGATAATATTCATCCAAGGGTTTTAAAAGAACTTCGTTCAGTGCTAACTGTCCCATTAACTGATCTGTTTAATCAGTCACTATTAACAGGAGCTGTCCCAGATGATTGGAGAATAGCAAATGTAATACCTCTTCATAAAAAGGGCAGTAGAGAAGAATCTGGCAACTACAGGCCAGTTAGTTTAACTTCAGTAGTAGGGAAATTAATGGAAAGCCTCTTAAAGGAAAGAATTATGACTTACATAAAGACAAACAATTTAGAGGACCAAAATCAGCATGGTTTTACTTCAGGGAGATCATGTCAGACTAATCTAATTGACTTCTTTGATTATGTAACAAAAGTATTAGACAAGGGAGGTGTCATGATTGCTTCCGTTCATCGCCGTGTCGCCGCGGCTCCCGGAACTTCTCTGTGTGTCTGACGTCATGTTGCTTAGCAACATGACGCTTTCTCTCACACCCCTCTGATGACGGTTACGCTCCTACCCTTTAAACCACGGCGGGAGATCTGAATCTGGGCCCGTTTGTTTGTTTCCCTTTGGATTGTGAGTACCGTATCAATTTTGTTCTTTTGTGTACCGACTTCTGCCTGCCTGACCAAGCCTCTTGCCTAAACCCTACTTGCTGATATTTGGATGTTGACTTCTGCCTGCCTGACCTTGCCTGTAGCTTTTACCCTTTTGCTGATACTTGGATGCCGACTTCTGCTTGCCTGACCTTGTCTTTTGCCTATACCTTTTGCTGATATTTGGATGCCGACTTCTGCCTGCCTGACCTTGCTTTTGCCTTTACCTTTAAACCTTTTCTTTGATAAACAAAACCTGCTTAAAGGGACATTTTACTTTTACAAGCTGCAAAAGAGAACTTTGCCTTTCTGTTTGTTATAAACCTGCTTGAAGGAACATTTTATTTTTACAAGCTGCAAAAGAGAACTTTGCCTTTCTGTTTGTTATAAACCTGCTTAAAGGGACATTATACTTTTACAAGCTGTACAAGAAACTGTGCTATTCTGTTTGTTCTAAACCTGTTAAAAAGGGGACATTTACTTTTACAAGCTGCAAAAGAGAACTTTGCCTTTCTGTTTGTTATACACCTGCTTAAAAGGGACATTTACTTTTACAAGCTGCAAAAGAGAACTTTACCTTTCTGTTTGTTATACACCTGCTTAAAAGGAACTTTTACTTTTACAAGCTGCAAAAGAGAACTTTTCCTTTGTTTTTACAAGCCTGCTAAAGAGGACCTTTTTCAGAAGCTTCAAGTAAGAGCATTTCCTTTTTGTTCTTTGTACTACTTAAAGGGACGTTTTATCCTTTGTGGCTTTCCTGCATTCTGGAACAATATTCATTTTTGTTATCTTCTAATCTGCTTCCTGAGTGGGTCACGTCCTGGATATTTCTCAGTGTGCTAGCGTGTGCTTTCAATTCACGCTAGCAGTTGGGTTACATCCCGGATTGATTCCAGAGCGGCTGACATTACAAACGGGCCATAAAAATGGACCCCACTGAATTATCTATGGCCGTGGCTCACCAGGGACAGCTCTTGGGTTCTCATGCCACTCACTTGCAGTCTCTGGACACTAAACTTGATCAAATTACTGCTCTATTACAAAATTTGGTTGCTACCGCACCTCCCAATCCTAATCCCAATCCAAATCCGATTGAGGCATTACCTCCTCCGATTCCTAACAATCAGTCTCAGGTACAACTAAGTCCCAGGATACCTCTTCCGGATAAATATGATGGGAATCCTGAAGAATGTAGAGGCTTTCTGAATCAATGCCGTCTTCATTTCCGAAATAGCCCTACTCTCTTTGCTACTGCCTCTTCTAGAATCACGTTTCTTATTTCCTTAATGAAAGGAAAAGCCTTGGCTTGGGTGTCACCTTTGCTAGAAAAGAATGATCCTATACTGTTGGATGTTGATACATTTCTATCTACATTCTCAAACGTATTCGATAAACCTGGAAGGTCATCCGCTGCTGAAGCTACTCTCCTGGATTTACGTCAAGGAAATCAACCAGTCTCTCAATATGCTATTGAGTTCCGCACCCTTGCCTCTGAAACCACTTGGAATCAGGGAGCACTCAGAGCCGCTTTCCGTAAAGGACTTTCTGAGCGTCTCAAGGATGAATTGGTGTATCGGGAACTTCCAGAGTCCTTAGAAGCCTTAATAAATCTCTGTATCAGTCTCGACGCCAGGTTTCGTGAACGCCAACAAGAAAAGGATAGAACACAGAGGACTTCAACTCGAACTCCTTTTCGTTTAGCTCCTCGTTTTTCTAATCCAGTCACTCCAGCCTCTCCTACTACTGATCAGGCTGAACCCATGGAAGTAGGAAGTATAAAATTAACTGAGACTGAACGCTTGAGAAGACGGACTCTTGGCTTATGTCTGTACTGTGGCCTTAAAGGGCATTTATTAAGGGATTGTCCTACTAGGCCAGTAAAAGCCAGGGCTTAACTCTAGTCCAGGGAACTGAGTTAAGCCAAAATAGTGGTCATTCCCTATACAAGAAACTCTTTGTTCCAGTAACTCTTCTAATTGGACATAAGAAGATCTATACCCAAGCTCTAATTGATTCTGGTGCTGGAGGTGTGTTCATTGACTCTACATTTGTTTCTACTCATTCTATACCCTTACTAAAGAAGGAGTATTCCATTTCAGTCTCTACGGTCAGTGGAGATCCTTTGGGTTCTGGATACATTCAGTTTTCTACTCAACCCTTACTCCTCACCGTAGGAATACTTCATTCCGAGACAATTTGTTTCGATGTCATTCCCACTCCGCAATTTCCCATTATCTTGGGATTACCCTGGCTCCAGATTCACAATCCCATTTTTTCTTGGACTTTCGGTGAACTCACTTCCTGGGGATCTACATGCCAGACTAAATGTCTTCAAAAGATTACTAAGTTACCACTCACTATTGCTCTCACAGTTGAAACTCCGGAATCCTTACCTATGCATTACCATGACTTTGTGGATGTCTTCTCCAAAAAAGAAGCTGAACGTCTTCCTCCTCATCGCCCTTTTGATTGTCCCATTGATCTCCTTCCTGGGGCTGCCTATCCTCGAGGCAAGACATATCCACTTTCTAAACCAGAAAACATGGCTCTGGAAGAATATATAAAAGACAATCTGGCTAGAGGATTTATTCGACCCTCCTCTTCCCCTGTAGGGGCTGGTTTCTTTTTTGTGGGAAAAAAGGATGGCGGATTAAGACCCTGTATTGATTATCGTGGATTGAATCAGATTACCATCAAGAACAGTTATCCTCTGCCCCTTATTCCTGAACTTTTTACTTATCTTCAGGGAGCCACCATTTTCACCAAACTCGACCTACGTGGTGCATACAACTTGATCCGTATACGCAAAGGAGATGAGTGGAAGACTGCCTTTAACACTCGATTTGGGCATTATGAATATTTGGTCATGCCCTTCGGGCTATGCAATGCTCCGGCGGTTTTCCAGCATTTTGTAAACGAGATCTTTCGTGATTTTTTGAATATTTTTGTTATCATATACCTGGACGACATCTTAATTTTTTCTCAGAACCACCAAGATCATGTGCACCACGTCAAGAAAGTACTTCAACGTCTAAGAGAATTCCATCTGTTTGCTAAACTGGAGAAATGTTCTTTCCATCAAAAATCCATACCCTTTCTGGGTTATGTAATATCGGCATCTGGATTCGAAATGGACCCTACTAAACTTTCTGCCATTTTGGATTGGCCTAGACCTGATTCTTTGAAGGCTTTACAACGTTTCCTAGGCTTCGCCAATTATTACAGAAAGTTCATCAAGAATTTTGCTACTATTACTTCTCCTCTTACTTCTCTCACTAGAAAAGGACAAAACTGTAAAGTATGGCCGTCTGAGGCTATAGAAGCTTTTGAATCTCTCAAAGAAGCTTTTTCCTCAGCTCCTATCCTTCGTCATCCAAATCCTGAGTTTCAATTTATTCTGGAGGTGGATGCTTCCTCTGTTGCTGCTGGAGCTGTTCTGTCTCAACGAATACCAGAGACTGGAAGGATTCATCCTGTTGCTTTTTTCTCTAAAAAATTCACTCCTTCCGAATTTAACTATGACGTAGGGAATAAAGAGTTGCTTGCCATCAAAATGGCATTGGATGAATGGAGACATTGGCTGGAAGGTACTTCTTTGCCATTTACTATACTTACTGATCATAAGAACCTTCTGTATCTCCAAACAGCCAAACGATTAAATTCCAGGCAAGCACGCTGGTCATTATTCTTCTCTCGGTTTCACTATAATTTGTCTTACATACCTGGTTAAAAAAATATTAAAGCAGACGCACTTTCCAGACAATTTCAAGATACCCCAGTTCCTGAGTCTGGTACCATTCTCCAACCTCATGAAGTCATTGCCCAGTTAACAACTTCTTGGTTACAAGAATTACAGTCCGCTCAAGAGCATCTTCCTTTGTCCTGTAAACCTCCCGATGGTTTACTCTTTGTTCCTGAACGCCTTCGTTCCAAGATTTTATTTTGGGCTCATGATAGTCCCCTTTCTGGACATCCTGGCATCAGTATTACCACTCGAAACCTCAAACAACATGTCTGGTGGCCTACACTCTCTCAAGATGTGAAGGATTACGTCTCAGTATGCACACAATGTGCCATGAACAAAACTCCACGCCAACTTCCTTCAGGATTACTCCAACCATTGCCTATACCTCACCAGCCTTGGACTCATGTATCCATGGACTTTATTACCGATCTTCCCTTGTCCACTGGGAACAATACTATCTGGGTGGTGGTCGACAGGTTCACTAAGACGGCTCATTTTGTACCCTTGCCAGGATTACCATCTGCCAAAAGACTCTCTGAACTTTTTATTCTACATATTGTAAGAATCCATGGATTTCCTCTAGATATTGTTTCAGATAGAGGGGTACAATTCGTTTCTCGATTTTGGAGGTCACTTTGTAAACATTTTGGTACTACTATATCTCTCTCTACTTCTCACCACCCACAATCGAATGGTCAGACTGAAAGAGTAAACCAGTGTCTTGAAACATATCTTAGACATTATGTGGATCATTATCACTCTAACTGGACTTCTTACCTTCCTTTGGCTGAATTGGCTCATAATGCCCGGTACAATTCCTCCCTTCAGACTTCTCCTTTTCATGCAGCTTACGGATATCAGCCTAGGACATTCCCTTTGCATACTTCCTCCACAGTGAATCCTGCTTCTGATCTTACAGCCCGAAGATTAACTCGACATTGGCAGAAGATACATCGTATTCTTTCTGTAACTTCTAGACGTTACAAGTTCTTTTCAGATCTTCGACGGAAGAAGGCTCCCAAATATCGCCCTGGTGATAAAGTTTGGATTTCCTCTCGATTTCTTCGCCTGAAACAACCTTCTAACAAATTGGGACCACGATATGTGGGTCCTTTCCGAATACTGGGTCAGGTGTGTTCCACTGCTTATCGGGTAGCTTTACCCAAGTCTCTCAAAGTCCATCCGGTATTCCATGTTTCTCTTTTAAAACCTGTGATGATTAACAGGTATTCTAAGCCTTTTTCTAAACCTCCACCGTTATTGGTGCATGGACATCCTGAGTTTGAGATCAGCCATATTCTAGATTCCAAGTTGCGGGGCAAGAAATTGTATTATCTCATTCATTGGAAGGGTTATCCAGTCACGGAACGTTCTTGGGAACCTGCTCATCAAGTAAATGCTCCTATTTTGGTCAAGACCTTCCACAAGACTCATCCTGATAGACCTGGTCCTGTCCCCCGGAGGGGTCCTTGAGGAGGGGGGTGCTGTCATGATTGCTTCCGTTCATCGCCGTGTCGCCGCGGCTCCCGGAACTTCTCTGTGTGTCTGACGTCATGTTGCTTAGCAACATGACGCTTTCTCTCACACCCCTCTGATGACGGTTACGCTCCTACCCTTTAAACCATGGCGGGAGATCTGAATCTGGGCCCGTTTGTTTGTTTCCCTTTGGATTGTGAGTACCGTATCAATTTTGTTCTTTTGTGTACCGACTTCTGCCTGCCTGACCAAGCCTCTTGCCTAAACCCTACTTGCTGATATTTGGATGTTGACTTCTGCCTGCCTGACCTTGCCTGTAGCTTTTACCCTTTTGCTGATACTTGGATGCCGACTTCTGCTTGCCTGACCTTGTCTTTTGCCTATACCTTTTGCTGATATTTGGATGCCGACTTCTGCCTGCCTGACCTTGCTTTTGCCTTTACCTTTAAACCTTTTCTTTGATAAACAAAACCTGCTTAAAGGGACATTTTACTTTTACAAGCTGCAAAAGAGAACTTTGCCTTTCTGTTTGTTATAAACCTGCTTGAAGGAACATTTTACTTTTACAAGCTGCAAAAGAGAACTTTGCCTTTCTGTTTGTTATAAACCTGCTTAAAGGGACATTATACTTTTACAAGCTGTATAAGAAACTGTGCTATTCTGTTTGTTCTAAACCTGTTAAAAAGGGGACATTTACTTTTACAAGCTGCAAAAGAGAACTTTGCCTTTCTGTTTGTTATACACCTGCTTAAAAGGGACATTTACTTTTACAAGCTGCAAAAGAGAACTTTACCTTTCTGTTTGTTATACACCTGCTTAAAAGGAACTTTTACTTTTACAAGCTGCAAAAGAGAACTTTTCCTTTGTTTTTACAAGCCTGCTAAAGAGGACCTTTTTCAGAAGCTTCAAGTAAGAGCATTTCCTTTTTGTTCTTTGTACTACTTAAAGGGACGTTTTATCCTTTGTGGCTTTCCTGCATTCTGGAACAATATTCATTTTTGTTATCTTCTAATCTGCTTCCTGAGTGGGTCACGTCCTGGATATTTCTCAGTGTGCTAGCGTGTGCTTTCAATTCACGCTAGCAGTTGGGTTACATCCCGGATTGATTCCAGAGCGGCTGACAGGAGGAGCAGTTGATGTAGCATATCTAGATTTCAGCAAAGCATTTGACACCGTCCCACACAATAAACTTATTCACAAACTATATCTCCTTGGTCTAGATTCAAAAATTGTGAACTGGGTGGAATGCTGGCTTAAGGACAGAAAACAAAGTGTCTTAGTAAATGGAGTTCATTCAGCAGAGGGGGCTGTTACTAGTGGTGTTCCTCAGGGGTCAGTTCTGGGGCCTGTTTTGTTTAACATATTTATCTGCGATATCAGCAAAGGGCTACAGGGGAAAGTATGTCTCTTTGCAGATGATACAAAAATTTGCAACAGAGTGGATGTTCCAGGGGGGGTAGACAAAATGAGAAGTGATATACAACAATTGGAGGATTGGACAAACGACTGGGATCTAAAGTTTAACACAGTAAAGTGTAAAATAATGCATTTAGGGAAGAAAAATCCAAATGTTAATTACAGACTCAATGACACTTTACTGACTGTTACAGACGAGGAACAGGACTTGGGAATTATTATTTCAGATGATTTAAAACTTAGTAAACAATGTAGTAAGGCAGCGAGTAAGGCTAGCAGAATGCTTGGATGTATTGGTAGAGGTATTTGCAGCAGAAATAGTAAGGTTCTTATGCCACTTTATAGATCATTAGTTAGGCCTCATCTTGAGTATTGTGTGCAGTTCTGGAGGCCATATCTTCAGAAGGATATTAACAAACTTGAATCTGTGCAAAGGAGGGCTACCAAAATGGTACATGGTCTAAAAAATAAAACTTACCAGGATAGGCTCAATGACCTAAATATGTATAGCTTAGAGGAGAGAAGGGAAAGAGGTGATATGATAGCAACTTTCAAGTACATTAAAGGGTTTAGTAAAACTGAGGCTGTGGGTATTTTACATAAAATGGAAAATTCAAGAACAAGGGGTCATGAGCTCAAGCTAAAGGGTAGTAGATTCAGGAGTAATTTGAGGAAGCACTTCTTTACAGAAAGAGTGATTGATTTATGGAATAAACTTCCTCAAGAGGTAGTAGCAACAAACACTGTGGGGGACTTTAAAAATGCATGGGACAAGCATAGGGCTATCCTACGAACTAGATAAGTTTATACTGTTAGGTAAGGTGGGGCAGACTTGCTGGGCCTATGGCTCTTATCTGCCGTCAATATCTATGTTTCTATGTTTAGAGGTAAACTATAAAGATATGACGCCACTTCTGGGCCTATCTGGAATAGCATAAGTTACTGGAGGTAAACTATAATGATATGACGCCACTCATGGGCCTATGTGGAATAGCATACGTTACTAGAGGTAAACTATAAAGATATGACGCCACTTCTGGGCCTATGTGGAATAGCATAAGTTACTGGAGGTAAACTATAATGATATGACGCCACTCATGGGCCTATGTGGAATAGCATAAGTTACTAGAGGTAAACTATAAAGATATGACGCCACTTCTGGGCCTATCTGGAATAGCATAAGTTACTGGAGGTAAACTATAATGATATGACGCCACTCTTGGGCCTATCTGGAATAGCATAAGTTACTGGAGGTAAACTATAATGATATGAAGCCACTCTTGGGCCTATGTGGAATAACATAAGTTACTGGAGGTAAACTTTAATGATATGACGCCACCCTTGGGCCTATCTGGAATAGCATAAGTTACTGGAGGTAAACTATAATGATATGACGCCACTCTTGGGCCTATGTGGAATAGCATAAGTTACTGCAGGTAAACTATAATGATATGACGCCACTCTTGTGCCTATGTGGAATAGCATAAATTACTGGAGGTAAACTATAATGATATGACGCCACTCTTGGGCCTATGTGGAATAGCATAAGTTACAGGAGGTAAACTATAATGATATGACGCCACTCTTGGGCCTATGTGGAATAGCATAAGTTACTGGAGGTAAACTATAATGATATGACACCACTCTTGTATATAAACTATAATGATATGACGCCACTCTTGGGCCTATGTGGAATAGCATAAGTTACAGGAGGTAAACTATAATGATATGACACCACTCTTGTATATAAACTATAATGATATGACGCCACTCTTGTGCCTATGTGGAATAGCATAAATTACTGGAGGTAAACTATAATGATATGACGCCACTCTTGGGCCTATGTGGAATAGCATAAGTTACAGGAGGTAAACTATAATGATATGACGCCACTCTTGGGCCTATGTGGAATAGCATAAGTTACTGCAGGTAAACTATAATGATATGACGCCACTCTTGGGCCTATGTGGAATAGCATAAGTTACTGCAGGTAAACTATAATGATATGACGCCACTCTTGTGCCTATGTGGAATAGCATAAATTACTGGAGGTAAACTATAATGATATGACGCCACTCTTGGGCCTATGTGGAATAGCATAAGTTACAGGAGGTAAACTATAATGATATGACGCCACTCTTGGGCCTATGTGGAATAGCATAAGTTACTGGAGGTAAACTATAATGATATGACACCACTCTTGTATATAAACTATAATGATATGACGCCACTCTTGGGCCTATGTGGAATAGCATAAGTTACAGGAGGTAAACTATAATGATATGACGCCACTCTTGGGCCTATGTGGAATAGCATAAGTTACTGGAGGTAAACTATAATGATATGACACCACTCTTGTATATAAACTATAATGATATGACGCCACTCTTGGGCCTATGTGGAATAGCATAAGTTACAGGAGGTAAACTATAATGATATGACGCCACTCTTGTATATAAACTATAATGATATGACACCACTCTTGTATATAAACTATAATGATATCACGCCACTCTTGTATATAAACTATAATGATATGACGCCACTCTTGTATATAAACTATAATGATATCACACCACTCTTGGACCTATGTGGTATAGCATAAGTTACAGGAGGTAAACTATAATGATATGACGCCACTCTTGTATATAAACTATAATGATATGACACCACTCTTGTATATAAACTATAATGATATCACGCCACTCTTGTATATAAACTATAATGATATGATGCCACTCTTGTATATAAACTATAATGATATGACACCACTCTTGTATATAAACTATAATGATATGATGCCACTTTTGTATATAAACTATAATGATATGATGCCACTCTTGTATATAAACTATAATGATATCACGCCACTCTTGTATATAAACTATAATGATATGACGCCACTCTTGTATATAAACTATAATGATATGATGCCACTCTTGTATATAAACTATAATGATATGACGCCACTCTTGGGCCTATGTGGAATAGCATAAGTTACTGGAGGTAAACTATAATGATATGACGCCACTCTTGGGCCTATGTGGAATAGCATAAGTAACTGGAGGTAAACTATAATGATATGACGCCACTCTTGGGCTTATGTGGAATAGCATAAGTTACTAGAGGTAAACTATAAAGATATGACGCCACTTCTGGGCCTATGTGGAATAGCATAAGTTACTGGAGGTAAACTATAATGATATGACGCCACTCATGGGCCTATGTGGAATAGCATAAGTTACTAGAGGTAAACTATAAAGATATGACGCCACTTCTGGGCCTATCTGGAATAGCATAAGTTACTGGAGGTAAACTATAATGATATGACGCCACTCTTGGGCCTATCTGGAATAGCATAAGTTACTGGAGGTAAACTATAATGATATGACGCCACTCTTGGGCCTATGTGGAATAACATAAGTTACTGGAGGTAAACTTTAATGATATGACGCCACCCTTGGGCCTATCTGGAATAGCATAAGTTACTGGAGGTAAACTATAATGATATGACGCCACTCTTGGGCCTATGTGGAATAGCATAAGTTACTGCAGGTAAACTATAATGATATGACGCCACTCTTGTGCCTATGTGGAATAGCATAAGTTACTGGAGGTAAACTATAATGATATGACGCCACTCTTGGGCCTATATGGAATAGCATAATTTACTGGAGGTAAACTATAATGATATGACACCACTCTTGGGCCTATGTGGAATAGCATAAGTTACAGGAGGTAAACTATAATGATATGACGCCACTCTTGGGCCTATGTGGAATAGCATAAGTTACTGGAGGTAAACTATAATGATATGACACCACTCTTGTATATAAACTATAATGATATGACGCCACTCTTGGGCCTATGTGGAATAGCATAAGTTACAGGAGGTAAACTATAATGATATGACACCACTTCTGGGCCTATGTGGAATAGCATAAGTTACTGGAGGTAAACTATAATGATATGACACCACTCTTGTATATAAACTATAATGATATGACGCCACTCTTGGGCCTATGTGGAATAGCATAAGTTACAGGAGGTAAACTATAATGATATGACGCCACTTCTCGGCCTATGTGGAATAGCATAAGTTACTGGAGGTAAACTATAATGATATGACGCCACTCTTGGGCCTATCTGGAATAGCATAAGTTACTGGAGGTAAACTATAATGATATGACGCCACTCTTGGGCCTATGTGGAATAGCATAAGTTACTGGAGGTAAACTATAATGATATGACGCCACTCTTGGGCCTATGTGGAATAGCATAAGTTACAGGAGGTAAACTATAATGATATGACACCACTTCTGGGCCTATGTGGAATAGCATAAGTTACTGGAGGTAAACTATAATGATATGACACCACTCTTGTATATAAACTATAATGATATGACGCCACTTTTGGGCCTATGTGGAATAGCATAAGTTACAGGAGGTAAACTATAATGATATGACGCCACTCTTGTATATAAACTATAATGATATGACACCACTCTTGTATATAAACTATAATGATATCACGCCACTCTTGTATATAAACTATAATGATATGACGCCACTCTTGTATATAAACTATAATGATATCACACCACTCTTGGACCTATGTGGTATAGCATAAGTTACAGGAGGTAAACTATAATGATATGACGCCACTCTTGTATATAAACTATAATGATATGACACCACTCTTGTATATAAACTATAATGATATCACGCCACTCTTGTATATAAACTATAATGATATGATGCCACTCTTGTATATAAACTATAATGATATGACACCACTCTTGTATATAAACTATAATGATATGATGCCACTTTTGTATATAAACTATAATGATATGATGCCACTCTTGTATATAAACTATAATGATATCACGCCACTCTTGTATATAAACTATAATGATATGACGCCACTCTTGTATATAAACTATAATGATATGATGCCACTCTTGTATATAAACTATAATGATATGACGCCACTCTTGGGCCTATGTGGAATAGCATAAGTTACAGGAGGTAAACTATAATAATATGACGCCACTCTTGGGCCTATGTGGAATAGCATAAGTTACAGGAGGTAAACTATAATGATATGACGCCACTCTTGGGCCTATGTGGAATAGCATAAGTAACTGGAGGTAAACTATAATGATATGACGCCACTCTTGGGCTTATGTGGAATAGCATAAGTTACTAGAGGTAAACTATAAAGATATGACGCCACTTCTGGGCCTATGTGGAATAGCATAAGTTACTGGAGGTAAACTATAATGATATGACGCCACTCATGGGCCTATGTGGAATAGCATAAGTTACTAGAGGTAAACTATAAAGATATGACGCCACTTCTGGGAATATCTGGAATAGCATAAGTTACTGGAGGTAAACTATAATGATATGACGCCACTCTTGGGCCTATCTGGAATAGCATAAGTTACTGGAGGTAAACTATAATGATATGACGCCACTCTTGGGCCTATGTGGAATAACATAAGTTACTGGAGGTAAACTTTAATGATATGACGCCACCCTTGGGCCTATCTGGAATAGCATAAGTTACTGGAGGTAAACTATAATGATATGACGCAACTCTTGGGCCTATGTGGAATAGCATAAGTTACTGCAGGTAAACTATAATGATATGACGCCACTCTTGTGCCTATGTGGAATAGCATAAATTACTGGAGGTAAACTATAATGATATGACGCCACTCTTGGGCCTATATGGAATAGCATAATTTACTGGAGGTAAACTATAATGATATGACACCACTCTTGGGCCTATGTGGAATAGCATAAGTTACAGGAGGTAAACTATAATGATATGACGCCACTCTTGGGCCTATGTGGAATAGCATAAGTTACTGGAGGTAAACTATAATGATATGACACCACTCTTGTATATAAACTATAATGATATGACGCCACTCTTGGGCCTATGTGGAATAGCATAAGTTACAGGAGGTAAACTATAATGATATGACACCACTTCTGGGCCTATGTGGAATAGCATAAGTTACTGGAGGTAAACTATAATGATATGACACCACTCTTGTATATAAACTATAATGATATGACGCCACTCTTGGGCCTATGTGGAATAGCATAAGTTACAGGAGGTAAACTATAATGATATGACGCCACTTCTCGGCCTATGTGGAATAGCATAAGTTACTGGAGGTAAACTATAATGATATGACGCCACTCTTGGGCCTATCTGGAATAGCATAAGTTACTGGAGGTAAACTATAATGATATGACGCTACTCTTGGGCCTATGTGGAATAGCATAAGTTACTGGAGGTAAACTATAATGATATGACGCCACTCTTGGGCCTATGTGGAATAGCATAAGTTACAGGAGGTAAACTATAATGATATGACACCACTTCTGGGCCTATGTGGAATAGCATAAGTTACTGGAGGTAAACTATAATGATATGACACCACTCTTGTATATAAACTATAATGATATGACGCCACTTTTGGGCCTATGTGGAATAGCATAAGTTACAGGAGGTAAACTATAATGATATGACGCCACTCTTGTATATAAACTATAATGATATGACACCACTCTTGTATATAAACTATAATGATATGACGCCACTCTTGGGCCTATGTGGAATAGCATAAGTTACAGGAGGTAAACTATAATGATATGACGCCACTCTTGGGCCTATGTGGAATAGCATAAGTTACTGGAGGTAAACTATAATAATATGACGCCACTCTTGGGCCTATGTGGAATAGCATAAGTTACTGGAGGTAAACTATAATGATATGACGCCACTCTTGGGCCTATGTGGAATAGCATAAGTTACTGGAGGTAAACTATAATGATATTACGCCACTCTTGGACCTATGTGGAATAGCATAAGTTACTAGAGGAAAACTATAATGATATGACGACACTCTTGGACCTATGTGGAATAGCATAAGTTACTGGAGGTAAACTATAATGATATGACGGCACTCTTGGGCCTATGTGGAATAGCATAAGTTACAGGAGGTAAACTATAATGATATGACGCCACTCTTGGGCCTATGTGGAATAGCATAAGTTACAGGAGGTGAACTATAATGATATGACACCACTTCTGGGCCTATGTGGAATAGCATAAGTTACTAGAGGTAAACTATAATGATATGACGCCACTTCTGGGCCTATGTGGAATAGCATAAGTTACTGGAGGTAAACTATAATGATATGACGCCACTCTTGGGCCTATGTGGAATAGCATAAGTTACTAGAGGTAAACTATAATGATATGACACCACTTCTGGGCCTATGTGGAATAGCATAAGTTACTGGAGGTAAACTATAATGATATGACGCCACTCTTGGGCCTATGTGGAATAGCATAAGTTACTGGAGGTAAACTATAATGATATGACGCCACTCTTGGGCCTATGTGGAATAGCATAAGTTACTGGAGGTAAACTATAATGATATGACACCACTTCTGGGCCTATGTGGAATAGCATAAGTTACTGGAGGTAAACTATAATGATATGACGCCACTCTTGGGCCTATCTGGAATAGCATAAGTTACTGGAGGTAAACTATAATGATATGACGCCACTCTTGGGCCTATGTGGAATAGCATAAGTTACTGGAGGTAAACTATAATGATATTACGCCACTCTTGGACCTATGTGGAATAGCATAAGTTACTAGAGGTAAACTATAATGATATGGCGCCACTCATGGGCCTATGTGGAATAGCATAAGTTACTAGAGGTAAACTATAAAGATATGACGCCACTTCTGGGCCTATCTGGAATAGCATAAGTTACTGGAGGTAAACTATAATGATATGACGCCACTCATGGGCCTATGTGGAATAGCATACGTTACTAGAGGTAAACTATAAAGATATGACGCCACTTCTGGGCCTATGTGAAATAGCATAAGTTACTGGAGGTAAACTATAATGATATGACGCCACTCATGGGCCTATGTGGAATAGCATAAGTTACTAGAGGTAAACTATAAAGATATGACGCCACTTCTGGGCCTATCTGGAATAGCATAAGTTACTGGAGGTAAACTATAATGATATGACGCCACTCTTGGGCCTATCTGGAATAGCATAAGTTACTGGAGGTAAACTATAATGATATGACGCCACTCTTGGGCCTATGTGGAATAACATAAGTTACTGGAGGTAAACTTTAATGATATGACGCCACCCTTGGGCCTATCTGGAATAGCATAAGTTACTGGAGGTAAACTATAATGATATGACGCCACTCTTGGGCCTATGTGGAATAGCATAAGTTACTGCAGGTAAACTATAATGATATGACGCCACTCTTGTGCCTATGTGGAATAGCATAAATTACTGGAGGTAAACTATAATGATATGACGCCACTCTTGGGCCTATGTGGAATAGCATAAGTTACAGGAGGTAAACTATAATGATATGACGCCACTCTTGGGCCTATGTGGAATAGCATAAGTTACTGGAGGTAAACTATAATGATATGACACCACTCTTGTATATAAACTATAATGATATGACGCCACTCTTGGGCCTATGTGGAATAGCATAAGTTACAGGAGGTAAACTATAATGATATGACACCAATCTTGTATATAAACTATAATGATATGACGCCACTCTTGTGCCTATGTGGAATAGCATAAATTACTGGAGGTAAACTATAATGATATGACGCCACTCTTGGGCCTATGTGGAATAGCATAAGTTACTGCAGGTAAACTATAATGATATGACGCCACTCTTGGGCCTATGTGGAATAGCATAAGTTACTGCAGGTAAACTATAATGATATGACGCCACTCTTGTGCCTATGTGGAATAGCATAAATTACTGGAGGTAAACTATAATGATATGACGCCACTCTTGGGCCTATGTGGAATAGCATAAGTTACAGGAGGTAAACTATAATGATATGACGCCACTCTTGGGCCTATGTGGAATAGCATAAGTTACTGGAGGTAAACTATAATGATATGACACCACTCTTGTATATAAACTATAATGATATGACGCCACTCTTGGGCCTATGTGGAATAGCATAAGTTACAGGAGGTAAACTATAATGATATGACACCACTTCTGGGCCTATGTGGAATAGCATAAGTTACTGGAGGTAAACTATAATGATATGACACCACTCTTGTATATAAACTATAATGATATGACGCCACTCTTGGGCCTATGTGGAATAGCATAAGTTACAGGAGGTAAACTATAATGATATGACGCCACTTCTCGGCCTATGTGGAATAGCATAAGTTACTGGAGGTAAACTATAATGATATGACGCCACTCTTGGGCCTATCTGGAATAGCATAAGTTACTGGAGGTAAACTATAATGATATGACGCCACTCTTGGGCCTATGTGGAATAGCATAAGTTACTGGAGGTAAACTATAATGATATGACGCCACTCTTGGGCCTATGTGGAATAGCATAAGTTACAGGAGGTAAACTATAATGATATGACGCCACTTCTCGGCCTATGTGGAATAGCATAAGTTACTGGAGGTAAACTATAATGATATGACGCCACTCTTGGGCCTATCTGGAATAGCATAAGTTACTGGAGGTAAACTATAATGATATGACGCCACTCTTGGGCCTATGTGGAATAGCATAAGTTACTGGAGGTAAACTATAATGATATGACGCCACTCTTGGGCCTATGTGGAATAGCATAAGTTACAGGAGGTAAACTATAATGATATGACACCACTTCTGGGCCTATGTGGAATAGCATAAGTTACTGGAGGTAAACTATTATGATATGACACCACTCTTGTATATAAACTATAATGATATGACGCCACTTTTGGGCCTATGTGGAATAGAATAAGTTACAGGAGGTAAACTATAATGATATGACGCCACTCTTGTATATAAACTATAATGATATGACACCACTCTTGTATATAAACTATAATGATATGACGCCACTCTTGGGCCTATGTGGAATAGCATAAGCTACAGGAGGTAAACTATAATGATATGACGCCACTATTGGGCCTATCTGGAATAGCATAAGTTACTGGAGGTAAACTATAATAATATGACGCCACTCTTGGGCCTATGTGGAATAGCATAAGTTACTGGAGGTAAACTATAATGATATGACGCCACTCGGGCCTATGTGGAATAGCATAAGTTACTGGAGGTAAACTATAATGATATTACGCCACTCTTGGACCTATGTGGAATAGCATAAGTTACTAGAGGAAAACTATAATGATATGACGACACTCTTGGACCTATGTGGAATAGCATAAGTTACTGGAGGTAAACTATAATGATATGACGGCACTCTTGGGCCTATGTGGAATAGCATAAGTTACAGGAGGTAAACTATAATGATATGACGCCACTCTTGGGCCTATGTGGAATAGCATAAGTTACAGGAGGTGAACTATAATGATATGACACCACTTCTGGGCCTATTTGGAATAGCATAAGTTACTAGAGGTAAACTATAATGATATGACGCCACTTCTGGGCCTATGTGGAATAGCATAAGTTACTGGAGGTAAACTTTAATGATATGACGCCACTCTTGGGCCTATGTGGAATAGCATAAGTTACTAGAGGTAAACTATAATGATATGACACCACTTCTGGGCCTATGTGGAATAGCATAAGTTACTGGAGGTAAACTATAATGATATGACGCCACTCTTGGGCCTATGTGGAATAGCATAAGTTACTGGAGGTAAACTATAATGATATGACGCCACTCTTGGGCCTATGTGGAATAGCATAAGTTACTGGAGGTAAACTATAATGATATGACACCACTTCTGGGCCTATGTGGAATAGCATAAGTTACAGGAGGTAGAGTATAATAATATGACGCCACTCTTGTGCCTATGTGGAATAGCATAAGTTACAGGAGGTAAACTATAATAATATGACGCCACTCTTGGGCCTATGTGGAATAGCATAAGTTACTGGAGGTAAACTATAATGATATTACGCCACTCTTGGACCTATGTGGAATAGCATAAGTTACTAGAGGTAAACTATAATGATATGACGACACTCTTGGACCTATGTGGAATAGCATAAGTTACTGGAGGTAAACTATAATGATATGACGGCACTCTTGGGCCTATGTGGAATAGCATAAGTTACAGAAGGTAAACTATAATGATATGACGCCACTCTTGGGCCTATGTGGAATAGCATAAGTTACAGGAGGTGAACTATAATGATATGAAACCACTTCTGGGCCTATGTGGAATAGCATAAGTTACTAGAGGTAAACTATAATGATATGATACCACTTCTGGGCCTATGTGGAATAGCATAAGTTACTGGAGGTAAACTATAATGATATGACGCCACTCTTGGGCCTATGTGGAATAGCATAAGTTACTGGAGGTAAACTATAATGATATGACGCCACTCTTGGGCCTATGTGGAATAGCATAAGTTACTGGAGTTAAACTATAATGATATGACACCACTTCTGGGCCTATGTGGAATAGCATAAGTTACTGGAGATAAAATATAATGATATGATGCCACTCTTGGACCTATGTGGCATAGCATAAGTTACAGGAGGTAAACTATAATGATATGACGCCACTCTTGGGCCTCTGTGGAATAGCATAAGTTACAGGAGGTAAACTATAATAATATGACACTACTTCTGGGCCTATGTGGAATAGCATAAGTTACTGGAGATAAACTATAATGATATGACGCCACTCTTGTATATAAACTATAATGATATGACACCACTTCTGGGCCTATGTGGCATAGCATAATTTACTGGAGGTAAACTATAATGATATGACGCCACTCTTGGGCCTATGTGGAATAGCATAAGTTACTGGAGGTAAACTATAATGATATGACGCCACTCTTGGACCTATGTGGAATAGCATAAGTTACTGGAGGTAAACTATAATAATATGACGCCACTCTTGGACCTATGTGGAATAGCATAAGTTACTGGAGGTAAACTATAATGATATGACGCCACTCTTGTATATAAACTATAATGATATGACACCACTTCTGGGCCTATGTGGCATAGCATAATTTACTGGAGGTAAACTATAATGATATGACGCCACTCTTGGGCCTATGTGGAATAGCATAAGTTACTGGAGGTAAACTATAATGATATGACGCCACTCTTGGGCCTTTGTGGAATAGCATAAGTTACTGGAGGTAAACTATAATGATATGACGCCACTCTTGGGCCTATGTGGCATAGCATAAGTTACAGGAGGTAAGCTATAATGATATGACGCCACCCTTGGGCCTATCTGGAATAGCATAAGTTACTGGAGGTAAACTATAATGATATGACACCACTCTTGGGCCTATGTGGCATAGCATAAGTTACAGGAGGTAAACTATAATGATATGACGCCACTCTTGGACCTATGTGGAATAGCATAAGTTACTGGAGGTAAACTATAATGATATGACACCACTCTTGGACCTATGTGACATAGCATAAGTTATAGGAGGTAAACTATAATGATATGACGCCACTTCTGGGCCTATGTGGCATAGCATAAGTTACTGGAGGTAAACTATAGTGATATGACACCACTCTTGGGCCTATGTGGAATAGCATAAGTTACTGGAGGTAAACTATAATGATATGACACCACTCTTGGGCCTATGTGGAATAGCATAAGTTACAGGAGGTAAACTATAATGATATGACGCCACTTCTGGGCCTATGTGGCATAGCATAAGTTACTGGAGGTAAACTATAATGATATGACGCCACTCTTGGGCCTATGTGGAATAGCATAAGTTACAGGAGGTAAACTATAATTATATGACGCAACTCTTGGGCCTATGTGGCATAGCATAAGTTACAGGAGGTAAACTATAATGATATGACGCAACTCTTGGGCCTATGTGGAATAGCATAAGTTACAGGAGGTAAACTATAATGATATGACGCCACTCTTGGGCCTATGTGGAATAGCATAAGTTACTGGAGGTAAACTATAATGATATGACGCCACTCTTGGGCATGTTATATTAACAAATAACTATAAATTAGTACTTTTGCATATTGAATTGCTTATGCGTAGGCACATGGGATAAATAATCTCTTGATTTATAATATAAAAATATGAGCCTGTAGGCTTAGTAAGTTATAGAGAGTAATAATAATGATACCCGCAAAACTGGGATATGGACGTGACTAACTTTAGACATGTAGAGTAATATTGGGTGCCCCTGATATTGCTTATTTTCATAGTTAAACCCAGAATGATTATTGAGAGGGAACTAATGAAAAAAATGTTGGCAAGTAGCTCGCCGGAGTCAGAAGTAAAATAGATTGATATCCATGTTAACAAATGAATGTCTATATGTAACAATGTCCATATGAATGGTGTATGAGCAATAAGTAACTCATGTAATAAATAGCCCTAAAGTCATATTGAACCCATCCGCCGGTTTCATTAAGTATGATATAAGACTTTAAATCAAGGAGTCATGGCATTAGGGGAGCAATGAATTAGTCTAAACATTCAGGAAGTGTAAACACCCTGTTGAACGTACATGGCACCTGTAAAATATTGTTAGAATAGAACTAGTCAGAACCCGCCATCTTGGCCACCGATGGTGGCGGGAACCAGAGTTTGCAAAGGATTGAATAAGGTACTTATTACTAGATAAATGAAATTAATACTGAAGGGTCAGCATTATTATGTGGGGGGTAGACATTGAGTAAGGGTTTTTATCTGGTTTAACCAAGGGTCTGGATAGCAATTATTGGGCTATCTACCACTCAATTGAGAGGGAAAAATGAGTATAAATATATAAGCTTGCGATACTGGGACTGTAGCAGCAGAAGCTAAGGTATAGGGCAATGACTTAGGGAATGGACAGGTAATGGGTTTAACTGCTATGGCCTAAGTGCGTAAACCCCCTTTAGATGGCGCCCAGAACATAAACTGTATTAGTTTATTATATCACATAGTCTTAAACTAATAGAATAGTGTACCATTCAGATATATGAGTATGTTACAGAAATCCTGTAGAAGAAGTCTCTGGAAGATATGTGGCATATATTACATTTAACATATATGTTACTAATCAGACAACAAACTTTGTTTTTAACATTGACAGATGTCTGAACATCATCAGTATAGCCTTGCTAGCAAAACAAAGATAGGTATACAAGGAGCTTGTTAAGGATTCTTAGAGTCTGGTTTCATCCTTAAAGGGACAGTCAACACCAGAATTTTTGTTGTTTAAAAAGATAGATAATCCCTTTATTACCCATTCCCCAGTTTTGCAAAGCCAACACTGTTATATTAATACACTTTTTACTCCTGTGACTAACTTGTATCTAAGCATCTTCTGACCTCCTCCAATCACATGACTTTTAGTTATTATCTATTGACTTGCATTTTAGCCAATTAGTGCAGTGTCTGCCACTAGCCACGGGCGTGATCACAATGCTATCTATATGGCCTACATGAGCTTGCTCTCCCCTGCTGTGAAAAGTAAATAAAACAGAGGTGGCCTTCAAGGGCTTAGAAATTATCATATGTGCTTTCCTAAATTTGCTTTCAACTAGAATACCAAGAGAACAAAGCAAAATTGTTGATAAAAGTAAATTGGAAAGTTGTTTAAAATGACATGCCCTGGAGGTGTGGTTCCGGGGGAGGAGACTGAATGCAGGACAGGCTCTGAGCAAGCTCTCTCTAGAGACTCCCACAACAGCTATTTGGCGGTAATTCGCACTGAAACCCTGGTCCTGGGAGGCTATTATCTGGATACCGGTTCCATATTGGTGCAGGTACATCGCACCATATTGCTTTGGCCCTTATAGCCTGTGCTGAGCTGGGCATCTCTTAAACTTTACAGAGAAATTGAAGTCTATCAGCTTACCCCTACCCCTACCACCGGTGCTGCGTGAGGTGGTAGAGGGGACGCTGTTACAGAAGGCTGATCTTTTTAAACTAAGAGGAGCGTGGACACGGAGCGCGGACACAGAGCGCACAGTCACCTGGACATAATTCTAAGGTGACTGATGGCGTAAGACCGTAAAGATCGCGGATACAGAGCGCACAGCCGTTTGAATACATTCCTCAGGCTACGTAACGGCTTAAACACAGCCTCCTATAATTTTTAAGCTCTAATGGATTTGCTTGCTCCCTAAACTGAAGTAATACCGCTTGAATTTGGCTATCGGTCCCCACCCCTCCCACCGGTGCTGCGTGAGGGAGTGGAGGAGACCCTGACCTTACAGGGGAGGCTACCACTTAGAGCTGGAGAAGGAACAGCCAGCGCACCACATTTTCCTATACACCGGTGCTGCTGGTGAAAGTGCGGCTGATATCCTAGCTAGAGCTGGAGAGGAAAACAAATACAAACAACAATCCAGCTTAGGAAGAAAAGGAGCAGGAAATTGGATGCCTGGTTATAGCTATTGCACCGAGCTGCATGGTAAAAGGTACATTTTACTTTAAAGGAATAGTGGCTCAAAAGTTGGGAAAAACAGAATTTATGTTTACCTGATAAATTACTTTCTCCAACGGTGTGTCCGGTCCACGGCGTCATCCTTACTTGTGGGATATTCTCTTCCCCAACAGGAAATGGCAAAGAGCCCAGCAAAGCTGGTCACATGATCCCTCCTAGGCTCCGCCTACCCCAGTCATTCGACCGACGTTAAGGAGGAATATTTGCATAGGAGAAACCATATGTTACCGTGGTGACTGTAGTTAAAGAAAATAAATTATCAGACCTGATTAAAAAAACCAGGGCGGGCCGTGGACCGGACACACCGTTGGAGAAAGTAATTTATCAGGTAAACATAAATTCTGTTTTCTCCAACATAGGTGTGTCCGGTCCACGGCGTCATCCTTACTTGTGGGAACCAATACCAAAGCTTTAGGACACGGATGAAGGGAGGGAGCAAATCAGGTCACCTAAATGGAAGGCACCACGGCTTGCAAAACCTTTCTCCCAAAAACAGCCTCAGAAGAAGCAAAAGTATCAAATTTGTAAAATTTAGAAAAAGTGTGCAGTGAAGACCAAGTCGCTGCCTTACATATCTGATAAACAGAAGCCTCGTTCTTGAAGGCCCATGTGGAAGCCACAGCCCTAGTGGAGTGAGCTGTGATTCTTTCAGGAGGCTGCCGTCCGGCAGTCTCATAAGCCAATCGGATAATGCTTTTAATCCAGAAGGAGAGAGAGGTAGAAGTTGCTTTTTGACCTCTCCGTTTACCAGAATAAACAACAAACAAAGACAAAGTTTGTCTGAAATCCTTAGTAGCTGCTAAGTAAAATTTGAGAGCACGAACTACATCCAAGTTGTGCAACAAACGTTCCTTCTTTGAAACTGGAAGAAAACCAGGTTTAGTACGCAAAACCACCTTATCTGCATGGAACACCAGATAAGGAGAAGAACACTGCAGAGCAGATAATTCTGAAACTCTTCTAGCAGAAGAAATTGCAACCAAAAACAAAACTTTCCAAGATAATAACTTAATATCAACGGAATGTAAGGGTTCAAACGGAACCCCCTGAAGAACTGAAAGAACTAGGTTGAGACTCCAAGGAGGAGTCAAAATTTTGTAAACAGGCTTGATTCTAACCAGAGCCTGAACAAAGGCTAGAACATCTGGCACAGCTGCCAGCTTTTTGTGAAGTAACACAGACAAGGCAGAAATCTGTCCCATCAAGGAACTTGCAGATAATCCTTTTTCCAATCCTTCTCGAAGGAAGGATAGACTCTTAGGAATCTTAACCTTGTCCCAAGGGAATCCTGCAGATTCACACCAACAGATATACCAAATTATGTGGTAATTTTTCTGGTTACAGGCTTTCAGGCCTGAACAAGAGTATTAATAACAGAATCTGAGAACCCTCGCTTTGATAAGATCAAGCGTTCAATCTCCAAGCAGTCAGCTGGAGTGGGTCGAACGGACCTAGAACAAGAAGGTCTCGTCTCAAAGGTAGCTTCCATGGTGGAGCCGATGACATATTCACCAGATCTGCATACCAAGTCCTGCGTGGCCACGCAGGAGCTATCAAAATCACCGACGCCCTCTCCTGATTGATCCTGGCTACCAGCCTGGGGATGAGAGGAAACGGCGGGAACACATAAGCTAGTTTGAAGGTCCAAGGTGCTACTAGTGCATCCACTAGAGCCGCCTTGGGATCCCTGGATCTGTACCCGTAGTAAGGAACTCTGAAGTTCTGACGAGAGGCCATCAGATCCATGTCTGGAATGCCCCACGGTTGAGTGACTTGGGCAAAGATTTCCGGATGGAGTTCCCACTCCCCCGGATGCAATGTCTGACGACTCAGAAAATCCACTTCCCAATTTTCCACTCCTGGGATGTGGATAGCAGACAGGTGGCAGGAGTGAGACTCCGCCCATAGAATGATTTTGGTCACTTCTTCCATCGCTAGGGAACTCCTTGTTCCCCCCTGATGGTTGATGTATGAAGTTGGCCCTCGCTAGCTGAGGCCAAGCTTTGAGAGCATTGAATATCGCTCTCAGGTCCAGAATATTTATCGGTAGAAGAGATTCTACCCGAGACCAAAGACCCTGAGCTTTCAGGGATCCCCAGACCGCGCCCCAGCCCATCAGACTGGCGTCGGTCGTGACAATGACCCACTCTGGTCTGCGGAAGGTCATCCCTTGTGACAGGTTGTCCAGGGACAGCCACCAACGGAATGAGTCTCTGGTCCTCTGATTTACTTGTATCTTCGGAGACAAGTCTGAATAGTCCCCATTCCACTGACTGAGCATGAACAGTTGTAATGGTCTTAGATGAATGCGCACAAAAGGAACTATGTCCATTGCCGCTACCATCAAACCTATCACTTCCATGCACTGCGCTATGGAAGGAAGAGGAACGGAATGAAGTATCCGACAAGAGTCTAGAAGTTTTGTTTTTCTGGCTTCTGTCAGAAAAATCCTCATTTCTAAGGAGTCTATTATAGTTCCCAAGAAGGGAACCCTCGTTGACGGAGATAGAGAACTCTTTTCCACGTTCACTTTCCATCCGTGAGATCTGAGAAAGGCCAGGACAATGTCCGTGTGAGCCTTTACTTGAGGAAGGGACGACGCTCGAATCAGAATGTCGTCCAAGTAAGGTACTACAGCAATGCCCCTTGGTCTTAGCACCGCCAGAAGGGACCCTAGTACCTATGAGAAAATCCTAGGAGCAGTGGCTAATCCGAAAGAAAACGCCACGAACTGGAAATGCTTGTCCAGGAATGCAAACCTTAGGAACCGATGATGTTCCTTGTGGATAGGAATATGTAGATACGCATCCTTGAAATCCACCTTGGTCATGAATTGACCTTCCTGGATGGAAGGAAGAAGTGTTCGAATGGTTTCCATCTTGAACGATGGAACCTAGAGAAACTTGTTCAAGATCTTGAGATCTAAGATTGGTCAGAACGTTCCCTCTTTTTTGGGAACTATGAACAGATTGGAGTAGAACCCCATCCCTTGTTCTCCTAATGGAACAGGATGAATCACTCCCATTTTTAGCAGGTCTTCTACCCAATGTAAGAATGCCTGTCTTCTTATGTGGTCTGAAGACAACTGAGACCTGTGGAACCTCCCCCTTGGAGGAAGCCCCTTGAACTCCAGAGAATAACCTTGGGAGACTATTTCTAGCGCCCAAGGATCCAGAACATCTCTTGCCCCAGCCTGAGCGAAGAGAGAGAGTCTGCCCCCCACCAGATCCGGTCCCGGATCGGGGGCCCGCATTTCATGCTGTCTTGGTAGCAGTGGCAGGTTTCCTGGCCTGCTTTCCTTTGTTCCAGCCTTGCATAAGTCTCCAGGCTGGATTGGCTTGAGAAGTATTACCTTCCTGCTTAGAGGACGTAGCCCTTGGGGCTGATCCGTTTCTGCGAAAGGGACGAAACTTAGGTTTATTTTTGGTCTTGAAAAGACCTATCCTGAGGAAGGGCGTGGCCCTTGCCCCCAGTGATATCAGAGATAATCTCTTTCAAGTCAGGGCCAAAGAGTGTTTTTCCCCTTGAAAGGAATGTCAAGCAATTTGTTCTTGGAAGACGCATCCGCTGCCCAAGATTTTAACCAAAGCGCACATGGTTTTGTCATTCTTTTATGGTTGTTTGAGGGAATTAACCCCTTCCAAGCATATATTAAATTAAACTGAAAGAAGGTTTGAGACCCAAATTCTGATAAACAGAGCACTAACATGTTTAATGTTATACTTCTACTTTTACTTCTACTTTTATCCAACTAATCAAAATATTCTTATCTATTGGAAAAAAGTATAAAGACACTTCCTTGATTCAATTATTGCTGGGACAAATTGACTTATTTAGACATTTATAGTGGCTTTAGACTGGCAGGGTACTCTACACTTTCTATATCTATCTGCTACACAATATATTTTTACTCATTGCATGAGATGAGGCTGCACAAGTCTAAGTGTAATCAGTAAATCATTTTTATCTGTGGTGTATATATAAAGCTGTACTTTGTTTTAACTTGGGTACATAGAAGTAAAATACAGGTAGCCCTCAGTTTACGCCGGGGTTAGGTTCCAGAAGGAATGGTTGTAAATGGAAACCGTTGTAAATTGAAACCCAGTTTATAATGTAAGTCAGTGGGAAGTGAGGGAGATAGGTTCCAGGCCCCTCTCAAAATTGTCATAAATAACATCTAATACATTATTTTTAAAGTTTTGAAATGAAGACTTTAAATGCTAGACAGCATTATAAACCTAATAAAATAATCACACAACACAGAATATATAATTAAACTAAGTTAAATGAACAAAAACATTTGCTAAACAGCATTATAAACCTAATAAAATAATCACACAACACAGACTTCACTTGCATTTTTCTGCAAACAGTTCATTCTATGCATTCCAATCTGGACTGAGTTATAGACAGGAAGATCTTGTTTCTTTGAAATCTGCTCGATAGCTCAGGTCTGTTTAAACTTATTAATTTCAGCTTGCTTGGCTTTGCTGCAACACAAGCGGACAGCTCCACCTACTGGCTATTTTAATAAATGCACTGCTTCTCAATGCTTTTCAATAGCAGTCACATGACTGGAAAAAAAGGTTGTTATTCTGAAACGGTGTAAATTGAACCGTTGTAAAACGAGGGCCACCTGTATACTAATTAACTGGAAGCCTATAATAAAATATAGCTACTCTACTGATTGGTAGATAAGTAGCACATAGATTGTACACTATTAGATATATAATTGATTAGACAAAAAAGAAGTAGGAAGAAAGGATGTAAAGTAGTAACTGACCCTTTTCTCTTTCTTCCTTAGACAAATTTATCTAAACTAAAGGAAAGAATAGAGAGATAAATTAAAAACTGAAGGGATATTATTCTTTCTAGGATTATAAGGATGAGCTAGCAATTGACACAAAGACAGGAGATATCTAGTTTGGGATAGAATACACCTAGGTACTAATCTTGGTACCAAGTGGAAACTTAATATTGAGCAATTGGACAAGACTTTTTAAAGTCCATAAAATAATAGATTTTAGCAAGTAATTCCTATCTCAAGATCACCTACTAACCTTATTTTTATAACTAAAAACACTAAATCACCCCTTCGCTCTAATCTTACCTATGATAAAGAAGTACCAGACATGCAAATATTAATAACTAGTATAACAGAGGCTCTTGCTCCAAGATTTGATTCTATGCAAGCTGAAATCAAACAAGATATTCTTTCCTTAACCAATGAAGTCAGGCAATTCTCAAATAGGCTTGAAGAAGTCGAACAAAGAGTGTCAGAATTGGAAGATAATAGCACGACGCATAGCTCTAAGTTAAAAGACATAGACACAATTCTATCTAAAATGCAAATTAAAATTGAGGACCTAGAGAACAGGTCTAGGAGGAATAACGTAAGAATAATCGGGGTCTCAGAGGGGAAACAGTACGAGGACCTGGGAAAATTCATATCTACAACTTTAGTGCAATTATTAGGCCTGCCTTCATCTTATCCCCCAATAATAGTGGAAAGGGCCCATAGGCTGGGGCGACAGACAGAGGGGGGTAAAGGAAATGTAAGACCAAGACCAGTTATAGCAAAGTTATTGAATTTCCAGGATAAAATTATTCCAGTACTATCGGAAAAACCAACCCATTGTATTAGGGACAACTAACATATATCTATTCCAAGATTTCTCCGCAGAAACAGCAGGGAAAAGAAAAGAGCTATCTCCAATCTGCACAAAACTTATCCATGCGGGATATCGTGCAACGATAATTTACCCGGCTAAGTTAAAGATCATAGTCAATGATGAAGCTCATTTCTTTGAATCTGCCAAAGAAGCAGAAAACATTGTAGATAAGCTAGGGAATCAAGATAATAGGTGATAGAAGGTAAAATAGCCTTACATTTCGAATTTTATCGGTTGATATAGGTTACAAGGTTCAAGGGCCAACAAGGGGCCATGCGGGCCCCCCGGGGAATCTTCCGCAACAGGGGGGTGTTGTTTGTTTGTTATGGTTTATCCTTCCTCAGTTACGCTATGTTTTTGGGTTAGTTGGTCTCCCTTCAGGGGGGCGTTGTGTTTATTTTTACTTTTTCTTTTCTTTTTTTCTTCCTGTTTCTGTTGGTTTTTTGGCCTGGATGGGTGAGGAATGAGCAGAGTGGATAAATGTAAAATAACCTCTTGGAATATTGGAGGTCTCACCTCCCCCATTAAGCGAAAGTCAATTTTAGCACATCTACGAAAAATTGATACCCACATAGCTCTATTGCAAGAAACTCATTTAAATTTAGAAGAAGTGCTGAAACTGAAGTCTTCTTGGGTAAAAGAGGTAGTTGCTGCCACAGGCATAGAAAGGAAGAGAGGAGTGGCAATTCTGTTAGGAAAAAATATTAATTATGAAATTCTTCATAGTATTCTAGACCCAGAAGGGAGATATGTAATTCTAAAACTAAAAATAGAGGGAACTTTATATACACTCTGCAATCTATACGCACCCACTGTGTTTGACCCAATATTCTGGGATAATCTGCAGGCAAAAATTCTCACTAAATCAGTAGGATATCTAATTTTAGGCGGGGACTTTAACATGGCTCCACATTATCCATTAGACAGGTTAAGACAGAAGCCAATGGCAGGGAAGAACAAGCGAGATAATCTGGAAACCAAAATGTTTAAGAAAATGTTTCAAGATCTATTAATAAGGGATATATGGAGATAGCAGAATCCAGAGGTAAGAGACTATACTTGTTTATCCAGAGCTCATAAAACTCTATCTAGGATAGACTTATTTCTTATCGACGAAAGACTTTGTAAAATGCAAATTAAAGTTAAAATCTTCCCTATCAACATATCAGATCATAGTCCTGTTACAATAGAAATTATATATAAAAACTCCAAATCAGGATCTTGTCGCTTCTTCTTTCCTGTATGGTTGGTAAATGACTTAAAATTTAAAATTTGGCTGAAAGAGAAATTTCAAGAATACACGGAGATAAACAAAGACTACGTCGATCGTCCGAATATCTTCTGGGAGGCCGCAAAGGCAGTTCTCAGAGGAGAAATCATTTCATATAGTGCTAATAGACTTAAAACACTAAAGATGAGAGAGACAGAAGTGACAAAATCAGCAATTAACTCATATAATAATTATTTACTTAATAATTCTCAAGAAAACTGGATTAAGTATAATAGATCAAAAAGTGAAAGAGATACATTCCAAATTTATAAAGAGACGCAGAAGGAGTTAAAGCTTCAGGCAAGACTCTACCGACATGGGAATAAAGCCGTAACTATTGGCTAACTTGATGAGAAGGGAAAGAAGATCCCCATTAATAGATAAACTCCATCATAAAGAGAAAATCCATATAAATACGGAAGATATCTCTAATATTTTCTCAGACTATTTTAGAAAGATCTACTCCTTGAAAAACTCAGACAAGGTCAAATCTGAAGAATTCTGGAGTAAAATCACTCATCCGACACTTAATAGTGAAAAGATGACAATAGTAAACTCTCCAATATCTGAGGAAGAAATCTTAAAAGTTATCCAAGATCTCCCATTAAGTAAAGCATCAGGGCCGGACGCACTGCCCAACGAATTTTACAAAATTCTCACGCCATTGATCGCTCCACCCCTGAGTAAGCTTTTTAATCACATCTATACAGAAGGGACTGCAGTCTCTCCTCAATTCTGTGCCTCCTATACAACTTGAAGCCCGGGAAGGATCCTAACAATAAAGAGTCCTATAGGCCCATAGCACTATTGAATGCTGACTACAAAATTCTGACCTCCATTATAGCTAAAAGATTGCAGTTGGTACTCCCTGAAATAATCCATAAAGATCAAGCAGGGTTTCTGCAGAAACGGAACTCATCAGCAAAAGTCAGAGAAGTTTTAGTTACAATAGACTATTTTAACCTCGCAGAGAAGGTGGGATTGGGGAGAGAGGGGGATCCCGCAGATTTAGCAATTGTCTCTATTGATGCTGAGAAAGCATTTGATTCAATTCATCATGATCATCTGGTCACGTCTCTAGTTAAATTTGGTCTTAAGGGAAACTTTCTTAAATTTGTTGAGAACATATATAATAAGTCACATACAAAGATAATTGTTAATAATATTCTATCTCTCGAGATACCACTTGAAAGAGGGACACGTCAGGGGTGCCCCCTCTCTCCTCTTCTCTTTGATATTTCAATTGAACCTCTTGCAATAATAATAAGGGATCAAATGGAAGGTATAAAAATAGGTAAAACAGAGCTCAAAATTGGGTTGTACGCTGATGATATTCTTCTATACATTTCCAATACACAAAACAATATACCTATAATTATATCAATTATAGAACAATTTGGATCCTTCTCGGGCTACAGGATCATTGCGTCCAAGTCGGAGTTACTCTGGATCAGAAAGACCTCGGGTTCCCTTTTAGATATACCCTTCAGAGTCTCTGAATCTTTCAGATACTTAGGGATAATAATATCACCTGATATAGATCAATGTTATGATCTTAATATAATACCAGTGATGAACGAGATCAGGGATAGTATGAAAGTATGGTAGAACCTTCCACTTTCAATCTCAGGACGTATTGCTGCATTCAAAATGATACTTCTCCCGAAATTATTATATATTTTGCAGAATACCTCAGTAATGCTTAAACGGAAGGATGTTGGTAAAATCAACAGCATGATAAGAAACTTTATATGGCAGAACAAAAAGCCCAGAATATCGCTACTGAAACTATCGTTACCTAGAAAGTATGGGGGATTGGCACTGCCAGACATACAATTATATAACCTGGCTTTTCTTGCTCGAATAGTGGTCGACTGGATTTTAAATAAAGATTATACAATAAACAATGAACTTGAAAAAAACGTAAGCTCTCCCTTTCTTCCTTTAGCTTTAATACATTGTAATATCAAATTAATTCCCCAAGAAATCAAAAGACTCAAAACGTTAATGTATCTTTTACAAGCATAGTGGAAGATCTGTAAGATATTATCCATCAAAAGCAGCATTTCTGACTATATGCCAATTAAAGGAAACCCTAAATTTCAAGCGGGACTACAATCGGTTTCTTTTCAGAACTGGCACACCTTAGGCTTGTATAATATTTCTCAGATGATAGATAAGAATAGACTTTGCATTAAAACGTTTGAGAACTTGAAACGAGAATTTAACCTTTGTAACAAAGAATTCTTTGCATATTTACAAATAAGGCATTTTATCTTCAAGATGGTAAATGAATCGGGCTGGAATTGGTCCATGGGAAAGTTGGAGAACTGGCTTGTGTTAGCAAGGAATGGATTTATGTCAATTTCCCCATGTTATCAATTCTTAATTTCTAACAAAGGGGAAAAGAATTTAGGAAACTTATCAACCGCATGGAATTTAATAATACCTCAAGAGGATATAAATGTAAGTAAAATTCATGCTTCCATTTCAAAAGTCTTACAAATTACCTTATCAGCTACATGGAGAGAGACTCATATAAAGCTATTATATAGGACCTACTATACCCCGAAGAAGGGGTCTAGATATGGGAACATTAATTTCTGTAAATGTCCAAAATGTTCATTTTTATCAGCAGATCTCATTCATATGATCTGGGAATGTCCCAGAATCAAATGCCTTTGGCTTAAGATTGAATACTGGATCAATCAAGTATTAAAAATTTCCCCTTTAAAATTTAAAGTGGCTGATGTCATTTTCTATGGGATGCGACAAAAAATCTGCGAATGTATAATAAAATAGTGAATATGATTATCTTAGCGGCAAGGTACTTGATTTTTAAGAAATGGAAAGGAAGTAGGAACCCTAGTATAAATGAGCTTAAAAACTGTCTAAAAAAACAGTGTATACTAGAGCAAAAAGATACCAATATGGAAAAGGAAACGGATATCGAAGGTTTCTTTAAAAAATGGTCAGTACTTATTAAAACGCTGTCACCGAATGAGATAGAATATATGATTTACCCTTTCAGAAATTCCGAGCTAGTTTTGCTGGGGGTTTGGTAATCCGCTCTGCTCAAGCCTCAAACTGGTGGGTCAAGATTCCTTCCCTCTCCCCCCCTTTTTTTTTTTTTTTCTTTCTCTTTTTTTGTTGTTGTTTGTATGTGTTTTTTTTTTATTTATTTTTTTATTTTTTTTTTGTTTGTTACTGTACGGTTATTTTTTCTTAAAATTTTTCAGATTACTGTATAGTAAAAGGTGTAATTTGTTGTAATGTTGAGAGAATGGAATAAAAAGGGAAAGAAAAGACTCCAGCAGAGAATATAATTTATTTTAGAATCTATGTTTTGGTATAATTCTGTGAAATACTGACAACTTTTTTATTTTTCTTGTATTGTCTACATTAATTGTAATATGTAACATCAGGCCCTGCGTGGCGCAAAATTTGTAATTTGATTTCTTTTTTTTTTCAATATAATGCTGGATTTAAATAAAAGTTAAAAAAAAATAAAAAATGACATGCCCTATTTGAAAAATGAAAGGTTTTTTTTGGACTTGACTGTCCCTTTAATGTGTTATCATGTATCCAATCAGGATCAGTCATGTATATGTGGAGAAGCCAGGTCTCTTATAGTTGTAAAATAATCTACTATGGGGCCTAGTTATCAAGCCGTCAACCTCAAATACGCTGGAATTCCGCAGCGTATTTGTGGCGAGGCTGATTCGCCTAAGTTATCAAGCCCTAGATACCGGCAAAAGTAGAATTTAGTGACGTAAGCTTCGATCCGCCGGACTCAGTCCAACACAGATCGATTCTTACGTCACTACAGATGTTCCGCACACAAGTGCGGCACAATCTGACTACTTTTGCTAGTTATAAAAAAACTAGCAGGTACGCTCTGCACTTTTCCGGCCCAGCGTACCTGGTTTTCAATCCGCCGCCCTGGAGGCGGCGGATCCCATAGGAATCAATGGGAGTCTGACCATAGCGAAAGTTCATGTTCGCTGCTGCCAGACATCCCATTGATTCCTATGGGAGCTGTCTACACCTAACACCCTAACATGTACCCCGAGTCTAAACACCCCTAATCTGTCCCCTCTACACCGCCGCAACTAAATAAATGTATTACCCCCTAAACTGCAGCTCCCGGAGCCCACCGCCACTCTAATAAACTGATAAACCCCTAAACCGCCGCTCCCGGACCCCACCGCAAGCTATAATAAATAAGTTAACCCCTAAACCGCCGCTCCCGGTCCCTGCCGCAACTATAATATATGTATTAACCCCTAAACCGCTGCTCCCAAACCCCGCCGCCACCTACATAATACCTATTAACCCCTATCCTGCCCCCCCTATACCGTTGCCCTCTATAATAAAGTTATTAACCCCTATCCTGCCGATCCTGGACCTCGCCGCAACTAAATAAATAGTTTAACCCCTAAACTGCCACTCCCGGACCCCGCCGCAACCTATATTAAACTTATTAACCCCTAATCTGCCCCCCCTACACCGTCGCCACCTATAATAAATGTATTAACCCCTATCCTGCCCCCCCCTACACCGTCGCCACCTATAATAAATGTATTTACCCCTATCCTGCCCCCCCTACACCGCCGCCACTGTAATAAAATTATTAACCCCTAAACCTAAGTCTAACACTAACACCCCCCTAACTTAAATATCGATTAAATAAATTTAAATAATATTTCTCTTATTAAATAAATTAATCCTATTTAAAACTAAATACTTACCTTTAAAATAAACCCTAATATAGCTACAATATAACTAATAGTTACATTGTAGCTATTTTAGGATTTATTTTTATTTTACAGGCAAATTTCAATTTATTTTAACTAGGTACAATAGCTATTAAATAGTTAATAACTATTTAATAGCTACCTAGTTAAAATAAAGAGAAATTAACCTGTAAAATAAAAACTAACCTAAGTTACAATTACACCTAACACTACACTATACTTTAATAAATTATTCCTATTTAAATCTAAATACTTACCTGTAAAATAAACCCTAAGATAGCTGCAATGTAATTAATAATTACATTGTAGCTATTTTAGGATTTATATTTATTTTACAGGTAACTTTGTATTTATTTTAGCTAGTTAGAATAGTTATTAAATAGTTACCTAGCTAAAAGAAATACAAAATTACCTGTAAAATAAATCCTAACCTAAGTTACAATTAAACCTAACACTACACTATCATTAAATTAATTAAATAAATTAACTACAAATAACTACAATTAAATACAATTACATAAACTAACTAAAGTACAAAAAATAAAAAAAGCTAAGTTACAAAAAATAAAAAAAATAAGTTACAAACATTTAAAAAATATTAGAACAATTTTAAGCTACTTACAGCTAATCTAAGCCCCCTAATAAAATAACAAAGCCCCCCAAAATAAAAAAAATGCCCTACGCTATTCTAAATTAAAAAGTTCATAGCTCTTTTACCTTACCAGCCCTTAAAAGGGCCTTTTGCGGGGCATGCCCCAAAGAATTCAGCTCTTTTGCCTGTAAAAGAAAAATACAACCCCGGCCCCAACATTACAACCCACCACCCACATACCCCTAATCTAACCCAAACCCCCTTTAAAAAAAAAAAATAACACTACCCCCCTGAAGATCATCCTACCTTTAGTCATCTTCAGCCAGCCGACCCACCGATGGAACCGAAGAGGAGATCCGGAGCAGAAGAAGTCATCATCCAGGCAGCGCTGAAGAAGTCTTCTATCCGATGAAGTCATCATCCAGGCGGCGCTGAAGAAATCTTCCATCCGGGCGATGTCATCTTCCAAGCGTCGTCTTCAATCTTCATCCATCCGGAGCGGGGCGGAGCCATCTTCAGACGAGCCGACGCGGAGCCATCCTCTTCTTCCCGACGACTACCAACGAATGGATATTCCTTTAAGGGACATCATCCAAGATGGCGTCCCTTCAATTCCAATTGGCTGATAGGATTCTATCAGCCAATCGGAATTAAGGTAGGAAAAATCTGATTGGCTGATTGAATCAGCCAATCAGATTGATGTTCAATCCGATTGGCTGATCCAATCAGCCAATCAGATTGAGCTCGCATTCTATTGGCTGTTCCGATCAGCCGGATGGATGAAGATTGAAGACGCCGCTTGGAAGATGACATCGCCCGGATGGAAGATTTCTTCAGCGCCGCCTGGATGATGACTTCATCGGATAGAAGACTTCTTCAGCGCTGCCTGGATGATGAATTCTTCTGCTCCGGATCTCCTCTTCAGTTCCATCGGTGGGTCGGCTGGCTGAAGATGACTAAAGGTAGGATGATCTTTAGGGGGGTAGTGTTAGGTTT